>NC_088243.1:51959557-52559557 GCF_036934945.1 Oncorhynchus masou masou
ATATGCCTTCCCTATAGATAATTTAGGTCAGTTTCATTTATGTAAATGTAATTGTGACCACAATGTAGAAATGTGTTGACTGAGTCATGGAGGAACTGTTTTCGCCGGTGGCGTTTGCAGGTGGCGTTATGGTAGAAAGTGATGATTATGAAACTCTTTTATCCAAGACCACTTTCTACTGAATAGTCAAGTAGAAACTCACTGCCTATCAAGTTTTTTCTGAGTTAGTCAGCATCTTTAGATTTTCATCCTGTTTTACCTGCTTAGCTGTCAAGTGGTGACTTGCCGTTTTAGCTGGTCAATTTGCAAGTTCATCCATTTTGTTTTTTTCCCACATATTTATTAATATTTCGGTACAACCTCAGCATGGTTCAAGGTTAAATAAGGACTCATGTCTCTCCAAAAAAAAGGAGATTGTAGGGAGAGTTGAATCTGCAAACAATAAGCTTTACCTTTCAGTCATGGTACAGGAATGGATAATGAGTGGATGGTTAGTATTTTATTGACCAAATATAAACATGTTTTACTGATATTCATCACCCACAGGCTATTCAATGAAACATTTCATCATCAAATGTTTAACTAAATATTGGTATAGTATTCAGAGTTATCCTTTCTGTAGTTAAGCCTTTATTAAGGAAAACCCTCAGGATATACATGAATAAATGTTTCCTCAACTATAATGGGAAAAATAAGTGCCTAACTCAATTCAGAAAGAGCTCAACCCTCAATAATTATGAGACATTATTATTCGATTTCCATTTGTTTTTCAGACCTGAGCAGCCACAGTCGTACATGTCCAGGCCCGTCTGAACCTAATGTTTCCTATTTGTTTTAATGTTTTAACTATTTAATTTGATCATATTGGCACAGAATGAGGTAGAATAACATAAATTAGTATTGAGTCAATGTCAATGTTAATGACCCTAATAACAATTGTAGCTTTACATGTGGAATCATGACCACAGATTGCAAGTTGATTTATTTGTGAAGGTTCTTCAGACCAATACACAAAGGGAATTTAGCTAATTTATTGTTCACCAGTTTTCACTTTGTTTTCATAGCCTACTAGTCTTTCAATTTGAGGTTCAACCGTTAGGGAAATATAACCTATTGAGAGGTAACGTGTATGGTAATGTCACGTTCTGACCATCGTTCGTGTGTGTTTTCCTTGTTTTAGTGTTGGTCAGGACGTGAGCTGGGTGGGCATTCTATGTTGTGTGTCTGGTTTGTCTATTTCTATGTTTGGCCTGATATGGTTCTCAATCAGAGGCAGGTGTTAGTCATTGTCTCTAATTGGGAACCATATTTAGGTAGACTGTTTTGTGTTGGGTTTTGTGGGTGATTGTTCCTGTCTCTGTGTTTGTTGCACCAGATAGGGCTGTTTCAGTTTTTTCACATTTCTTGTTTTGTAGATTGTTCATCTTTATTAAAGATGTTTACAAGTAACCCCGCTGCGTTTTGGTCCGCCTCTCTTTCCCCAGAAGAAAACCGTTACAGAATCACCCACCAACCAAGGACCAAGCGGCGTGGTAAACAGAGGCAGCAGCAACACCAGCGACTGGTGCAGCAGGAGCAACAGCAACAGCAGCAGCAGGAGAAGAAACAGGTGCAGCAGCAGCAGCAGCAGCAGTGGGAAAGGCTGCACTATTTGAAGAAATGAACTTGGAAGGAGATCCTTGACGGGAAAGGACCCTGGGCAGAGCCAGGGAATATTGCCGCCCCAAAGCCGAGCTGGAGGCAGCGAAAGCAGAGAGGCGGCATTATGAGGAGCTAACACGGCAGAGCGGCTGGAAACCCAATAGGCAGCCCCAAAAATGTATTGGGGGGGGGGTGGAACAGGGAGAGTGTGGCAGAGTCAGGAGCCAGACCTGAGCCAACTCCCCCTGTTTACCGTAAGGAGCCATGGATGTTATCGGAGCTATCGGCAAAGCTGAGGGCTGAGTCTGAGAGGGTGGAGGAGTTATTGGACAGTGAACGGATGGGAGATGAGGAGACACTCGAGGAGGTGTTAATAGAATTGGGGGAGTGTGAAGAAAGAGAGCAGTTGATTTGGCGTAGTATGCAAGGCATTCGCCCTGAGGTGCATGTCCCCAGCTCGGTACCACCAGTGCCGGCACCCTGCACCAGGCTGTCTCTCCGTCCCATCAACACAGGTGCTCCCAACTGTCCGGCTCTACCAGAGTTTCCGCCCCTCAGTCCAGAGGCGCCAGCGCCCCTCAGTCCAGAGGCGCCAGCGCCCCTCAGTCCAGAGGCGCCAGCGCCCCTCAGTCCAGAGGCGCCAGCGCCCCTCAGTCCAGAGGCGCCAGAGCCCCTCATTCCAGCGCTACCAGAGCCTTCCTCTCCAGCGTTGCCGGAGCTTCCCGTCTGTCCAGCGCCATCAGAGTCGCCCGTCTGCCCAGCGCCGCCTGAGCTACCAGTCTGCCCAGTGCCGCCAGTCTGCCCAGCGCCGCCAGTCTGCCCAGCGCCGCCAGTGCCAACAGTCAGCCAGGAGCTGCCAGTTCTGCCAGTCAGCCAGAAGCCGCCAGTGCCGCCAGTCAGCCAGGTGCCGCCAGTGCCGCCAGTCAGCCAGGAGCCGCCAGAACTGCCAGTCAGCCAGGATCCGCCAGTCTGCCAGGATCCGCCAGTCAGCCAGGATCTGCCAGAGCTGTCAGTCAGCCAGGATCCACCAGTCTGCCAGGATCCGCCATTCAGCCAGGATCCGCCAGAACTGCCAGTCAGCCAGGATCTGCCAGTACTGCCAGTCAGCCAGGATCCGCCAGTTAGCCAGGATCTTCCAGATCCGCCATTCAGCCAGGATCCGCCATTCAGCCAGGATCCGCCAGTCAGCCAGGATCTGCCAGAGCTGCCAGTCAGCCAGGATCTACCGGAACCACCAGTCAGCCAGGATCTGCCAGAACCACCAGCCAGCCAGGATCTGCTAGATCCATCAACCTGCCTGAGCTTCCCCTCAGTCCCGAGCTTCCCCTCAGTCCCGAGCTTCCCCTCAGTCCCGAGCTTCCCCTCAGTCTCGAGCTTCGTCCGTCCCGAGCTGCCCCTCAGTCCGGAGCTGCCCCTCAGTCCGGAGCTGCCCCTCAGTCCAGTGGGGCCCGTTGTTAGGGTTCCTAGGCCAAGGTTTGCGGCGAGGGTCGCCACTCAAGGGACGCTAAGGAGGTGGACTAAGACAATTATGGAGTGGGGTCCAGCGCCAGAGCCGCCACCGCGGACAGATGCCCACCCAGACCCTCCCCTATAGGTTTAGGTTGTGCGTTCGGAGTCCGCACCTTGGGGGGGGTTACTGTCACGTTCTGACCATCGTTCGTGTGTGTTTTCCTTGTTTTAGTGTTGGTCAGGACGTGAGCTGGGTGGGCATTCTATGTTGTGTGTCTGGTTTGTCTATTTCTATGTTTGGCCTGATATGGTTCTCAATCAGAGGCAGGTGTTAGTCATTGTCTCTGATTGGGAACCATATTTAGGTAGACTGTTTTGTGTTGGGTTTTGTGGGTGATTGTTCCTGTCTCTGTGTTTGTTGCACCAGATAGGGCTGTTTCAGTTTTTTCACATTTCTTGTTTTGTAGATTGTTCATCTTTATTAAAGATGTTTACAAGTAACCCCGCTGCGTTTTGGTCCGCCTCTCTTTCCCCAGAAGAAAACCGTTACAGAATCACCCACCAACCAAGGACCAAGCGGCGTGGTAAACAGAGGCAGCAGCAACACCAGCGACTGGTGCAGCAGGAGCAACAGCAACAGCAGCAGCAGGAGAAGAAACAGGTGCAGCAGCAGCAGCAGCAGCAGTGGGAAAGGCTGCACTATTTGAAGAAATGAACTTGGAAGGAGATCCTTGACGGGAAAGGACCCTGGGCAGAGCCAGGGAATATTGCCGCCCCAAAGCCGAGCTGGAGGCAGCGAAAGCAGAGAGGCGGCATTATGAGGAGCTAACACGGCAGAGCGGCTGGAAACCCAATAGGCAGCCCCAAAAATGTATTGGGGGGGGGTGGAACAGGGAGAGTGTGGCAGAGTCAGGAGCCAGACCTGAGCCAACTCCCCCTGTTTACCGTAAGGAGCCATGGATGTTATCGGAGCTATCGGCAAAGCTGAGGGCTGAGTCTGAGAGGGTGGAGGAGTTATTGGACAGTGAACGGATGGGAGATGAGGAGACACTCGAGGAGGTGTTAATAGAATTGGGGGAGTGTGAAGAAAGAGAGCAGTTGATTTGGCGTAGTATGCAAGGCATTCGCCCTGAGGTGCATGTCCCCAGCTCGGTACCACCAGTGCCGGCACCCTGCACCAGGCTGTCTCTCCGTCCCATCAACACAGGTGCTCCCACCTGTCCGGCGCTACCAGAGTTTCCGCCCCTCAGTCCAGAGGCGCCAGCGCCCCTCAGTCCAGAGGCGCCAGCGCCCCTCAGTCCAGAGGCGCCAGCGCCCCTCAGTCCAGAGGCGCCAGAGCCCCTCATTCCAGCGCTACCAGAGCCTTCCTCTCCAGCGTTGCCGGAGCTTCCCGTCTGTCCAGCGCCATCAGAGTCGCCCGTCTGCCCAGCGCCGCCTGAGCTACCAGTCTGCCCAGTGCCGCCAGTCTGCCCAGCGCCGCCAGTCTGCCCAGCGCCGCCAGTGCCAACAGTCAGCCAGGAGCTGCCAGTTCTGCCAGTCAGCCAGAAGCCGCCAGTCAGCCAGGTGCCGCCAGTGCCGCCAGTCAGCCAGGAGCCGCCAGAACTGCCAGTCAGCCAGGATCCGCCAGTCTGCCAGGATCCGCCAGTCAGCCAGGATCTGCCAGAGCTGTCAGTCAGCCAGGATCCACCAGTCTGCCAGGATCCGCCATTCAGCCAGGATCCGCCAGAACTGCCAGTCAGCCAGGATCTGCCAGTACTGCCAGTCAGCCAGGATCCGCCAGTTAGCCAGGATCTTCCAGATCCGCCATTCAGCCAGGATCCGCCATTCAGCCAGGATCCGCCAGTCAGCCAGGATCTGCCAGAGCTGCCAGTCAGCCAGGATCTACCGGAACCACCAGTCAGCCAGGATCTGCCAGAACCACCAGCCAGCCAGGATCTGCTAGATCCATCAACCTGCCTGAGCTTCCCCTCAGTCCCGAGCTTCCCCTCAGTCCCGAGCTTCCCCTCAGTCCCGAGCTTCCCCTCAGTCCCGAGCTTCGTCCGTCCCGAGCTGCCCCTCAGTCCGGAGCTGCCCCTCAGTCCGGAGCTGCCCCTCAGTCCAGTGGGGCCCGTTGTTAGGGTTCCTAGGCCAAGGTTTGCGGCGAGGGTCGCCACTCAAGGGACGCTAAGGAGGTGGACTAAGACAATTATGGAGTGGGGTCCAGCGCCAGAGCCGCCACCGCGGACAGATGCCCACCCAGACCCTCCCCTATAGGTTTAGGTTGTGCGTTCGGAGTCCGCACCTTGGGGGGGTTACTGTCACGTTCTGACCATCGTTCGTGTGTGTTTTCCTTGTTTTAGTGTTGGTCAGGACGTGAGCTGGGTGGGCATTCTATGTTGTGTGTCTGGTTTGTCTATTTCTATGTTTGGCCTGATATGGTTCTCAATCAGAGGCAGGTGTTAGTCATTGTCTCTGATTGGGAACCATATTTAGGTAGACTGTTTTGTGTTGGGTTTTGTGGGTGATTGTTCCTGTCTCTGTGTTTGTTGCACCAGATAGGGCTGGTTCAGTTTTTTCACATTTCTTGTTTTGTAGATTGTTCATTGTTCATCTTTATTAAAGATATTTACAAGTAACCACGCTGCGTTTTGGTCCGCCTCTCTTTCCCCAGAGGAAAACCGTTACAGGTAAGTATTAGCTAAATTTCTAAAACATGACCTAATCCACTGCAATTTTTTTTCTTCTACTACATGTCGATCAGTGAACCTTGTAGATAATGGCACTTACAGTGCATTCGGAAAGTATTCAGAACCCTTCACTTTTTCTACATTTTGTTACGTTACAGCCGAATTCTAAAATGGATTAAATTGTTTTTCCCTCAATCTACACAAAAACAGGAAATTAGATTTTTTTTCAAATGTATAAAAACAAAAAAAACGGAAATATCTCATTTACACAAGTATTCACTCTTTACTCAGTAATTTGTGGAAGCACCTTTAGCAGCGATTACAGCCTCGAAGCTCTTCCTGGGTATGACGTTACAAGCTTGGCATACCTGTTTTGGGGGAATTTCTCTCATTCTTCTCTGCAGATCCTCTCAAGCTCTGTCAGGTTGGAAGGGGAGCATTGCTGCACAGGCAATTTCAGGTCTCTCCAGAGATGTTTGATCCGGTTCAAGTCTGGGCTCTGGCTGGGCCATTCAAGGACATTCAGAGACTAGTCCCGAAGCCAATTCTGCGTTGTCTAGCTGTGTGAGTAAGGTCGTTGTCCTGTTGGAAGGTGAACCTTGGCCCCAGTCTGAGGTCCTGAGCACTCTGGAGCAGGTTTTCATCAAGGATCTCTCTGATCTATTGTCTTTCCCTCGATCCTGACAAGTCTCCCAAACCCTGCCACTGAAAAAAATCCCTACAGCATGATGCTGCCAATACCAAGCTTCACCGTAGGGATGGTGCCAGGTTTCCTCCATGAGTGACGCTTGGCATTCAGGCCAAAGAGTTCAATCTTGGTTTCATAAGACCAGAGAATCTTGTTTGTCATGGTCTGAGAGTCTTTAGGTGCCTTTTGGCAAACTCCCTGGGGGTTGTCATGTGCCTTTTACTGAGGAGTGGCTTCTGTCTGGCCACTCTACCGTAAAGGCCTGATTGGTGGAGTGCTGCAGAGATGGTTGTCCTTCTGGAAGGTTCTCCCATCTCTACAGACGAACTCTGGAGCTCTGTCAGTGTGACTATCAAGCTCTTGGTCACCTCCCAGATCAAGGCCCTTCACTCCCGCTTGCTCAGTTTGGCCCGGGCGGCCAGCTCTAGGAAGAGTTTTGGTGGTTCGAAACTTCTTCCAATTAAGAATGACGGAAGCCAGATTGATGCCACTGGGCTCTTGGGGACCTTCAATGTTGCAGAGTTTTTTTGGTACTCTTCCCCAGATCTGTGCCTCGACACAATCCTTTCTCAGATCTCTACGGACAATTCCTTCGACCTCATGGCTTGGTTTTTGCTCTGACATAGACTGTCAATTGTGGGACCTTATATAGACAGGTGTGTGCCTGGGAAAATCATGTCAAATCAATTCAATATACCACAGCTGGACTCCAATCAAGTTGTAGCAACATTTCAAGGATGATCAATGGTAACAGGATGCACCTGAGCTCAATTTCTCATAGCAAAGTGTCAGAATACTCAAATAAGGGATTTCTGTTTTTTTATACAAATTAGCAAACATTTCTAAAAACCTGTTTTCGCTTTGTCATTATGGGGTATTGTGTATAGATTGATGGGGAATTACAATTTTTTTCATCCATTTGGAAAAGTGAAGGGGTCTGAATACTTTCCAAATGCACTGTATTCTCTAATGAGACTTGAAGTTTGTATTTCTGTTCTTGAGCAGAAGTTTGTATTTTTGTTCTGTCGATTTGAGCCACCTGGCGCACACTTACCCTTTTGTCCAAACCCATAAGGACTTTATTAAGGGGGGACCACAGAGGGGGAAGGTTTAAAAACTAGCACACTCAGGGCAGTCGGAAGGTTTCGAGCAGCCTGAATTTGGCCCGCGAGTGGTTATATTTGACTCCCCAAGTTTTCCGAGCAAAACAAAAAACGTTGGTGCATAAAGACTTAAAACATCAGGAAATCAGCTCCAAGTGATCTTAATTTTGGAAATCTGTTCCCAAGTATTGCCATGCATAGAGATTGTATACAAATGTAAGCAAGGTTTAAAATTATTATGTTTCAGTCAAATATTGTGTCTGTTTGGGCTTCTTGCGCTCAATTTGCAGTGTACAAATTATTTGTAATTATGTTCCGTCCCCTTGACCATCCACTCAAGACAAAATTGTCTCATGGCTAAATCTAGTTGATGATCCCTGGTTTATATAGTAGCACACTCAGAGCAGGTGTCCCTGGTGTTAAGAGAGAATGTTAGCCAGGTCCTATCTGCTGTGAGCTATTAAGCCCCTCCCTCCTGATGCAACCTTTGAAGATCTGACTTTCACCCACCAGAATCTCAGTCTGAAACACTCAGGGAGAATTAGTCATTTTCTCCAATGACCATCATATCCTTTTCCTCTATAAATGCTTTGAATCTTTTATCATTGAAGTTGTCCATTGTGGTTTTCATAGTTTTTTTAGAGTGATAGATTTGAACATTACATACATTGTGGCAATGATATTATACCTTATGGAAATGCCTTGATGCCCAGTGGTGAAAATCGTATTGCCCTTTCCCGTAAAATCATACGTTTATAATTGTCTCTGATTTATAAAATTACAAGACATTTCTAAGAGACTCAGATAAAGTGGAAGGTAGCTCTGAGTTTTGGGGATGAGGAACTCTCCACTGAAATGAAGAGGTAGCGAGGAACCCTTTGGTTCCATCCACCCCCACAGAAAGGATAGGAATCCACCCACACCCTAACACCCAGCAGTATCTGCCCACCTAGTGCACCCTGCCCACAGATGGAAACAGCTCACCCCAACCACACACTACCAATGAGGACAAAGAAAGTCTGGAAGAAAATAAATCTCTCTTATCCAAACTATTTTGCTGTTTCAAATCATTACTTGGGCAGAAGCCAAAATGGGTTCAATAGAGCATGTATTTTTTATAATGGAGCACCTGCTGCTCAGTATATTGTCTGTAAATGACAGCAAATGTAGTTATTTCATATCGATATGAACAAAGAATGTAAAGATACAGTATTAAAATGGAATGTTTGCAAACACTTAATCTCCGACTTAACATTTGCCCCATATACTATACTTCAGATTACTTAACTTGTTCCATATATCTCCAGTAACCATCTCTCACATTTATTCTGGTCTACATTCTGTGCCATCTTTTACATTGTACTTTGCTAAACGAACACAGTTATGTGATTGTAGCAATTCAAAAAAGTGCAGACACTCTCCTGAATACCAATAGCGGGTTAAACCCTAGTTGAGTTTAACTGTAGGACACCCTCTGGCTGAAAAACCCTCAAGCGGGCAGCACTGAGTAATACTTTAGGTCTTAGTAGTAAATTAGAGTACACATACTAGGACAGTTAAGTATGGCCTACTGGTTATATTTGGACACTTTGTAATTAGCTGCTGGATTGATGGGTGTTCTGCGTAGTGAATCCTTTTCGATTGTGTCATATTTTCACAGGGGGGCTCCCACACAAACACACACACACACAAATTACCGGAATGAGTGGCTACTCTGACACTGACAAACTGACATCAATCTGGTCTTGAATTCAAACAAACAATAGCACAGGCCACTGAAGGGAAACACAGAAACTGTATTGTTTTAGGAGGCAATATACAGTACCAGTCAAAAGTTTGGGCACACCTACTCATTCAAGGGTTTTTCTTTATTTTTACTATTTTCTACATTGTAGAATAATAGTGAAGACATCAAAACTATGAAATAACACACATGGAATCATGTAATAACCAAAAAAGTGTGAAACATATATTATATATTTGAGATTCTTCAAAGTAGCCACCTTTTGCCTTGATGACAGCTTTGCAAACTCTTGGCATTCTCTCAACCAGCTTCATGAGGTAATCTTGTTAAAAGTGGATATTGTGGAATTTCTTTCTTTCTTAATGAGTTTGAGCCAATCAGTTGTGTTGTGACAAGGTAGGGGTGGTATACAGAAGATAGCCCTATCTGTTAAAACACCACGTCCATATTATGGCAAGAACAGCTCAAATAAGCAAAGAGAAATGACAGTCCATCATTACTTTAAGAAACGAAGGTCAGTCAATCCGGAAAATGTCAAGAACTGTGCAGTCACAAAAACCATCAAGCGCTATGATGAAACTAGCTCTCCTGAGGACCGCCACAGGAAATGAAGACCCAGATTTACCTCTGCTGCAGAGGATAAGTTCATTAGAACTTATCAGAAATTGCACCCCAAATAAATGCTTCACAGAGTACAAGAAACAGACACATCTCATCATCAACAGTTCTGAGGTGACTGCATCAGGCCTTCAGGGTCAAATTGCTGCAAGGAAACCACTACTAAAGGAGACCAACAAGATGAAGAGACTTGCTTGGGCCAACAAACATGAGCAATGGACATTAGACCGGTGGAAATCTGTCCTTTGCTCTGAGTCCAAATTAGAAATGTTTGGTTCTGACCGCTGTGTCTTTGTGAGACGCAGAGTAGGTGAACAGATGATCTCCACATGTGTGGTTCCCACTGTGAAGCATGGAGGATAAGGTGTGATGGTGTGGGGGTGCTTTGCTGGTTACACTGTCTGTGATTTATTTATAATTCAAGGCACACTTAACCAGCATGGCTACCACAGGATTCTGCAGCGATATGCCATCCCATCACACAGGTGTGAGTGTTGACGAGGACAAAGCTGGAGATCACTCTGTGATGCTGATTGAGTTCGAATAACAGACTGGAAGCTTCAAAAGGAGGGTGGTGCTTAGAATCATTGTTCTTCCTCTGTCAATCATGGTTCCCTGCAAGGAAACACGTGCCGTCATCATTGCTTTGCACAAAAAGGGCTTCACAGGCAAGGATATTGCTGCCAGTAAGATCAACAATTTATCAGATCATCAAGAACTTCAAGGAAAGTGGTTCAATTGTTGTGAAGAAGGCTCCTTAGTTGCCCTGGCTGTGTGTTTCGGGTCGTTGTCATGCTGGAAGACCCAACCACGACGCAACTTCAATGCTCTTACTGAGGGAAGGAGGTTGTTGGCCAAGATCTCGCGATACATGGCCCCATCCATCCTCCCCTCAATACGGTGCAGTCGTCCTGTCCCCTTTGCAGAAAAGCATCCCCAAAGAATGATGTTCCACCTCCATGCTTCACGGTTGGGATGGTGTTCTTGAGGTTGTACTCATCCATCTTCTTCCTCCGAACACGGCAAGTGGAGTTTAGACCAAAAAGCTCTATTTCTGTCTCATCAGACCACATGACCTTCTCCCATTCCTCCTCTGGATCATCCAGATGGTTATTGGCAAACTTCAGATGGGCCTGGACATGCGCTGGCTCGAGCAGGGGGACCTTGCGTGCGCTGCAGGATTTTAATCTATGACGGCGTAGTGTGTTACTAATGGTTTTCTTTGAGACTGTGGTTCCAGCTCTCTTCAGGTCATTGACCAGTTCCTGCCGTGTAGTTCTGGGCTGATCCCTCACCTTCCTCATGATCATTGATGCCCCACGAGGTGAGATCTTGCATGGAGCCCCAGACCGAGGGTGATTGAACTTCTTTCATCTTGAACTTCTTCCATTTTCTAATAATTGTCCCAACAGTTGTCGCCTTCTCACCAAGTTGTTTGCCTATTGTCTGTAGCCCATCCCAGCCTTGTGCAGGTCTACAATTTTACCCCTGATGTCCTTACACAGCTCTCTGGTCTTGGCCATTGTGGAGAGGTTGGAGTCTGTTTGATTGAGTGTGTGGACAGGTGTCTTTTACACAGGTAACAAGTTCAAACAGGTGCAGTTAATACAGGTAATGAGTGGAGAACAGGAGAGATTCTTAAAGAAAAACTAACAGGTCTGTGAGAGCCAAACTTCTTACTGGTTGGTAAGTGATCAAATACTTATGTCATGCAATAAAATGCAAATGAATTACTTAAAAATCATACAATGTGATTTTCTGGAATTGTGTTTTAGATTCCGCCTCTCACAGTTGAAGTGTACCTATGATTGAAATTACAGACCTCTACATGCTTTGTAAGTAGGGAAACCTGCAAATCGGCAGTGTATCAAATACTTGTTCTCCCCACTGTGTGTGTGTGTGTGTGTGTGTATGTATATATATATATATATATGTATATGTATATGTATATGTATATATATATATGTGTATATGTATATGTATATGTATGTATATGTATATATATGTATATGTATATGTATATGTATGTATGTGTGTGTGTGTGTGTTTCCCAAACAAGGCAGGGCCCCCAGTTACCCACATGGGTAACCTCCTCCCACAATCTGATGATTAGCAGAGCGGAAGCAGGCAGCAGCAGGCTGTCGACACAGAGAGTCTTCGTGGTTGGCGGTTACAGTGAAAAAATATCAAATATTTACTACATATATAATATATGCTGTATATATACAATATAATATATGCAGCATATATTTCCTCAATATATTTATATATTTGTTTCTCTTGGGCCCTGGGGCTTCATCCCCGGTAAACCCCTGCAATAATCTGGTGCTGTGTAATAAAAGGGATGGTGTAGCAGCCCATATAGAGTGAGAAGGGAGAGGCTGTTTTCGAGAAAGATAGGGCATCTGGCCATTTGAGACCCATTTGGTTCTCCTGAAAGACATTTTAAATCACTGCACTCCACAACCCCTCAACTAAGTCCCTGTCATATAAGGGTGGCAATTGGAGTATTGAAGTGGCATTTCTTTCCCCACTCCATAAAGTATCCTCTGAATTTTTGACAGTCAGGTGCCTTTTTGTTATGTTTTGAGCGAACATGCACAGCCAAAATTGTGCATTATTTAATTTTGAATGGGATTGGTTTGGAATAAATAATTGATGATGCACTCTCTTCTGGTGTCATGTAAGCATCTGATACAAATGTATATTTGATGCAGTAATTATGAAACATTTAAAATACACAACAATGTTGTATGAAATACAAATCAGAGCGATATGTATCCAGTCCCAGTTCAAATCAAATTTTATTGGTCACAATGTTATTGCAGGTCAAATAATACTAAATTGTATTTGTCACATGCGCCGAATACAACAGGTGTACACCTTACCGTGAAATGCTTACTTACAAGCCCTTAACCAACAGTGCAGTTCAAGAAATAGATTTAAGAAAACATTTACTAAATAAATAAAAAATACATTTAAAAAAGTAACAGCAGGTGTAGCGAAATGCTTATGTTCCTAGCTCAACTGTGCAGTAGTGTCTAACAATTCACAACAATACACACATCTCAAAGTAAAACAATGGAATGAAGAAATATATAAATATTAGGATGAGCAATGACGGAGTGGCATTAACTAAAATATAGTAGAATAGAATACAGTATATGCATATGAAATCAGTAAAACAGTATGTAAACATTATTAAAGTGACCAGTGATTCCATGTCTTTGTATATGGGGCAGCAGCCTCTAAAGTGCGGGGTTGAGTAACCGGGTGGTAAACATCTAGTGATGGCTATTTAACAGTCCGATAGCCTTGAGATAGAAGCTGTTTTCAGTCTCTCGGTCCCAGCTTTGATGCACCTGTACTGACTTCGCCTTCAAGATGGTAGCAGGGTGAACAGGCCGTGGCTCGGGTGGTTGATGTCCTTGATAATGCTTTTGGCCTTCCTGTGAAATCGGATGCTGTAGATGTTCTGGAGGGCAGGCAGTATGCTCCCGGTAATGCATTGGGCAGACCGCACCACGCTCTGGAGAGCCCTGCGGTTGCTGGCAATGCTGTTGCCATACTGAGCGGTGATACAGGCTGACAGGATGCTCTCAATTGTGCATCTGTAAACGTTTGTGAGAGTCTTAGGGGCCAAGTCAAATTTCTTCAGCCTCCTGAGGTTGAAAAGGTGCTGTTGCGACTTCATCACCACACAGTTTGTGTGGGTGGACCAATTCAGATTGTCAGTGATGTGTACGCCAAAGAACTTGAAGCTTTTCACCTTCTTCACTGCAGTCCCGTCAATGTGGATAGAGGCGTGCTCCCTCTGCTGTTTCCTGACATCCACGATAAGCTCCTTCATTTTGTTGACGTCAATCTCTCCCTATCCCAGTCTGCTGTCTCCACTTGCTTCAAGATTTCCACCATTTCCTCCTGTACCTAAGAAAGCAAAGGTAACTGAACTAAATGACTATCACCCCGTAGCACTCACTTCTGTCATCATGAAGTTCTTTGAGAGGCTAGTTAAGGATCACATCACCTCTACCTTACCAAACACCCTCGACCCATTTCAATTTGCATACCGCCCCAATAGATCCACAGAAGATGCAATTGCCATCGCACTGCACACTGCCCTATCCCATCTGGACAAGAGGAATACCTATGTAAGAATGCTGTTGATTGACTATAGCTCAGCCTTCAACACTATAGTATCCTCATCATTAAACTCGGGGCCCTGGGTCCCCCAAATGCAACTGGGTCCTGGAATTCCTGAATGGCCGCCCCCAGGTAGTGAAGGCAGGAAACAACTGCTCCACTTTGCTGTTCCGCAACACAAGGGCCCCACAAGGGTGCGTGCTCAGCCCCCTCCTGTACTCCCTGTTCAACCATGACTGCGTGGCCATGCAAGCCTCCAACTCAATCATCATGTTTGCAGACGACACACAGCCAGAAGAGGACTAGCCACCCCTCAGAACCTGATTCCTCTCTTGGTTTCTACCTAGTTTCCTGCCTCTAGGGAATTTTTCCTAGCCCCCTACATCTGCATTGCTTGCTATTTACATCACTGACTATTTGAAATGGTCCACCCATGCAGACAGTGTGCTGAAGAAGGCGCAATATGGCCTTTTCAACCTCAGAAGGCTGTAGAAATTCGGATTGGCCCCTAAGACTCTCAAAACCCTTTACAGATGGACAATTGAGAGCATCCTGTCGGGCTGTATCACCGCCTGGCAAGGCAACTGCTCCGCCCACATCAGCAGGGGTCTGCCCAATGCATTACCGGGGGCACACTGCCTGCCCTCCGGGACACCTACAGCACCCAATGTCACAGGAAGGCCAAAAAGATAATCAAGGACATCAAGCACCCAAGCCACGGCCTGTTCACTCCGCTACCATCCAGAAGTTGAGCTCAGTACAGGCGCATCAAAGCTGGGACCGAGAGACTGAAAAGCAGCTTCTATCTTAGGGCCATCAGACTTAAATAGACATCACTTGCCGGCTACAACCCGGTTACACAACTCTGCACCTTAGAGTCTGCTGACCCATATACATAGACATGGAATCACTGGTCACTTTAATAATGGAACACTACTCACTTTAATAATGTTTACATACTTTACTCATTTCATATGTATGTACTGTATTCTATTCTACTGTATTTTAGTCAATGCCACTCCGACATTGCTCATCCTAATATTTATATATTTCTTAATTCCATTCTTTTGCTTTTAGATGTGTGTATTGTTGTGAATTGTTAGACACACTGCATTGTTGGAGCTTGGAACGCAAGCATTTTTCTACACCCATAATAACATCTGCTAAATAGGTGTATGTGACCAATGAAATTTGATTTGATTATGATTTCAAACTACCCAAATACAGGTGTGCCAAGCTGGTAGCGTCATACCCAAGAAGACTGCTGTAATCGCTGCCAAAGGTGCTTCAACAAAGTACTGAGTAAAGGGTCAGAAAACTTATGTAAATGTAATATTTCACCTGTTTTTGCTGTGTCATTATGGGGTATTGTGTGTAGATTGATGGGGCAAAACAAACAATTTCATCCATTTTAGAATAAGGCTGTAATGAGGAAAATGTGGAAAAGTCAAGGGGTCTGAATACCTCTCGAATGGCACTGTTCCACTGCAATATCACATACATTTTATTGTTGTTGTTGAGTGTTCATCTGTTCATGTTGCTTCTATTATCAGTGTAGAAATCACTGGAGGAGTGTCTCTCCACCAAAATAGCTTTTCAGAGATGAGAGATCTTAAAATGAGAAACATCCATCAAGCTGTGGAAAGAAGAGCTGCCTACCATAGCCTTGGTTATGGGAAGTTTGAACGTTTCATTTTCCACACGTCAAACTATTTTGTGTCTGCATATGTCAATAACAACAGTAGGCTGTCGTGACTATCAGGGCTGGAAATTGCCAGGGACCTCACATTAGGATATCACGATACTATGATATGCATTGAAATTCTCACAATTGGCACAATTCTATATGTATTGCAATTCAATACTGTGATTTTTTTTTACAATTTGATGACCCAAACATATTGTTCACCATACAGAATGTCTGAGGCAGAGGGACAAGAGAAAGCCACGACAAAACAAGTTTTGATCAGTCATAGAAATAAAAGTGCTGAAAACCAATTGGCTCCTTATTTAAAAAGACGATGGTGAATAAGCTGTGAAGGAAAAATACTGGAGTTTTGGAATAGGTACAGCCACATAGCGCAAAAGTAACAATATTGTCAAAACTCTACAATATACAGTGTCCTCTAAAATAATATCCCGATATGTAACTGTATCGATTATTTCCACAATCATGTGTGACTTTACTGTATTTTACTTTGATGCATAAATTCATAGCAACTCAGGTCCATAATTATTGGCAACCTTAATAAATAAAGATGAGCAAAAAATATAAATGGGTCAACATTTTTGTCACCCGGGGCATCACTATAGATCCGACCAGGAGACCCAAGAGGCAATGCACAATTGGCCCAGCGTCGTCTGGGTTAGGGGAGTGTTTGGCCGGCCGAGACGTTCTTGTCCCATCGCGCTCTAGCGACTCCTGTGGCGGGCCAGGCGCATGCACACCTGGCTTCCGGGTTAAGCGAGCAGTGTGTCAAGAAGCAGTGCAGCTTGGCGGGGTCGTGTTTCGGAGGACGCATGGCTCTCGACCTTCGCATCTCACGAGTCCTTACGGGAGTTGCAGCGATACGACAAGACTAACTACCACTTGGATTTCACGAAATTGGGAAGAAAATGGGGTAAAAAAATGTTTCATAATAATAATAATAAAATACAAAAATAGTAATAATAATAATAATATTGTCACCACTGTTTTCAGTACTCTAGCACCCTCCAGCTCACGAGGATAACAACACTGAGACTTTTTCTAAAATGTATTATGATATTGGAGAACAAATTGGGAGGGATCTTAGACCATTCCTCCATACAGAATCTTTCCAGATCCTTGATATCCTTCGTCTGCTCTTATGGACTGCCCTCTAATCAAACCACAGGCTTTCAACGGGTTTCAAGTCTGGAGCATGAGATGGCAAATGCAAAATGTTTATTTTGTGCTTAATAAACCATTTCTTTGTGGATTTTGATTAGTTCTTGGGGTTATTGTATTGCTGGAAGATCCACTTGTGGCCAAATTTCAGTGTCCTGGCAGAGCCAACCAGGTTTTTGGATAAAATATACAGGGAGTTGGTCAAGTTCATGATGCCGTTGACCTGAACAAGGGCCCCAGGACCAGTGGAAGAAAAATGGCTCCATAACATCAAAGATCCATCACCATATTTTACTGTAGGTAGGTAGCAGGTACTTTTCTGCATATGCTTCTGTTTGTCAACAGCAAACCCACGACTGGTGTGTCTGGCCAAAGAGCTTCTATTTTCATGTCACCTGACCATAGTACATGTTCCAATCCAAGTGCCAATGCCATTTATTAAACTAGGCGGTGCTTTTGTCAGATGGGGCTGCCAGGAGTTCCTACTTCAACTGGAGCTATACCTGGCCACCGTCCACCCGGCTCCATCGGGCCATGAGAGGGTGTCCGCCCTCGTCTCGTGCCTCACCGGGTAAGCCCTGGAGTGGGCCAACGCCATGTGGAGAGAGGGAGATGCGGCGTTGGACCAGTTTGAGGAGTTCACCCAACGTTTACGGGCAGTCTTCGACCACCCGCCCGAGGGTAGAGGGACAGGTGAGCGCCTCTTCCATCTGAGGCAGGAGACGAGGAGCACCCAGGAGTTCGCCCTGGAGATTAGGACCCTGGCTGCCGGCGCGGGATGAAGCGACAGGACCCTAAACGACCATTACCGCTGCAGTCTGTGCGAGGATGTCCGTCTGGAATTGTCCTGCAGAGACACCACCCTCACGTTCGACTAGCTGGTGGACTTGTCCATTTGGCTAGACAACCTGCTGGCTACCTGCGGACGTTATGATAGGGGTCCGGTGGTTCCATCCTCCCGCACCCCCTCTCTGATACCCATGGAGCTGAGAGGGGAGGTGCGGAGGGAAACCGGAAGGGGTTCCCACTCGTGCACCATCTTTGGCCGCAGAGGTCACACTGCCGGTCGGTGTCGGGTTGGTTCCTCTGGGGATCGAGGCAGCAGAGACACAGAGACACAGCTCTCTGAGGAGAGACACATGGAAGGAGGGGTTAATAAGGTAATCGGGTGGAAGCTGTAACCTATAACAAACCTCGTTCACTCTCCTTAGGACTTTAAATGGCCCCCACAAACCACGGACCCAGCTCCCGGCAGGGCATGCGGAGGGGCAGGTTTCGGGTCGAGAGCCAGACCCGGTCCCCCGGTGCGAACACCGGGGTGTCACTGCGGTGGCGATCTGCATTAACACGGACGGCTTCCCATGTCTCCTCCACGCGCCTGAACCAGTCGTCCATGTCAGGAACCTCGGTCTGACCCTGATGCCAAGGTGCCAGAACCGGCTGGTACCCTAGTACGCACTGGAAGGGAGAGATGTTAGTGGAAGAGTGGTGGAGCGAGTTCTGTGCCATCTCGGCCCAGGGCACGAACTCCGCCCACTCCCCTGGCCGGTCCTGGCAATAGGACCGCAGAATCCTGCCCACATCCGTTCACTCTCTCCACCTGCCCATTACTCGCGGGGTGAAACCTTGAACCTTGTCACGAGTTCCACTGAGGTTGGTCCCTCTACTTGTTCGGGCGGCGTTCGGGCGGCGTTTGGTTGATCCTCTTTTCTTTTCCTTTGGATTTGTCTTGTCTTGTATCACACCTGGTTCCAATCCCATTTATTATATGTTATGTATTTAACCCTCTGTATTCCCTCATTGTCCTTGTTGGTGATTGTTTGTTTGTAAGCTGTGCAAGATATGTTCTGGTGTGCGACGGGTTTTGTACCCACTTGTATTATTTTGTATATTTAGTTTTTTGAGTTTTTCAGCATTTATTGAACTGCTCCGTTTTATACCAAGTTCGATCTCCTGCGCCTGACTTCCCTGCCACCAGCACGCACCCTTACAATAGCTCAGTATTTGTATCATTTATTTTAGTATATTTTGCACATATTTATCAAGGGTTCCAATAATTATGGACCTGATTGTATTTTTGTTAATTGACAACCCATCCCTTTGTCAGCTAGAATACATAAATTAGCCAGTTACAACATTAGAAAAAAACTATCCAGCCTATGTATAACTTAATCCACTTGACTGGCTGCAATGTAGCCTACTGTATTGAGGTTGCATATTTTATTGTGGCAAATAAAGGCTATCCTAGCCAAGCACTTCTTGGAACATGCCCAATAAAACTTGTGGGAGTGAAAGGTCCTCCCTTATTGCCCATGAAGCAGTTTTATCACAGTAGCATTTGACTCACAAGACAGCTTTATTGTCGAAATGAATCCCTGAATGGATTAAGTCCTATCTCAGTCGCAGAGACTGTCTTGCATGTGGAGGAGCTTATACACGTTTCAGGAGCAGAGAGAGAGAGTGTGAAGGAGGTACATGGAGACTGAGAGCGGAAGAGAGGGGGAGTGGAGAGAAAGAGGAGGGATGAGAGAGAGTGAGAGGTTGGATAGAGAGAGAGAAATCTGGCACTGTGAAAAGCAAGTTGTATCACCCCCTCAACAGGCAACGGGATTGTGGGATGGGCACCAGAGAGAGGAAGAGCGAGAGACTGCGAGAACAGGAGAGAGCGCAAGCACAGGGCTTGCTCAGCAGACATGGGTCTTGTTCAGCCCTGAGGAGTTGAGGCGTTTGTGTGAGCCAGAGTATTTCTAAGGTCTGATGCATGCCCATGATCTTAGTCATCAGAGGTCTGTATTCAAATCAAATTGTATTTGTCACCAGGCCGATTTTAGCATGTAAATCTTGTTGGGTGAATCCCCCTCCACATTTTTTTAAGCATGCCAGCTAGGATGGATGGATGGATGTAGTCAATATAACTATTTGTTTAGCACTTTTGAAATGTACAGCAACAGAATTTAGAACATGGGCCGTTCTTACAGTATTCTCCTTGTACACCAAGTCAGAACCGTAGGATAAATAAAGGGGATGTGTACTGTAAGCAGACAATGAAAGCTCTTACAATATTCAATGATGACATTTCTCTTAACGACATCACGGTACACGTTCCCCAAGGGCACCCCCCTCCCCACTCAAAAGATGGCGCACAGAATGCAAAAATATTCTTAGAAATATTTAACCTCCACACATTAACAAGTCCAATAGCTCAAATGAAAGATAAACACCTTGTTCATCTACCCAGCGAGTCAGATTTCTAAAATGTTTTACGGCGAAAACATAGCACATATGTATATCAAACCACCACTAAGACACATACAATATGTAGCCATTTTGTCAAGCAAAAGACACAATCACAAAAGCAGGATTAAAATTAAAATAATTCACTAACCTTTTGAAAATCTTCATCAGATGACAGTAATAAGACATGTTACACAGCACATTTGTTTTTTTCAATAATATGCAATTTATATCCATAAATCTCCGTTTACATTGACGCCATGTTCAAAAAATGCTAAAAAATGTCCGGAGAAATTATAGATAGCTCCGCTAGATAGCGCCAGATAACAGCAATACACATCATAAACTTTGACTAAATATACATGTTCTACATATAGTTAGAAAGATACACTGCTTCTTAATGCAACCACTGTGTTACATTTATTTTTAACGTTACAGAATTCGTTCACTATGCAATAATCTGAGGCGGCGCTCAGACATAAGCAATATTTCTCTGCTATGTTGGAGTCAACAGAAATACAAAATTACAACATAAATATTCATTAACCTTTGATGGTCTTCGATCAGAATGTAGTGGAAGGAGTCAAACTTACCCAATACATCGTTTGGTTTCAAGTTGTGTGTCTCTGTATTAGCATATGCTAACAGCTTCAGCTAAAATGCACCCAAAATGACTTGTGGTCCCGCACAGTTGCGCATCAAAACTTCAAAATTACATATTATATTTCGACTAAACTGGTCAAACTAAGTGCAGATATAAGCTTTAGGATGTTATTAACGTACAAAAGAATTGGCGATTCGACCGAATGAACGCAACTCTTCTCAGACGACATGGAACAAAAGAAATGCCTGTATACAATTGCGCCAGGACGCACAGATATTTTCCCATGACACATCACTATTTTGCCTGCCAACGGGTCAAAGCTCGCGGGATTTTCCCCATTACTCGCTCTATTGAAAGGACACATCCAGCCGAAGACACAGAAACTGGTTCCAGATCAGTAGCTGGTTGGGAAAGGTGGGTGCGATGACGTCAATGTTGGGACAACTTTCCTGATGACAACTTTCTTTGGTGAGAGAGAGAGTTTGGGAGAATGGCTGCCCTGTGAGTTCTGCTTTACATACAGACATAATTCGAACGGTTTTAGAAGCTTTAGAGTGTTTTCTATTCAATAATAATTATTACATGCATATATTAGCAATTTTGGACAGATTTGTTTTCTGTTTACTATGGGCACACAATTCCTCCAAAGGGGGCGGTATTGTGCATAGCCTTAACAGGTTTTAAACAGGCTATAGGCTACATGTGCACCACCAACAGATAAAAGTTTACTACACAAGTATTGCTTTCTTAGCTACAGTATATATACAGTATCTCCCTGGCATATTACATCATTAATACAGCAGCATACAAGACATTTTTGAACTCACCTTGTTGTGCTGTGCCCACTTGAACAGGAAGGGGGAGCGACGGTCCTTCATGGACAAATTTTGTCATCAAACTTTGTCATCTAAGTCTGACATTCTCTGTATTTATGGTGCTTTCAAAACAAATGGGAACTGAAAAAATAAGGTTGAATCATGACGTCAGTGATCTTCAGGTCGGAGCTCTGGAAAGAGGCATGAGTTCCTGACTTGGAATTCCGAGTTGAATGACTGTTCAAAACATATTTTCCCAGTCGGATCTCGTTTTTTTTTCAGAGTTCACAGTTGTCTTGCACTCATTAAAGTCTGAGATTTCCCAGTTCCGAGTTTCCAGTTGTTTTTAATGCGGCAGAAGTCATGCTGGATTGACAGAATGGTCAATGTTGAATGTTTATCCTTTTAAGCTTGGAAAAGAGACCCCTAAACCCAAACATGGACCACACACCCACTCCACTGAACAGGAGGCTAGTGATTGCTTTGCAAGGCTTGCAGTTAGCCTCTGATTCCTTCAAAACCCCTCATTGCTGAATTTGAGATTTTCAACGTGTTGTGTAATGTATATGTCCAATGGCCGATGAGCACTGATATGTTTCATCTGGGATTTCCCTTCATAATTTCTCTTCATTTGACAATGATTGAAAAGGATTTGCCAGTAGATTGTCAAATTGATTCATGATGACTGCTAGCTTGCTAGCTAAGGTTTTGAAAGTATGATGTTGACATGATCAGTCCAATCAAAGCTATGGTAGATATAGCGTGATTTGACATCCTTTTATTTGTGGCCAATGACCTTGCGACATCTTGGATCAGCACTTCTAATGTAACTCTATGGCAGCAACCGAGGGGCTTGAATATTTAAGCTCTCCCAATAGATTTTGCGGCGACGTAATGTGCCAGAACACTGAGCCAATCACGGTGCAACTAGAGAACATTACCAACCCCTATGCTCCGTATATTCCACTGGCTGCCCCACTACTACAGAAAGCACTGAGCTAGGCTGAAACACATGCATTTTGGAGCTACCTTACTCAAGAAAGCAAAAAATGGATTGGGCTGGACATGCCGAGAGATGAGTTCGGATTGGTCTGCCATGTGGCTTGCTTCTGTTTATAACATAAGCTGGTCAGTATGTATAGGTAATCCTTTCTAAAGCTGCTTTTTTGAAAGATATTACGAAGAACTGCATAAGTGTTGCTAATGCTTTCCATTTTCTGGAGGACTGAGTTTTGAAATCAGTGGAATGCCCGGTGGAAGCAGAGTATGATAGCTAAGGAGATGGAGAAAAGTCTGGTGTTTGACTGTAAATAATGCAGAGGGAGTCTAAAAGAGGACACACAGAAGAAGGCTGTTGTATAAAACCCCTGTCTCCAGATTACATCTTCAAACTATGGGCAACCATGGCATCCATGACAGAGAGGGAGAAGCATTCATCCATGTATACATGTAAGAGAGTCTAACTTGCTACATTCAGAGCCATTTGCATTGCTATTTATAGCCTAATGTCAGCTAGCTAGCTAACATTGAACCTAGCTAGTTGGTTAGTTTTAGCTACTTGTAGATCATGCAGGGTAGTAATGTTATGAGTTGGGATTATGGTTCATTGTTTAGCTAGCTAGCTAGCTACCTCCATGTCTAAACAAAAGACTCCACTATGCAAATAACTATTTTATTTGACATAGTGTGTTTACCAGAGACGGTAATGTGAAGAACAACATGACCTGCTCCCAAGTCAAATTAGGATATAACACTTGGCCGACAGTGTCCAAGTAAAATAAAATAAAAAATGTGTCACACTCACAACTGTAAGCTATTTTCTGTAATTAGCTTGCCATTAACCTTTCTAGGGGGTGTGGGACGCTACCGTCCCACCTGGCCAACATCCAGTGAAATTGCAGAGCGCCAAATTCAAAAACAGAAATACTCATTATAAAAATTCCTAAAACATACAAGTGTTATACATCGGTTTAAAGATGAACTTCTTGTTAATCACGGTGTCAGATTTCAAAAACTTTACGTTGAAAGCATACCATGCAATTATGTGCCCAGCAGACAAATCATTACAAACAGTTACCAGCCAAGTAGAGTTACAAAAGTCAGAAATAGCAATACAATTAATCACTTACCTTTGATCTTCATATGGTTGCACTCACAAGACTCCCATTTACTCAATAAATGTTTATTTTGTTCAATGAAGTCATTCTTTATATCCAAAAACCTCAGTTTTGTTCAGCAATCCACAGGCTCAAAGGCAGTAACAACGGACAGACGAAAAACCCCAAAAGTATCGGTAAAGTTCATCGAAACATGTCAAACGATGTTTATAATCAAACCTCAGGTTGTTTTTAGTCATAATAATCAATAACATTTCATCTGGACCAAAGCTTGGTCAATATAAAAGGAAAACAAGAAAGTCGTGGGACACTCAGGGACACTGAATGGTCCACTCATTCAAAGTGGTCTTTCTCCCTCATTTTTCAGAATACAAGCCTGAAAGAAATTTCTAAAGACTGTTGACATCTAGTGGAAGTCATAAGAAGTGCAAATTGGAGTCCTAAGTCAACGGATACTGTAATGGCATTCAATAGAAAACTACAAACATTAAAAAATCCCACTTCCTGGATGCCTGCCATATCAGTTCTGTTTTACTCACAAACATTATTTTAAAAGTTTTGGAAACTTGTGTTTTCTTTCCAAATCTACCAATTATATGCATTTCCTAGCTTCTGAGCCTGAGTAGCAGGCAGTTGACTTTGGGCATGCTTTTCATCCGGAGGTGAAAATAGTGCACCCTACCCTAATGAAGTTAACTTAGCTCACCATTAACTTGAATAACAATGATCTTGTTGTGAGTTGATATTCCTGTAATAATGAATACAAATGAGCTAAAGTTGTTGTCAACTATATGATATGGTAATTATTTGAAATGGTTAGCCAGCTAACTTGACATTAGCTAATTAGCTAACAAGCTAGAAACTAACCAAACATTGCTTAGAAAGTTGGTTTGTCAATGGTAGATTGACAAATAATAAATACATTTTTAAACCCATGGGTTTATTGTTGTTAAAATACACCCGTTATGCCATTTTTGGACCACCAGGCTGCTGATGTCATGCAGCCTGCTATTTTTGTGTTTATATAATGTCACTGCGGCAATTGTCTACAGACGTGTTGATAAGCAAGCCTTTAGTCTTGAAATCTTTGGTTGTATTGTACACTACCATAGTCACTGTATAGCTCATGGCCTCACATGTGAATCCTTGGGTGGGGCTAAGGCTTAAGAGGGTGTGAACGATGCTGAATGTGTGTAGACAAAGATATGCACTACAGTAGGTGTACCAAAACATTCAAGGGCCATTTTCTCAAAAGTCAGGTTACAAATTCATCAACTTTCAAAGCAGAATTACTTTCCCTTTGTTCCTCAACTGTAGTGTATGATATACAATTTTCTAGCTCTGTCTCTACTTTTCCCAATGTAAAAAACACAATTTCCAATTTTCACAAATGCAGAAAATGTAAAGGGGTGCGAATACTTTCTACACTGTATTTCTGATCAATTTAATGTTATTTTAATGGGCAAAAAAGTTAGCTTTTCTTTCAAAGACAAGGACATTTCTAAGTGACCCCAAACGTCTGTCCTGCATTGTTGTGTATGTGACTGACCGGCTCAAATCAGGCTCATGTGGCAACGTTTAAAAACATTTGGGGGGGGGGATACAAGTAGAGACTCAGAGCTACAAAATGGTATATCATACACTGCATTTTTGAGGAACAATTGGAAAGTAATTTTGCTTTGAGAGTTGATAAACTTGTAAACTCACTTTTGAGAAAAGGGCCTTTCAATGTTTTGGAGATACTGCAGTATTAAATTGTCATACTTGAGAAAAAGTAAAAATCATTTCAAATTCCTTATATTTAACCAGACGGCACATTTTTTAAATTGTTGTTTTATTGACAGATAGCCGACACATAATTTACAAACGAAGCCTTTGTGTTTAAGTCTGCCAGATTAGATGCAGTAGGGATCTCTCTCTCTTGATATGTGTGGACAATTTTCCTGTCAAAATGTAACAAGTACTTTTGGGGGTCAGGGAAAATGTATGGAGTAAAAAGTACATTATTTTCTTTAGAATTGTAGTGAAGTAAAAGTTGCCAAAAATATAAATAGTAAAGTAATGTACCCCCCAAAAATACATAAATAGTACTTTAAAGTATTTTCACTGAAGTACTTTACACCACTGCCCAAATGCCTTCATACCAGTACATTAACATACTTGATATACTGTTACACACGCATCCATAAGTTAAGGCCATGCAACCCGAGTTGAAACCTGAGTGAGGTGCACATGTACAGTACATAAACAGATGCATGCACCATATATTTATGTGGTGGACACTTGATACAGTCACATGATATTGTTGTGGTATGTCACAAAATCATGTTACGACCACACATATCAATATTAATTTTATATATCAATATTTTGCTAAGTCTTGGTAAGTGGATTGGTCTCTACAGAAGGTGTAAACGGTACAGACAAATGGTTACTTGCATTACATTTACATTTAAGTCATTTAGCAGACGCTCTTATCCAGAGCGACTTAAAAATTGGTGAATTCACCTTCTGACATCCATTGCATAGTAGCATTATCAGAAATAGATAGTGTCAATATAAATAAAATAATATACAGTATGTACAAGAACAATATCAATAACGATAGTGATAAATGAGGTAAGTTATATGCATACAATCAGGGGTAAAGTGGCTGAGCAGCAGGATAACAAAACAAATAGTAGCAGTACCGTGTGTTGAAAGAGTCATTTGAATAGAGGCACTGCAGATAGTGCTGATAACTAGTCCGTCCGAACCAGTTATTGTCTAGCTGTGTCCAGTCCAGGTGGTGCTTGTACAGGCAAACCATCTATGAGAGGAAGGATGTCAGCGTTGCACAGCAGCTGAAACCTGGTCCCGACAGTCCGAACGCTCCTTGGCGACAACAACACCAGGTTTCAGAGCATCGAAGCTGTAAAACGGAGAATAACCAAAAAAATCAGAAGATATTACAACCTTTCACAACATCAATTCACCTCCCAAGTTTAGATAAGAAGAATAACCTCGTACAATGCAATTAAAATTATTTTCACCTGAAGTGCTGATATTGCTTGATCTGTGGCAGCGGCCTGAAGTACAGTGTCAGGTGTTGTTGCAAGCCATAGCTTTCCACCAGCACTGTATCATCATCCAGTCCAACCAGCGGTGGGATGTTGGCCCCTGTCACAGTGCTGTCCTTCACAACACCAGCAATTTCAGACAAAGTGTTCACTCTGGTCTTTCTGAAGCTCTGCTTGATGAAACACCAGTCGGGGGCAAACTTGGTGTGGCCTGTGATCAGGAAGTGAAGGTCCAGACTGTTTGCTGCTTCAGTAGGGGCCCCCAGAGACAGAAATAATGTGAGATCAATAAAAGTAGTGCCAATCATGTTGGAGGTCAATTAAATAATCAAAACATGTTTATGCTTTACATACCAAGTGTTGTCATTGATTCCTTGTAGAGACGCCACACTGCTGCTTTTGTCACAAGGGAGGGTAGCACCTTTCCACCAAAGTGTTTGTGTCTTGGGTGGCGTCTTGGTAATACTATTGCATGATCCTCGGCGTAGTTGTTGATGAAGTTCAGCACTTGCTGCAAGTAATCTTTGCTTGCTTTGGCCAGCTCTCTTTTTGATGGTAGGCATTAGTACATTCTCCTTGTATGACTGGTGGAGGAGAGCCATGCGTGTTCTACTGATGCCGAAAGACAAATTCCAGATAAATATTTTTGCGTTATTATACAATAGATGCAAAATGGAATTCTAAGATATCACCGCACAGTTCATACATGTAATGTTAGCTAGCTAGCCAGACATCAAACGTCAGCTAATGTTATCTAGCTTTAACTTGTTTCATTCAGATGTGTAGCTAGCTAAATAATGAACCATAATCCCAAACCATAGAGTACTAGCAATACAAGCCGATTGTCATATCTATCTAAAGTTAACCAAATAAGTTCAATGTTAGCTAGCTAACGTTAGGCTATAACGTGAATGCGAAATGGCATTCTAAGAAAACATCCCTACATTTACACACAGTTCATACACGTGGATCGCTGTTTCTTTCCCATCTCTGTCATCAGAAGACTCTACAATGTCTTCTTCAATTAAAATGTTTTAACCTAAATCCTCATCGTCTGATACATTTTTCAGAGTCAGAGAGAGTCCGCATGGCACGATCGGCATGATCGTCCTCCAGAAAGTAGTCCATCGCAACTTTTTCCCACTGACCTTTCTTGATAGCGCCTGATAAATTCAAGGCAGAAATGTTATTGAGAGCAGTAGCAACATACTGTATTTGCAGTTCTCCATGGCTAACGTTGTATCTTTAAAAAAATGGCAGTAGAAGGGATTATATACGCATAACAAGCATGATACACCGCAGAACATTCTGAAACTTATCTCTCGGCATGTCCAGCCCACTCATCCAGGCTGTATGACAACCTGACGTGATTGGGAGTCCCATCGGGCGGCACACAATTGGCTCAGCATCGTCCGGGTTTCGCCGGTGTAGGCCGTCATTGTAAATAAGGATTTGTTCTTAATGGACTTGCCTAGTTAAATAAAAGTGAAATATATATTTTTAATTTTGTTTAAATAAAAAATACAAGTTTGTTATTAAGGCACATGAAAGTTCACAAGTTCGAGAAGGCATTTCTGCCCAAAAACACATTTTTGATCAAATATATTTTTAACGTTCAAACGGCTTTGCAGTGAAGTCGTGACTTGCAACATACGCCGAAACGGGTCACATATTTCTCAGCTAGAGACACACAAGAATCCCCTTCGTCACTGTAGAGAACCATTTCCTGGGACCCACGGTCTAGTTTGTCAAAGAATGTTTCCTCCAAGTCCCCACATAAATCATCCTCCTCCTATCTGGTTTGCCAACAGCACTCTTCTGAACCTGAGAAACTTCACACACTGAAGATACCTCAAAACTCTCCCTGAGAGACTCCACCCCCTGACACACCTGACTTATCACAAGGGGTTACACAAACCTGATCACTGGTGGAAATTACAAACATTTCCCTCTGCTAAATATGTGTGACCAATACATTTGGATTTGATTTGAATGGGTTTATCCTGTTTTAGGAATGCTATTTCTTGTTCTAGCCTCATATTCGTCCTCCTGACTCCATTTCACCTGAACTAGCAGCAAGAACTCAGTCCACTTCTCTCATAACAGCACTGAAACACCTAACTTGTTAAACTCCTCTGCTATTTCAACCTCCAACATTTCAGCCACCTGACATAACTTATCCTTGTTAGCTTGAGAAAACCCCAACTATCCTCTACCCTGCACAAAACACAGATGCTCAAACACCCCATAGTCAACATCAGTACGCTAAAGAGAACCAATAAATCAACTGCCAAGTCACAGCCACTAGCTAACCAAAACATGCACATATTCAAAGCCCAAGATATAACCAGTCAAAACTAAATCAGCATGCCATGCACAAATGCTACAAACAATAGCTGCAGTTAGCCACTAGCCTAGAGCTAACAAACGCATGCACAAAGCTAAAAAAAGTAGCCAGAGTTAGCCACTAGCCTATAGCTAACACAAATGCATGCACGAAAGCTACAAACCATTGCAAACGTTAGACACTAGAGCTTAGCGCTTACACAAAAGCATGTCCTGCAGAGTCTTCCAGACTCCAAACTGGGAAATCAAATCCTGTAAACAGCACCTAAACAGCTATCAAAACTATAGCCAAAAACGGTCAACAAAATGTTCTGGCCCTTGAGCAAAACACCTTATCAGCCCTACAGTAGCTAACGACTAACAGCCGCAAGCCATTGGCTTACCTTGTGGCCCGGGAAATTTCTGTTGACAAAAGCCATGAGCTATTTTGCTAGCCAGCAAACTGAAACTCACACAAACACTGCTTCAACCCTCTTTCTAGCATGCGAGCTCAATAGAAACAGCTGCTACAAACTTTCTCAACAAATGCACAACCACACTAACGAACCATACCAGTTCACAAGCACTCGGACTACAACCACAAATGCTAACATGTATTAATATTTATGCCAGACGAGCTCTCATATGTTGCGAAACCAATGTTCTTATATTCACTTTGTCTAGGGGTCCTAGGCCTAGTTACATGGTCTGTAACCTGAATGAATGTGTGCATTTATGTGAGTATGCACTTAGGTGTTGAATGTACATGTGCCCAGGGAGACAGCAACCTTACTTGGTCCAGGGCCAGCTCTGTCTCTCTTGACCTCTTGGTCGGCCAGTCTCAGATGGTGACAAAACATGAATATGCACAAAAACTAAAAATACCAAAGGCAAGCCCAAACTAAGCTGGGACACTGACTGACACCTAAGCAGCACCTGAAGTGCTTATCAATCGGCCTCAGCATCTGGACAAGGTTAATGCTGACCCCTGGGGGAATGGAGTGTGGAAGTGGTGTGTCCAAATGGGTATTTTTATCGAAGTTCAAATAGTTAATTATACACTGAGTGTGCAATGCATGCTTTTTCCATGACATAAACTGACCAGGCCTCCCGAGTGCCTCAGTGGTCTAAGCCACTGCACCACACTGCTAGCTGTGCCACTAGAGATCCTGGTTTGAGTCCAGGTTCTGTCGCAGGCACCCGCGCCCGGGAGATCCATGGGACGGCGCACAATTGGCCCAGCGTCGTCCGGGTTAGGGGAGGGTTTGGCTGGCAGGGATATTCTTGTCACATTGCGCTCTAGCGACTCCTGTGGCGGGCAGGCGCAATGCACGTTGATACGATCTCCAGGTGTACGATGTTTCCTCCCACACATTGGTGTGGCTGGCTTCTGGGTTAAGTGGAAATTGTGTCAAGAAGCAGTGCGGCTTGGCTGGGTTATGTGTCGGAGGACGCACGGCTCTCGACCCTCGTTTCTCCCGAGTCCGTATGGGAGTTGCAGCGATGGGACAAGACTGTAACTACCACTTGGATACCACGAAATTGGGCAGAAAAAGGAAAAAATAACAAAAAAACTGACCACGTGAATCCAGGTAAAAGCTATGATCCCTTATTTATTTTACTTGTTAAATCCACTTCAATCAGTGTAGATGAAGGGGAGGAGACAGTTTAAGACATGGATTGTGTATATGTGCCATTCAGAGGGTGAATGGGCAAGACAAAATATTTAAGTGCCTTTGAACGGGGTTTGGTAGTAGGTGCCAGGCGCACCAGTTTGCGTGTGTCAAGAACTGCAATGCTGTGGGTTTGTTACGCTCAACAGTTTCCTGTGTGTATCAAGAATGGGCCACCACTCAAACGACATCCAGCCAACTTGACACAACTGTGGGAAGCATTGTAATCAACATGGGCCAGCATCCCTGTAGAACGCTTTTGACACCATGTAGAGTCCATGCCCCAATGAATTGATACTGTTTTAAGGCCAAGGGGGGTGTAACTCAATATTAGGAAGGTGTTCCTAATGTTTTGTACACTCAGTTTGTTAAGCAGAGCGACACAGGGGATTCCAAGAGCAGACTCAGATGAGAAAACAGGGATGAATGAACCAAAATATTTATTGTTACACAGAGAGATATAGAGTGCAGATCCAGGGAAGCTCGGATGAGTAACAGAAAAATCAGATGTGGAGGCTGAGGTTGGAGTTAACTGAGTAGAACAGGGTAAACAGGTCCCGAGGTGAATCCAAGGTAGTGGTGGTGAGTAAAATCCAGAGCAAGGTAGTTGGGTGGTGAGACGTGGAACAGGAGACAGGAGCCAGAGACAGAGTGGTAATGAGCAGATATTATGATCTGGCAGAGTGGCAGTGGCAGGACTGAGTATTTGTAGAGGTCTTGATTATGGAACACGTTGCAGCTGGTAGGGATCTGCTCTGACTCCAGGTCAAGAAGACACCAGATAAACACCAGAGGGCATAGCAGGAGCAGATGTGACACAGTGTATGTTTCTATCAATATTATCCATTCATCAAGACACAGGAAATTGATTACTTTTGAATAATAATACATTTAATTTAATATGTCATCTATGTCAAATTATGTAATCAGTGGACTCCCGGGTGGAGCAGTAGTTAAGGGCGCTGTTCTGCAGCGCCAGCTGTGCCATTAGAGACTCTGGGTTCGCGCCCAGGCTCTGTCGTAACTGGCCGTGACCGGGAGGTCCGTGGAGCGACGCACAATTGGCCTAGCGTCGTCCGGGTTATGGAGGGCTTGGTCGGTAGCGATGTCCTTGTCTCATCGCGCACCAGCAACTCCTGTGGCGGGCTGGGTGCAGTGCGCGCTAACCAAGATTGCCATGTGCACGGTGTTTCCTCCGACACATTGGTGCAGCTGGCTTCCGGGTTGGATGCGCGCTGTGTTAAGAAGCAGTGCGGCTTGGTTGGGTTGTGTATCGGAGGATGCATGACTTTCAACCTTCGTCTCTCCCAAGCCTGTATGGGAGTTGTAGCGATGAGACAAGATAGTAGCTACTAAAAACAATTGGATACCACGAAATTGGGGAGAAAAAGGGCTACAATTAAAATAAAATAATTGTTTTTAATAAATATGTAATCAGTTTCTGTTGGTGTGTTGGTGTTACGTGTCCCTACGAGGAGCGCGATCCCAGTATAAGTGAAAATATGGGGATAAAAAGAGCGGCGATGAAAAGGCAGTTAAATTGATTTTCTCTCAATTGTGGCAATATATGTCATGTCTTGTTATGTCTGTTCCTGTCCTTTCTCTTCATTCTCTCTCTCTGCTGGTCTTTTTAGGTTACCTTCTCTGTCTCTCATTCCTCAGCTGTTCTACATTTCCCCTAACTAGCTCATTCTCTCTTTCCCCACCTGTTCTCTCTTCCCCCTCTGATTAGGTCTCTATTTCTTTCTCTGTTCCTGCTACTTTCAGTGTCTGATTCTTATTTGTGTTTTTTGATGCCAGAAGCAAGCTGTCGTCTCGTTTGCTTCCACCTTGTCCTGTCCTGTCGGAGTCTGCCTGGCAGGAGAATCCTGCACTATACTAACGTTCTTTTGTTCCGCTGACAACGTTGGAAGAGGATTTATGCCATTCCTGTATTTTCATTAAAGAACTCTGTTTTCTGTTAAAACCGCTTTTGGGTCTTCACTCAAGTTCATAACAGAAGAATCAGACCAAGAATGGACCCAGCGGCTCCGGACCCTTTTCACTCCGCCGTCGAGATCCAGGGAGCGATGCTAGGCAGACACGAGGAGGAATTGTCTGCTGCTCAACATGCCGTTGAGACCCTGGCCGTCCAAGTCTCCGACCTCACAAGACGGGTTCACCAACTCCACCTCGATCCACCGCCCACTTCCAGGGTTTCCGAGTCGCCGGAGCCCAGGATCAACAACCCGCCGTGTTACTCTGGGGAGCCCACTGAGTGCCGCTCATTCCTCACTCAGTGTGATGTGGTGTTCTCTCTCCAGCCCAACACTTACTCCAGGAGCGCAGCCCGCATCGCCTACGTCATTTCTCTCCTTACCGGACGGGCGCGTGAGTGGGGCACGGCAGTCTGGGAGGCGAGGGCTGAGTGTATTAACCAGTATCAGGACTTTAAGGAGGAGATGATACGGGTTTTTGACCGTTCTGTTTTGGCGAGGAGGCTTCCCGGGCCCTGTCTTCCCTATGTCAGGGGAATAGATCCATAACGGATTATTCTATTGAGTTTCGCACTCTCGCTGCCTCTAGTGACTGGAACGAGCCGGCTTTGCTCGCTCGTTTTCTGGAGGGTCTCCACGTCGAGGTTAAGGATGAGATCCTCTCCCGGGAGGTTCCTTCCAGTCTGGACTCCTTAATAGCTCTCGCTATTCGCATAGAGCGACGGTTTGATCTTCGTCGCCGAGCTCGTGGAAAGGAGCTCACGTTCTCCGTTGCTCCCCTCTCCACATCACTGCCACCTGCCGCATCACTGCCACCCTCCTCCGCCGGCTCGGATGCTGAGCCTATGCAGCTGGGGGGTATTCGCATCTCGGCCAAGGAGAGGGAACGGAGAATCACCAATCGCCTCTGTCTCTACTGCGGCTCCGCTGGTCATTTTGTCACCTCATGTCCAGTAAAAGGCCAGAGCTCATCAGTAAGAGGAGGGCTACTGGTGAGCGCAACTACTCAGGCCTCTCCTTCTGGATCACGCACTACCTTTCCGGTCCATCTCCGCTGGCCCGGTTCATCTGCTTCCTGCAGTGCCTTGATAGACTCTGGGGCGGAGGGCTGTTTTATGGACGAGACCTGGGCTCGGGAACATGACATTCCTCTCAGACAGTTAGGGAGCCCAGGGCCTTGTTCGCTTTAGATGGTAGTTCTCTCCCCAAGATTCAGCGTGAGACGCTGCCTTTAACCCTCACTGTCTCTGGTAATCATAGCGAAACCATTTCTTTTTTAATTTTTCGTTCACCTTTTACACCTGTTGTTTTGGGTCATCCCTGGCTAGTGCGCCATAACCCTTCTATTAATTGGTCTAGTAATACTATCCTATCCTGGAATGTTTCTTGTCATGTAACCTGTTTAATGTCTGCTATCCCTCCTGTTTCCTCTGTCTCTTCTTCACAGGAGGAGCCTGGCGATTTGACAGGGGTGCCGGAGGAGTATCACGATCTGCGCACGGTGTTCAGTCGTTCCAAGGCCACTTCTCTCCCTCCACACCGGTCGTATGACTGTAGTATTGATCTCCTTCCGGGAACTACTCCCCCGGGGTAGATTATACTCTCTGTCGGCTCCCGAACGTAAGGCTCTCGAGGATTATTTGTCGGTTTCGCTCGACGCCGGTACCATAGTCTCCTCCTCCTCCCCCGCCGGAGCTGGGTTTTTTTTTTTTGTTCAGAAGAAGGACGGGTCCCTGCGCCCATGCGTGGATTATCGAGGGCTGAATGACATAACTGTTAAGAATCGTTATCCGCTTCCTCTTATGTCTTCAGCCTTCGAGATCCTGCAGGGAGCCAGGTTTTTCACCAAATTGGACCTTCGTAACGCCTACCATCTCGTGCGCATCAGGGAGGGGGACGAGTGGAAGACGGCGTTTAACACTCCGTTAGGGCACTTTGAATACCGGGTTCTTCCTTTCGGCCTCGTTAACGCTCCAGCTGTCTTTCAGGCACTAGTTAACGACGTCCTGAGAGACATGCTGAACATTTTTGTTTTCGTTTACATGGACGATATCCTGATTTTTTCACCGTCTCTCTCGATTCATGTTCAGCACGTGCGACGCGTCCTCCAGCGCCTTTTGGAGAACTGTCTTTATGTGAAGGCTGAGAAGTGCACTTTTCATGCCGCCTCTGTCCCTTTTCTCGGTTCCGTTATTTCCGCTGAGGGCATTAAGATGGATCCCGCTAAGGTCCAGGCTGTCATTGATTGGCCCGTTCCTAAGTCACGCGTCGAGCTGCAGCGCTTTCTGGGCTTCGCTAATTTCTACCGTCGTTTCATCCGTAATTTCGGTCAGGTGGCAGCTCCTCTCACAGCCCTTACTTCTGTTAAGATGTGCTTTAAGTGGTCCGTTTCCGCCCAGGGAGCTTTTGATCTTCTTAAGAATCGTTTTACATCCGCACCTATTCTTGTTACACCTGACATCTCTAGACAGTTTGTTGTTGAGGTTGACGCGTCAGAGGTGGGCGTGGGAGCCATTCTTTCTCAGCGCTCTCTCTCTGACGGCAAGGTCCATCCTTGCGCGTTTTTCTCTCATCGCTTATCGCCGTCAGAACGTAACTATGATGTTGGTAATCGCGAACTGCTCGCCATCCGCTTAGCCCTAGGCGAATGGCGACAGTGGTTGGAGGGGCGACCGTTCCTTTTGTCGTTTGGACTGACCATAGGAACCTTGAGTACATCCGTTCAGCCAAACGACTTAATGCGCGTCAGGCTCGTTGGGCTCTGTTTTTCGCTCGTTTCGAGTTTGTTATTTCTTATCGTCCGGGCTCAAGAAACACCAAACCTGATGCTTTATCTCGTCTCTTCAGTTCTTCTGAGGTCTCCACCGACCCCGATGGGATTCTCCCTGAGGGGCGTGTTGTCGGGTTGACTGTCTGGGGAATTGAGAGGCAGGTAAAGCAAGCACTCGCTCACACTCCGTCGCCGCGAGCTTGTCCTAGGAACCTTCTGTTCGTTCCCGTTCCTACTCGTCCGGCCGTTCTTCAGTGGGCCCACTCTGCCAAGTTAGCCGGCCACCCCGGCGTTCGGGGTACGCTCGCTTCCATTCGCCAGCGTTTCTGGTGGCCCACTCGGGAACGTGACGCGTCGATTTGTCGCCGCTTGTTCGGTCTGCGCGCAGACTAAATCTGGGAACTCTCCTCCTGCCGGCCGTCTCAGACCGCTTCCCATTCCCTCTCGACCGTGGTCTCACATCGCTTTAGATTTTGTCACCGGACTGCCTTCATCAGCGGGGAGGACAGTTATTCTTACGGTTGTCGATAGATTCTCTAAGGCGGCTCATTTCATTCCTCTCGATAAGCTCCCTTCTGCTAAGGAGACGGCTCAGATCATTATCGAGAATGTTTTCCGAATTCATGGCCTTCCGTCTGACGTCGTTTCCGACAGAGGTCCGCAGTTCACGTCTCAATTTTGGAGGGAGTTTTGCCGTTTGATTGGGGCTTCCGTCAGTCTCTCGTCCGGCTTTCATCCCCAGTCTAACGGTCAAGCCGAACGGGCCAATCAGACTGTTGGTCGCATTTTACGCAGTCTTTCTTTTCGTAACCCTGCGTCTTGGTCAGAACAGCTCCCTGGGCAGAGTACGCCCACAACTCGCTTCCTCGTCTGCTACCGGTCTATCCCCTTTTCAGTGTAGCCTCGGGTACCAGCCTCCGCTGTTCTCATCTCAGCTCGCCGAGTCCTGCGTCCCCTCCGCTCAGGCTTTTGTCCAGCGTTGCGAGCGCACCTGGAAGGGGGTCAGGTCGGCACTTTGCCGTAATAGGGCGCAGACTGTGAGGGCCGCTAATAAGCGTAGGACCAAGAGTCCTAGATATTGTTGCGGTCAGAGAGTATGGCTCTCCACTCAGAACCTTCCCCTTAAGACAGCTTCTCGCAAGTTGGCCCCGCGGTTCATTGGTCCGTTCCGTATTTCCCAGGTCATTAATCCTGTCGCAGTGCGACTTCTTCTCCCGCGCTATCTTCGTCGCGTTCACCCGGTCTTCCATGTCTCCTGTGTTAAGCCCGTTCTTCGCGCCCCCGCTCGTCCCTCCCCCCCCATCCTTGTCGAGGGCGCACCCATCTACAGGGTTCGTAAGATTTTGGACATGCGCCCTCGGGGCCGTGGTCATCAGTACCTAGTGGATTGGGAGGGGTACGGTCCTGAGGAGAGGAGTTGGGTTCCCTCTCGGGACGTGCTGGACCGTTCGCTGATCGATGATTTCCTCCGTTGCCGCCAGGTTTCCTCCTCGAGTGCGCCAGGAGGCGCTCGGTGAGTGGGGGGGTACTGTCATGTCTTGTTATGTCTGTTCCTGTCCTTTCTCTTCATTCTCTCTCTCTGCTGGTCTTTTTAGGTTACCTTCTCTGTCTCTCATTCCTCAGCTGTTCTACATTTCCCCTAACTAGCTCATTCTCTCTTTCCCCACCTGTTCTCTCTTCCCCCTCTGATTAGGTCTCTATTTCTTTCTCTGTTCCTGCTACTTTCAGTGTCTGATTCTTATTTGTGTTTTTTGATGCCAGAAGCAAGCTGCCGTCTCGTTTGCTTCCACCTTGTCCTGTCCTGTCGGAGTCTGCCTGGCAGGAGAATCCTGCACTATACTAACGTTCTTTTGTTCCGCTGACAACGTTGGAAGAGGATTTATGCCATTCCTGTATTTTCATTAAAGAACTCTGTTTTCTGTTAAAACCGCTTTTGGGTCTTCACTCAAGTTCATAACAATATATCCTCCTCTGTGAATAACGTTGACACAAAACCTTATTTTTTTGCCATCCAAGTTTTCATGGTGAGGCTCCTTTTTGTGAAGACAATAATCCTATTTTTTATGGTGGATGAGGTTCGTTTCACTAGGAATATGCTTATTATGGTGGGAAGAAATGCATATACCTGTTATGAAACTTCTGAGATCAGCCACAGAGGAGAGCAATCTGATCTCACTGCAACAAAAAAACAGATAACATTTTACACTAAAACATATGGAGTATGTACTGTATGTAAGGTGGTAAAGGTTCTTTCAAGATCACAGGGTCAAACTGTACTGTTACTGTATTGTTACTGTACATTTGCAGTCCACTTTTAATTGGAATGAGAGACCTACAACCACTGAGGTTCATGGTCTCCTGACACAGTGTGAAGTGCAGAGATTAGAAACGAGACAAATGTTGCTTTCAACAAGAAAAATCACACATGCTGTCCTTGGGTTCAGAGAGCAAATGAAAATAGACATGGAGATAGTGGGAGGTGAGGAAGCCAGTGAACTCCAGTGAAATAGGGCTACAATGACATCCCTGTGTACTCATGTACTATAGAGAAATAACCCATCAGGCTGGTGAATTATATATATCTTGTCTTTGTTACAACGTCAACGAAAAGATCAGCTCGCCGATTGATATATGCATGAATTAATATGATACAGGCAGAGGTGATAATCTGTTGTTTTGACAGAAAAACAGAAAAACTCTTCTTCACCACACTACTAGAATCCACTGACTTGAGAGCAGTGGGTGGAGGTGAGTTCTAATGATGTGAAGTCATTTCCATAGAGTGCCCTTACTGCCTGGTACAGCATCCAGTGGCCACTGTAAGTCTGTTTACCTGCTGTGCTGCATTCAGCACCAGTGAGATGGGCTCTACAGGGGGGTACACACACTTTAAAGTGGAGGTGTATTTATATTTCCTGTTCAGTTTCATACAGCTAGTGGTCATAGTTTTCATTATATGTGGCCTGAGATTTATTTGGGTAACTCTACAAGGCTATTTGTACTTAAAGTCGTTGTACAAAGATTAACATTTGAGCAATTTTACAACACGTCTACATTAATTACTTTGTAACATACAAAATGTAGCTGGTCTACGCTTGTCCCTGGCATGTCCTTAGCTGCGGGAATCATATCAAATGGAATTTTATTTGTAACATGCGCTGAATACAACAGGTGTAGACCTTACCCTGAAATGCTTACTTACAAGCCCTTTAAACAAGTCTATGTATACAGTTTAGTCGAGGTAATTTGTACATGTAGCTAAGGGTAAAGTGACTTTGCATAGATAATAAACAGTGAGTAGCATTTTAGTAATTGTCCAGCAGTCTTACAGCTTGGGGGTAGAAGCTGTTAAGGAGCCTTTTCGACTTAGAGTTGGAAATTCCGGTACTGCTTGCCGTGCAGTAGCAGAGAGAACAGTCTATGACCTCGGTGACTGAAGGCTTTGGCAATTTTTTGGGCCTTCCTCTGACATCTCCTAGGTCCTGGGTGGCAAGAAGCCTGGCTCCAGTGATGCATTGGGCTGTACTCCTGAGGGGGAAAAGGTGTTGTCATGCCCTCTTCACAACTGTCTTGGTGTGTTTGGACCATGACAGTTTGTTGGTGATATAGACACCAAGGAACTTGAAATGCTCGATCCACTCGACTACAGCCCCATCGATGTTAACGGGGGCTAGTTCGGCCCTCTTTTTCCTGTAATCCACGATCATCTCCTTTGTCTTGATCACGTTGAGGGAGAGGTTGTTGTCCTGGCACCACACAGCCAGGTCTCTGAGTTCCTCCCTATAGGCTGTCTCATCATTGTCGATGATCAGTCCGACCGCTGCTGTGTCGTCAGCAAACTTAATGACGATGTTAGAATTGTGCTTGGCCACGCAGTCGTAGAGGACCTGAAGGTACTGCAGCACCCCATGATAAATCGATATATATATACAGTATATTCACTACCATTCAAAAGATTGGGGTCACATAGAAATGTCCAATGCTTTTTCAGAAAAGCTTATTATTTGTCCATTAAAATAACACCAAATTGATCAGAAATACAGTGAAGACATTGTTAATTGTCGTGTCTTTACTATGGATGAAGTGATATATGACATCAAATTAGTTCTCTGTAATTAATATTATCTGATTAAACTAATCATGTAAATAATTTAATTAACTAGGAAGCCGGGGCACCAAGGAAGAATGTTTATAGAGCTGTTGTCTTCCGAATAAACTCTTGAAGACCTGGTAATCGTTTATATCAATAGCAGTCAATTATTAATCGTCACCTTATTCAGTCTCATCTGAACGTCGAAAAATGATTGGTTATCTTCACGAACCCTGGCTAACAAGTTGAATCAGCAATACAACATTTTGTTTAATTATTTATTTACTAAATAACTAAATAATCACACAGAATTACATATACACAGGATGGATCATACATTGATTACTAATTATGTCATAAAAGAAAACGTCCCTAGCAGACAAAACCGATATGACGGCTGGTTACACAAAGAAAGGGGGTTAGGTTTGAATGAAAGCGCGGGATGACTGAGGAGGAAAAGAATTGGGTCTCTATCGGACCTTATGATGCTATGCTATCGTAAATACAGAATCATATGCATTCTAAATAACCACCCATTCGGAAAAGGAAAATGCAAGAAATATATTTACTCTGAGCTGTACTTCAATAGATTGGTCAAAGATCGAAGGCTGGGTTACCCAGCAGAGATCTCCCTTGTCCTTTGAAGAATATTTCTGGCAAATACGTTGTAGTACCCTGTCGTTCTAAAGAGATTGTTCGTCCTTTCCTAGGTCACGCACGTTTACAGCTGCTGCTGATAACTCGACGTCTAGGATGTATCACTTCATAGTGAATAAGAGTTCAAAGTTCATACCAATTTGCCATACTATAAACTCATGCTATATTCTGGCTGGTGTAGTCACATTCACATTCCAGCATAGCGATCGTCACCTCCACGTTTAAATTCTCCCTTCTAAACGTATGGACATCAGTCCTCACGTCATCGGGAACACAATGTTAATTTCATTAGGTTGAAGTCGTTCAACCATTCGCAACCAGAGCTCACGCTGAGGTTGGCTTAGTTCGCCATGAATTGGGTCACGGGGGCTCTAATAGAAATGTAGAAAAGGGTTTGGTTCATAATTTCCAACCAATGCCTATTCACGTGGGTCGTGGCCACTGACTGAGCCTATATTACTTATGAAAACAATTCCCTAAATTTTAAAAACTAAAATTACATTTCATGTTTTCACAAATAGTTCCATATTTAAACATTTAAATTTCACAACAATTCCATGTGAATCTGAACTGGAATGTGTGGACTTTCCAAGATATAGTTTATGTTATCCTATCATCAGTAATAATATCTCAGGCGACAACTGATCTGACATCATATTCTTTATGTACCAACAGATATTTTAACCTGGTTGGATTACATGAAGATTGTTCTTTTCCCCAACCTTTTGATGTTACAATACTCTCTCTATGTTAACAAAGGGCTTTCCAAGAGTCCATTCTGTGGAGTGGAGAGAAAAAGGTGGAAAGGTATTTTTGGGGAGTCATAAACCACTCTGTCAAATTTCCAAAAAGCTTTTCGGAAAAAGCAAAGCTTGCAATAATCTGAGTACGGAGCTCAGAGAACCAACAAGCCAATAAGATATCCGCCATATTATGCAGTCAACAGAAGTCAGAAATATTATTTTAAATATTCACTTACCTTTGATGATCTTCATCAGAATGCACTCCCAGGAATCCTAGTTCCACAATAAATGTTTGATTTGTTCGATAATGTCCATAATTTATGTCCAAATAGCTACTTATGTTAGCGCGTTTGGAAAACAAATCAAAACTCACGAAGTGCGTTCACTAGTTGCAGACGAAATGTCAAAAAGTGCCATTACAGTCTGTAGAAACATGTCAAACGATGTATAGAATCAATCTTTAGAATGTTTTTAACATAAAACTTCAATAATATTCCAACCAGAGAAATCCTTTGTCTTCAGAAAAGCAAATGGAACGGGAGCTACCTCTCATGTGAATGCGCATGACCAGCTCGTGACTGCTGGCAGACCTCTGTGTCAAGCCCTGACCTGAGTATTCTTTGTTTTCTTTATTCTTTTGGTTAGGTCAAGGTGTGACATGGGTGATGTATGTGTTTTTGTACTGTCTAGGGGTTTTGTAGGTTCATGGGGTTGTTTATCATCTAGGTGTTTATATATGTCTATGGTTGCCTAGATTGGTTCTCAATTAGAGGCAGGTGTTTATCGTTGTCTCTGATTGGGAACCATATTTAGGCAGCCATCTTCTTTGGGTATTTCGTGGGTTATTGTCTATGTCTAGTTGCCTGTGTATGCACATTTATAGTATAGCTACACGTTCGTTTTTGTAGTTTGTTTAGTGTCCGTCTTTATTAAAATATATAACATGTATTCTAATCACGCTGCGCTTTGGTCTCCTCGTTACGACGATCGTGACACTGACTCATTCCCCTCTCATTCAGCCCCCCTTTACAGTAGAAGTCTCAAACAAGTTTCTAAAGACGGTTGACATCTAGTGGAAGATTTAGGAAGTGCAAGATGACCAATATCCCACTGTATCTTCAATAGGGGCTGAGTTGAAAATCGACAAACCTCAGATTTCCCACTTCATGTTTGGATTTTTTAAAAGGTTTTTGCCTGCCATGTGAGTTCTGTTATACTCACAGACATCATTCAAACAGTTTTAGAGAGTTCAGAGTGCTTTCTATCCAAATATACTAATACTATGCATATATTAGCAACTGGGATTGAGGAGCAGGCAGTTTACTCTTCTCAGTTTACTCTTTACCTTATTCATCCAAGCTACTCAATACTGCCCCCAACCATAAGAAGTTTTAAAGAAGCAATAAAACTGGCCATCTTTAGACAAGTTGAGAATCTTGAGCATCAGCATTTGTGGGTTTGATTACAGGCTCAAAATGGTCAGAAACAAAAAAAAATATTCTGAGACTCGTCAGTCTGTTCTTGTTCTGAGAAATGAAGGCTATTCCATGCCAGAAATTGCCAAGAAACTGAAGTTCTCATACATCGCTGAGTACTGCTCCCTTCACAGAACAGCCCCACCTGCCCTGAATGACAGGTCGCCACTGGTTACAGTCTTATTCTAAAATGGAATCATTTGTTTTGTTTCTCATCAATCAGGAAGGAGACGTGTTCTGTCTCCTACAAATGAATGTATTTTGGTGCGAAAAGTGCAAATTAATCCCAGAACAACAGCAAAGGACCTTGTGAAGCTGCAGGAGGGAACAGGTACTAAAGTATCTATGTCCACAGTAAAACACGTCCTATATCGACATAACCTGAAGGGCCACTCAGCAAGGAAGAAGCCACTGCTCCAGAACTGCCATAAAAAAAAGCCAGACTATGGTTTGCAACTGCACATGGGGACAAAGATCATACTTTTTGGAGAAATGTCCTCTGGGTCTTCCAAATGGACAATGACCCCAAGCATACTTCCAAAGTTGTGGCAAAATGGCTTAAGGACAACAAAGTCAAGGTATTGGAGTGGCCATCACAAAGCCCTGACCTCAGTTCCGTAGAAAAATTGTGGGTAGAACTGAAAAAGTGTGTGTGAGCACGGACGCCCACAAACCTGAATCAGTTACACCAGCTCTATCTGGAGGAATGGGCCAAAATTCACCCAAGTTATTGTGGAAAGCTTGTGGAAGGCTACCCAAAACTATTTGACGTTAGGTAAACAATTTAAAGGCAATGCTACCAAATACTAATTGAGTGTATGTAAACTTCTGACCCACTGGAAATGTGATGAAAGAAATAAAAGTTTAAATAAATTATTCTCTCTACTATTATTCTGACATTTCACATTCCTAAAATGAAGTGGTGATCCTAACTGACCTAAAACAGGGCATTTTTACTAGGATTAAATGTCAGGAATTGTGAAAAACTGAGTTTAAATGTAGTTGACTAAGGTGTATGTAAACTTCCGACTTCAACTGTATACAGTGCCTTGCGAAAGTCCTTGAACTTTGCGACCTTTTGCCACATTTCAGGCTTCAAACATAAAGATATAAAACTGTATTTTTTTGTGAAGAATAAACAACAAGTGGGACACAATCATGAAGTGGAACGACATTCATTGGATATTTCAAACTTTTTTAACAAATCAAAAACGGAAATATTGGGCGTGCAAAATTATTCAGCCCCTTTACTTTCAGTGCAGCAAACTCTCTCCAGAAGTTCAGTGAGGATCTCTGAATGATCCAATGTTGACCTAAATGACGTATGATGATAAATACAATCCACCTGTGTGTAATCAAGCCTCCGTATAAATGCACCTGCACTGTGATAGTCTCAGAGGTCCGTTAAAAGCGCAGAGAGCATCATGAAGAACAAGGAACACAAGGCAGATACGAGATACTGTTGTGAAGAAGTTTAAAGCCGGATTTGGATACAAAAAGATTTCCCAAGCTTCAAACATCCCAAGGAGCACTGTGCAAGCGATAATATTGAAATGGAAGGAGTATCAGACCACTGCAAATCTACCAAGACCTGGCCGTCCCTCTAAACTTTCAGCTCATAGAGGAGAAGACTGATCAGAGATGCAGCCAAGAGGCCCATGATCACTCTGGATGAACTGCAGAGATCTACAGCTAAGGTGGTTCCACTCTGTCCATAGGACAACAATCAGTCGTATATTGCACAAATCTGGCCTTTATGGAAGTGGCAAGAAGAAAGACATTTCTTAAAGATATCCATAAGAAGTGTCATTTAAGGTTTGCCACAAGCCACCTGGGAGACACACCAAACATGTGGAAGAAGGTGCTCTGGTCAGATGAAACCAAAATGGAACTTTTTGGCAACAATGCAAAACGTTATGTTTGGCGTAAAAGCAACATAGCTCATCACAATGAACACACCATCCCCACTGTCAAACATGATGGTGGCAGCATCATGGTTTGGGCCTGCTTTTCTTCAGCAGGGACAGGGAAGATGGTTAAAATTGATGGGAAGATGGATGGAGCCAAATACAGGACCATTCTGGAAGAAAACATGATGGAGTCTTCAAAAGACCTGAGACTGGGACGGAGATTTGTCTTCCAACAAGACAATGATCCAAAACATAAAGCAAAATCTACAATGGAATGGTTCAAAAATAAACATATCCAGGTGTTAGAATGGCCAAGTCAAAGTCCAGACCTGAATCCAATCGAGAATCTGTGGAAAGAACTGAAAACTGCTGTTCACAAATGCTCTCCATCCAACCTCACTGAGCTCGAGCTGTTTTGCAAGGAGGAATGGGAAACAATGTCAGTCTCTCGATGTGCAAAACTGATAGAGACATACCCCAAGCGACTTACAGCGCTACAAAGTATTAACTTAAGGGGGCTGAATAATTTTGCACGCCCAATTTTTCAGTTTTTGATTTGTTAAAAAAGTTTGAAATATCCAATAAATGTCGTTCCACTTCATGATTGTGTCCCACTTGTTGTTGATTCTTCACAAAAAAATACAGTTTTATATCTTTATGTTTGAAGCCTGAAATGTGGCAAAAGGTCGCAAAGTTCAAGGGGGCCGAATACTTTCGCAAGGCACTGTATTAAAGGCCTGATTGGTGGAGTGCTACAGAGATGGTTGTCCTTCTGGAAGGTTCCAGCTCTTGGAAGAGTCTTGGTGGTTCCCAACATCTTCCATTTAAGAATGATGGAGGCCACATTTCTTAGTACCCTTCCTGTGACTCGACACTTTCCTGTCTCGGAGTTCTACAGACAATTCCTTCAAGCTCATGGTTTGGTTTTTACTCTGACATGCACTGCCAACTGTGGGACTTTATATAGACATGTGTGGGCCTTTCCAAATCATGTCCAATCAATAGAGTTTACCACAGGTGAACCCCCATCAAGTTGTAGAAACATCTCAAGGATGATCAATGGGCACAGGATGTACATGAGCTCAATTTAGAGTCTCAAAGGTTCAAAGAGGTTAATATTCGTATTCTTAAAGGCTCTGCTAACCAGCACAGCTCCATTTGCTGTTAACTTCCTGGAGTTTTCACTACATCTTTAAGTTGTGTGTTACCAACATGTCAGTGGTCTGGATGAGTGTGGCACAGCAGAGCAGTCTAGAACCAGTGCCAAGTGATAGAGAGGGTGAGAAGAGATTTGTCTGCCAGTCCTAAACTTCTTATCATTGTATAACATATTCCTAATCTGATTTCTTGGTGCTTGTAATGCTGGCACTGTATCAGCATGTTTAATCACTTGGTGACACATGAAAATGGAGGAAATAGATTATTATGGAATACAATCAACACAGCATACAATCAAAGCTACCCTGAAAAATGTCCCTCCCCTGAATAATACAACACTATTTGAATGAGGGGAAACAAGCTATCTATTAACAGCAGTGTCCTTACATGACTGCATGTCTAGCTCCAGCTTCTCCCATGGGCAGACTCCAGGTGATGTCAGGCCAGGCCTCCACACAGCAGTCAGCCTAACATGTCCACCATGACTGTGGCGTCTTCAGCCCTCACTGTAGCCCTCACTGTCCTGTACTGTACACACCACTGACAGTGAAATTAGTGTCATAAATATTTCATGATGTGCTTGTCTTAGCCCTATTGATTCCAACTGCAGGCAGCAAACTCCCTTTGAAAATCTTTTCCTGGACGCAAGCCTGTCTGCCGCATAGCTGTCAAATCTGACCACACACAGAAACACATACACACACGCACTAGACGAGTGGATAATGAGGTTTTGCAGAGTGCGTGCGTGCGTTTGCATGCATGTGTCTGTGTGACCAGATTCATGTAGCCCACCAGCATGATGGTTGTCACTCTTGAATGATTCATCACATAGTATAGTGTTCAGGGAGGGAAGGCCCTCCCATCGTTCTCCTCTAAATTTAGTTTTACTTCAATGAAAAAGACCTCCATTTTCGCAATCAACAGTGGTCTAGGCCAAGGCTCCTTTCACTAGCTCCTTTTCTCTCCTCAGCAGCAGTGGCTGAAACCAGTTTCAGCTGGACATAAGCTATAGGTTTTATTGAGTTGCAATTGGCTGTCACAGATATCAAGCTCACGCAGTTCCCATCACCTCACACATTAAATTAACAGAGGACGGGTCCAGTCGGCAAATACATTTTAATTGCACATATCCGTGGCAGTTATATCAGACCCGACACAGATCGTGCCGCACCACCGTGCCACACCGTGCCATGCCGCCTGTCAGCAGGACAGCAAGTCATGTGCAGAGGTGAGAGAGCACTCAAACAGCTACCTCTGTACTGTGTACATGACTGCCTCCCTACGCCCACTCTGTGAGATGGGCTTCATGGCTGCTCTGAGTTTCTGTCCATCAGCTTAATGAAAAGGTATTTGTTATGTACTGTTCAACTCTAAGTGTATGTTACTAAAAATATTCTGTCTGAATAACAGACAAGCACATGCAGTGCAGTGAAATCAAACTGCTCAGTGATCATATAGTTCATCTGTCAGGTAATGTACAGGAAATTCAGTAGAGTCACAGAACATACTACAATGGCATACATACTTTAGATGCGGAACATGCTGGTGAAAATCCTTAAAAACGCTCTAAGTATTTACTTGTGAGTGAAGTTATCTAAAGGTGCAAATTGAGCAAATCTATAGTTTTAGATAAGAAAATCAGACCACACAAACACCTCCTAACTCATTGCATTATTAATTACTTGAACAAATGAAAACATATCACCATTGTTAGTGAAGAGAGCTTCTACATTCAGCCAATGTGGCTCAGCCTACTCTGGAACAGAATTTAATGAATAAAATGTTGTGAATTCTTAGAGCATGATTGATAAATCATCAGCTTCACAATGGAGAGATTGTATCTAAACATTTGACTTGTAGCTGTAATGGGCCACACTGGCTTGTTGCTCCCACACTGAGCTTTGATGTGATTTGTGTATTGGCAACATTGACAGATTAAGTGTATCATCATAATCCTCCATCATGTTTTGGAGTTTATAGTCATTATCATCATATCATTGAGATTGTTGTGCATCACTTTTCCTGATCAGAGACCCCCCCCCCCCCCCAAACCCTATGAGTTGTTGACATCATAGAATGTCATAGGCTACATTGTGCACGTTTAATTCATACAAGTCTATGAATGTATGTGCCTTGTGTTCTGTGCCTTTGAGGTATGACTGCTATTTAGGTTGAGTCCTAAATCATATTTTTTCCAATTCGCTTCCAATGTTCCTTTTCTCTTCATCGTGTTGCCTGGTTGCTTTAACTTTAACTTTTTTTGTCTTCATGATGGAAACATTTTTGTTTTTGTATTATGGCGATATATTCTAGGTCTGTTACTGTGTTAAAACTAAAAGTTGTCTTCTCTCTCTGGTGTTTTAGGCACGTAATCCCTCACCGCCACGAGGAGGCGATAGGGGGGATATATTTTTCAAAACCAACGCACCTTAAAATATATTTTGTCATACACTCTTGGTCTAGCCTGTTTCAGTAGTCCGTCTAATTTAAAATGCTGTCTTGAAATCAAGAGTTCGAGTTCATCGAATCTTCCCTTGAGTCAATCAATAGCACTTTTCGAGCTATCTGTTTCCCCACAACGCGTGGGGCTGAAGAACTGCGTCCTCGCGGAGACAGCCGGCTGTCACTGTCTCTAGATGCGTGTTGAAGGAGCGCGCGGGAGGGGTCTGGAATCGAACTCTTGCTGCGAGAGATCATCATCGATTGCTGGAGTCTGCAAAGGCACTCCATCCAGCACAACACAAATCAGATGTGGAGCTTTTCCAATGCAATATGAGTGACTCAACTCATGAGGGGTGAGACAGCACTGGGGAAGGTGTAGAACAGGGGAGGACAGAGAACCGTTTTGCAACCCCTTGGTGTTTACGAGTCCAGGATTCCGGGAAATGGAAGTTATTTTTGGCCATCTAAAGTAGAGCGAATCTTCAAAATTCCCTCGGACAAGGGGCAGGAAGAGCCGAAGTAACTCAGATGAGTTAATTGCAGTCTTCTATCGACTAATGTTGCCATTCGAATATCCTTGAAATAGTCTGAGGAATCCGTCCTCACAGAAGTAAGAAAATACTGTTGTGCTCGAACAATTTAATTTCAAACGTTGTGAGCTGATTTGAACTGGAGAGACCGTGAATTATGCTCTAATACATTTTGAAAACAAACTCAAACATACTCAGACGAGTGGAAATACTTTATTGAAACAAGCCTCGATTGATAATCTGCTTCTTTTGCACGGATTATCAACATCAGGTGAGTGCCAACCTGAACCTGAATAATACAAAATGTGCATCTAAGTGTGTGTTATTGCGCGCCCCTGCGCGCGTAATGCTGTAGAAGTTATAAGAATTAGAAAACAGACCATGGAAGTAAAGTGATTGCTCTTGCACATCCTGTAGATTCCTTATTTAAAAACCTATTGCATTGCGTTGTTCATTTGTAAAAGTGGTCCCAATTTAGATATGGTGATTGTTTAATTTCGTTTTAGCACCACCGCATGTAGGCTGGTGTTGTGTTTGTATGGCGGTGGTGGTGTCGATGCAGGTTGAGGCTGCATGAGGCGGTGGGTTTAATTATTGTGGTCGTTTAACGATAGGGCGCACATCAATCGTTTCACCCAGAGATACGGTCTCCCGATGAAGCAGGCTGTCTGGCCACATTGATTTATACAATAAAGTAACTCCATAGATCAGATTCCGGACTGAAGATCGACTGCAGCCAGACTCGAACTGTCACTTTCAGCGCCGCTGCCCATCCTTTACCTCTGCTGGGAGGTGGGGAGAGAGAGGAGAGGAAACGGATTAACAGCAAATAGATTACCACAAACAAACTATAGATGCGCTCGGCTCCTGAGGTTCATTTGTGCAATGTTCACCGTGTAAGCAAATATTTTATGCACACCTGGAGTGTCTTTGGACAACTTTACCTTCCCTCCGGTGACATGACAGTCACCTCTGTGATATGGTATTTGCCTATATATTTGTGAGGGACATAAACTATGGAAGAGTTTATTTTAAAAATGCTTCTGTATATCCATCACATTGTGTTTTTTCACAAGAAATGATTGCTTATGGGTATCATGTGTGTGTAAAATATTACTGTTCTCAGATTTTTTATTCATAGTATATGAAAATGTTTTAGCTTTTTTGCAAAACGCTATACACTCCTAATAATGAGTTGCACCCCATTTTGCCCTCAGCACAGCCTCAATTTGTCTGGGCATGAACTCTACAAGGCGTCAAAAGCATTCCACAAGGATACTGGTCCATGTTGAGTCCAATGCTTCCCACAGTTGTGTCAAGTTGGCTGGATGTTATTTGAGTGGTGGACCATTCTTGAGACACACGGGAGACTGCTGAGCGTGAAAAATCCAGCAGCATTGCAGTTCTTGACACACTCAAACTGGTGTGCCTGTCACATACTACTATACCCCGTTCAAAGGCACTTAAATATTTGGTATTTCCCATTCACCCTCTGAATGGCACATATACACAATCCATGTCACAATTGTCTCAAGGCTTAAAAATCCTTCTTTAACCCCACTCCTCCCCTTCATCTGCTCTGGTTGAAGTGGATTTAACAAGTGACATCAATAAGGGATCATAGCTTTCACCTGGATTCACCTGGTCATTCTATTTCATGGAAAGAGCAGGTGTTCTTAAAGTTTTGTATAATCAGTGTACATTGTTTAGCTGGAATGGACTGTTCGTATCCTGTATATTTAACTGTGATGTGTGGTTGTCTCACCTAGCTATCTTAAGATCAATGCACATACTGTAAGTCGCTCTGGATAGGAGCATCTGCTAAATGACTAAAATGTAAAATGTAATTGTTTTGCATGTAGATATATTAATGTATTGAATAAGTTTTACTAATTTTAAAAACAATATTGATGTCACAAATGTAACATTTGGAGCTAGAAACACAAGCATTTCGCTGCATCTACGATAACGTTTGCTGATCTGTGTAACGTAACCAATACATTTGGATTTGATTTAGATTTGATATGATTTGTACAGTTCTTTATTAAAAATGTAGTTATTTGTTACATTTGACTGTGTAAAACCTAGCAGTACTACTTATTTATCTGAGAGTGAGGCGGATATAAAGTACCAGTCAAAAGTTTGGACACACCTACTCATTCAAGGGTTTTTCTTTATTTAAAAAAAAAACTATTTTTGACATTGTAGAATAATAGTGAAGACATCAAAACTATGAAATAACACAAATGGAATTATGTAGTAACCAAAAAATTGTTAAACAAATCTAAATATATTTAATCTATCTTCAAAGTAGCCACCCTTTGCCTTGATGACTTTGCACACACTTGGCTTTCTCTCAACCAGCTTCATGAGGTAGTCACCTTGAATGCATTTCAATTAACAGGTGTGACATGTTAAGAGTTAATTTTTAATAATTTCTTTCATTCTTATTGAGTTTGAGCCAATCAGTTGTGTTGTGACAAGGTAGGGGTGGTGTACAGAAGATAGGCCTATATTTGGTAAAACACAAAGTAAATATTATGGCAAGAACAGCTCAAATAAGCAAAGAGGAACTACAGTTAATAATTACTTCTTATGGCTGCAGGGGCCGTATTGAGTAGCTTGGATGAAAGGTGCCCAGAGTAAACGGCCTGCTCCTCAGTCTCAGTTGTGAATATATGCATATTATTATTAGTATTGGATATTGGAAGACCTCACAAAAAAAATTGTAGACCCCCACAAGTCTGGTTCATCCTTGGGACCAATTTCCAAACACCTGAAGGTACCACGTTCACCTGTACAAACAATAGTACGCAAGTATAAACACCATGAGACCATGCAGGTGTTATACCGCTCAGGAAGGAGACGCATTCTGTCTCCTAGTGATGAACGTACTTTGGTGCGAAAAGTGCAAGTCAATCCCAGAACAACAGCAAAGGACCTTGTGAAGATGCTGGAGGAAACAGGTACAAAAGTATCTATATCCACAGTAAAACACGTCCTATATCGACATAACCTGAAGGGCCACTCAGCAAGGAAGAAGCCACTGCTCCAAAACCGCCATACAAAAGGCAGACTACGGTTTGCAACTGCACATGGGGACAAAGATCGTACTTTTTGGAGAAATGTCCTCTGGTCTGATGAAACCAAAATAGAACTGTTTGGCCATAATGACCATCGTCATGATTGGAGGTAAAAGGGGGAGGCTTGCAAGCTGAAGAACACAATTTCAACCATGAAGCACAGGGGTGGCATCCTCATGTTGTGTTGCTTTGCTGCAGGAGGGACTGGTGCCCTTCACAAAATAGATAACACCATGAGGTGGGAAAATATGTAGATATATTGAAGTAACATCTCAAGACATAAGTAAGTTAAAGCTTGGTCGCAAATGGGTCTTCCAAATGGACAATGACCCCAACCATACTTCCAAAGTTGTGGCAAAATGGCTTAAGGACAACAAAGTCAAGGTATTGGAGTGGCCATCACAAAGCCCTGAACTCAATCCTGTAGAAAAATTGTGGGCAGAACTGAAAAAGTGTGTGTGAGCAAGGACACCCACAAACCTGACTCAGTTACACCAGCTCTGTCAGGAGGAATGGGCCAAAATTCACCCAACTTATTGTGGGAAGCTTGTGGAAGGCTACCCAAAACTATTTGGCGTTAGGTAAACAATTTAAAGGCAATGCTACCAAATACCCATTGAGTGTATGTAAACTTCTGGAAATGTGATAAATGAAATAAAAGTTTGAATGAATTTTTCTCTCTACTATTATTCTGACATTTCACATTCCTAAAATGAAGTGGTGATCCTAACAGACCTAAGACAGGGCATTTTTACTAGGATTAAATGTCAGGAATTGTGAAAAACTGAGTTTAAATGTTTTTGACTAAGGTGTATGTAAACTTCTGACTTGTTGTTTTCTTCTCTATTAGAATCGTCGGTCAAGCTACTGCAGAGTCAATTCATCAGAGTCTCTGGTTAACTTCCCCAGAAATCACAATTTCCTTCCTATTTGTCGCTTTCTCCGAGGTTCTGGACAGTGTCTATTGTTATGGACACGTCAGATGGTCGTTGCATAGATAGAAGCTTCCGTGGTTGTCGGTATTCTCATACTAGATTTACGTAATTTCCAGCTGCAGACTAGTAATTCTACGTCTAGGATTTTACTCTTATTCTGTAGTGATCGATAGTCTCATAGTTCAACCATTTCCAGCCGTGTAGCCAACACTACACGCTGTCTGTTTTCCTGGGCCTATAGAGTTGTAGTTCTGAACCATTTCAATATATAGCATCAGCTCCGTGTTTTCTAGTCTAATGTACATTTTATCAAGAGTGGGTTTTCTACACTTCTGAGAAAAGTTTGGTCCAATGAAGCCGACATAATATCTATTCTCACGTGAGCGTGGCCAATGATTTGGTTAACTTTATATGAAACCCCATATTTTCTCATTTAGAAGGTTAACATCACATCTTTTCACAAATAGTTTCATGTTTAATCACATACGTTTCACAATATTTAGATGTAAACCCCATAATTTAAGAAGTGTACACAACGAAAGACAAAGTAATGAGTGTTTCCAGTCCTTCATGAGATCACCAAATGAAACACACTCGTCATGACTGTCCCTTAAGTGTCCACGGACCACTCCCACATTATTTTTAAAATGTTTAAATATGAGTATTTTTTAATTATTCAAACGTTTAATGTCCATGGGTTTCTCTGTGTTCCACAGTTTACATTCCCACCTCGAACACTACAGAGCATAGAGAGAGCGTATTTTATAACTGCCATAAAACAGCTGACTTCCCGCTCTCCCCCTCTACGAGAGAGAGCACGCTGTAGAGCGGACCCACTGTAACCTGATCCTTCAGATCGTCACAGGAGAGTTATGACATATATTTGCTCCATAACTGACCGGGTACAAGACCTGCTGCCTGAATTTCCAGTGCCTTTCACATTGCTACAGGGGTTGCCATGAAGAATAGCTTTTCCAAGCAATGACATATCATAGTATAACCCCTTCTAGATGCCCATTTAGGTGTCAGGTGCACTGTATATTACCTATAATGAGGGGCTGACAAAGGCCTGGTGAAGGCCAAAGGCCTGGTGAAGGCAATCCAATAGTATGAGCAAATGGCGAAATAGATAGCTGCCGTTTTACGATTCCGTAACAAATTGTGCTATTGTGTATGTTCTTTCACGTTATTTGTAAGTCGTTTTGTACATAATGTTTCTGCCAACGTATCTTATCACCGAAAAGAGCTTCTAGATATCAGGACAGCATTTACTCACCCCATACAGGAGGAATACTTTTTCTTCAACAGGTCAGATGGGAGGGATTTACTTCAGACGCCCGACAGGGCCCTCATCCCCATCATTCGCAGGAGAAAGAGACGGAAGATCCAAGTGTTTTGTTAGGATCCGTCGCTGAGAGGGTAATCTAACTTTCCCATCGGTCCTGTTACCAAACGTACAATCAATCAATAATAAAATAGATGAACAACAATCACGTCTATTCTACCAATCGGACATTAAAAACTGTAATATCTTATGTTTCACTGAGTCGTGGCTGAACAACAACATGAACAACATACAGCTGGCGGGTTGTAAGCTTTTTCCGCAGGATAGAACAGCAGCCTCTGATAAGACAAAGGGTGGCCTGACCAACCAGTGCTCCCGCACATTGGCTAACCGGGCTATCTGCATTGTGTCCCACCACCCACCAACCCCTCTTTTACGCTACTGCTACTCTCTGTTCATCATATATGCATAGTCACTTTAACGATATTTACAGGTACATCCTACCTCAATCAGCCTGTCTAACTGTTGTCTGTATGTAGCCTCGCTACCTTAATAGCCTCGCTACTGTTATTTTTCACTGTCTTTTCACTGTTGTTTTTATTTCTTTACCTACCTATTCTTCACCTAATACCTTTTTTGCACTATTGGTTAGAGCTTGTAAGTAAGCATTTCACTGTCTACACCTGTTGTATTCAGCGCACGTGACAAATAAACTTTGATTTGAGTTGATGTGAGTAAGACCTTTAAACAGGTCAGCATTCGCAAGGCCGCAGGGCCAGACTAATTACCAGGACGTGTACTCCGAGCATGCACTGACCAACTGGCAACTGTCTTCACTGCCATTTTCAACCTCTTCCTGTATGAGTCTGTAGTACCAACATGTTTCAAGCAGACCACCATAGTCCATGTGCCCAAGAAAACTAATGTGACCTGCCTAAATGACTCCCGACCCATAGCCCTCACGTCTGTAGCCATGAAGTGCTTTGAAAGGCTAGTCATGGCTCACATAAACACAATTATCCCAGAAACCCTACACCCACTCCAATTTGCATACCGCCCCAACAGATCCACAGATGATGCAATCTCTATTGCACTCAACACTGCCCTTTCACAATGCTATTCATTTACTACAGCTCAGCTTTCAACACCATAATGCCCTCAAAACTCATCACTAAGCTAAGGACCCTGGGACTTAACACCTCCCTCTGAAACTTGATCCTGGACTTCCTGACGGGCCACCGTCAGGTGGTAAGGGTAGGTAACAACACATCTGCCACGCTGATCCTCCACATGGGGGCCCCTCAGGGGTGCGTGCTCAGTCCCCTCCTGTATTCCCTGTTCACTCATGACTGCATGGCCAGGCACGACTCCCAACACCATCATTAAGTTTTCCTGATCACCGACAACAACGAGACAGCCTATAGGGGGAAGGTCACAGACCTGGCCATGTGGTGCCAGGACAACAACCTATCCCTCAATGTGATCAAGACAAAGGAGATGATTTTGGACAACAGGAAAAGGAAGACTGCGCACACCCCTATTCTCATCGATGGGGCTGTAGTGGAGCAGGTTGAGCACTTCAAGTTCCATGGTGTCCAAATCACCAACAAACTAATATGCTCCAAGCACACCAAGACAGTCATGAAGAGGGCACGACAAAAACTATTCCCCCTCAGGAGACTGAAAAGATTTGGCATTGGTCCTCAAATCATCAAAAGGTTCTACAGCTGCACCATCGAGAGCATCCTGATTGGTTGCATCACTGCCTGGTATGATAACTGCTCCAACCGCAAGGCACTACAGAGGGTAGTGCGTACGGCCCAGTGTATCACTGTGGCCAAGCTTCCTGCCATCCAGGTCCTCTATACCAGGTAATGTCAGGGGAAGGCCCTAAAAATTGTCAAAGACTCCATTCACCCTAGTCATAGACTGTTCTCTCTGCTACCGCATGGCAAGCAGTACCGGAGCACCAAGTCTAGGCCCAAGAGGCTTCTAAACAGCTTCTACCTCCATGCCATAAGATTCCTGAACATCTAATCAAATGGCTACCCAGACTATTTGCATTGCCCCCCCCCCCATTTTACGCTGCTGCATAGACACTTTAATAACTCTACCTATATGTACATATTACCTAAATTACATCAACTAACCTGTGCTCCCGCACATGGACCTTGTATATAGTACCCCCTGTATATAGTCTCGCTATTGTTATTTTACTGTTGCTCTTTAATTATTTGTTACTTTTATTTCTTTTAGATGTAAAAAAAATTGCTTTTTCTTCAAACTGTGTTGTTGGTTAAGGGCTTGTAAGTAGGCATTTCACTAAGGTCTGTTGTAATCGGCACATGTGACAAATAACATTTGATTTGATTTGAAATAGTAATATTTTGTCATCTGATGAGTCCATTCATTACATTATATGTGAGGATAAGTATGAAAAAAAGGAATATTAATTCACTAAATTGCCTTGTCTGCATGAGCAACGTTATGCAAGGTTAAGCATATTTTCTGCCTCTTGTGTGAAAATGACAGCGTTACTTACTACCACATTGTGTTTCAAACTGAGAGTATGTATCATCGGAGATAAACACACATGCTCATGGAGCGAGGCCAACTTTAACACTTCCTCTGGGCACGATGTGCAAGTTCCAGTCTGGATTCCAGAAAGGTTATCTGAAGTTTTTTTTTCTCTTCTCTGTGGGTGTTAGGTCAGTTTACTTCAGTTTAAGTACAAAATGTTATTTTGTAGGCCAAAGACAATAAGCAGTTTTGACATGAGCCGGGCAATGATGCTCACATCGCTGCTAAACCTTGTGCCCTCCTCAGATGCAATTTAGAGAGCTTTAAGCTGCCCGTGTGATAGAGTTCAGGTACCACCTGATCTATCAAGACTTTTAGCTTATATATCATCCAATTACCATGGCATGACATGTACCTACCAGCCATCCGTGTAGATTACACATGAAGATTTAACAGAGACATAGACCTATAGCCAACCCTGTAGATTAAGCAGGAAGAAACAACAGAGAGAAAAAGTAAAATATCGGACAGGAGTAATGAATATTTCAGCGTACAATACCTAGGCAGTGCATATGAAGACATTGAGAACTCTATAACAACGCAGTGAATGCTGATGCCTCCTGGATACGAAGACATTGAGTCTGTGTCCTCAGGAGAGCGTTCCAGCACCCTGTACTGCAATGGTTTCTCCCAGTCCCTCCAACAATATCAGGCAAAACTGTGGCTAAATGAAAACAGATGGAGGCGCATATCCCCGAGTGGTAAGCAGGCTCGCCTTGCCTGTGACCATTTATCACCGTCAACCTGTTCGTCATAAAGACTTTACTTTTAAAGGGAGGGGAGAGCCCAGCCCGGGCAAGATCACGGCTGAAATTCTAATTTATGAGGTTGAATTGAGCTCTTTGGGTTTTATCTCAAACCAGGTTGAAATTAGTTTCTGCCAATATGCTTTTTATGGTGTGTCAATGGGTAGCGGCCCCTAGTACAGTACCTGCACAGAGCACACTGCTACCTACCCGGGGCCTGCTGCTGTGCTGACATGCTTATATGCATAATAATTGAAATGTAGTTCTCATTAGGAATGAGCCTTTAAGCAGGATCAGACTTCAAACCAGGGCAAGTTGTGGATGAAGTTGTGTATGTAAACATAAATCACCCACCAAAGTGCTGAGGAATTACTCCTAGGTGAGCAGCCACTGCCCAGAACATGGTAATAGCTTTAACCAGTGGCTCAATAGATTTTTTTTCACATGAATATTGTAATCAGGCATTTATAATTAAGTTTTACATGTGGAAATCCAGTTTTGAAGCATGCTTTATAAGATCACAGCAAAGAATAGTCCAAATCCAAAAGGGAGAGTTTACTTAGCATTTAAATGGCCTGTGCTGTGGGGGAGACCGGGCGGGCACAGGCCAGTGTGTGGAAGATAAACATTTGGAGGGCAACATATTATTTCATGTGCAGCACTTTCTTTATGCTCAAGGGACAATGTGTCAATTGAATGAACTGAATCTGGACCTCTGGGAGAATTTGTTGCTGTGAAATTCACAATTAGAAAGGAATAGGGATACACCAATTCCAAATGTATATCATCCAAAATGATTTCATCAAGTTAATATAGTGATCTATATAATGAGCAATACCTATGGATTTCATAATAATATAATCACATTTTAAGGAAGGATTAAATCCATAGGTGGCTGTATTTCGTAAGCCTTTCCCTCTTCATGTCAGGTTTAATTATGTTGACATTTGGAATAAAGGGGAATATTAAATGTCGACAGTGGAGCCTTTATACTGTTTTTCTTCTTTAATTAAAATATGAACTGTATCATGACACGCTGTCAATTGCTAATAGAGAGAAGCAGCCCATCAATAATGGATAACTCAACACAAGTCATCAAAAACTCAGTGTGATGATGATTTGCAACCTTTTGAATCTGACACCAAGATGGAGGAGGCTGGGTACTGGGTTGCCTGGCTGTCGGTCAGACGCAGCACAGCCACATCAGCAGTCCGGCCCGGCTCTCTAGGACTACATCTGATGAGAGAGATATGGCACAGCATGACACCTAAAGTTGCAGGCCACAAAGTTAATAGCTCCAGCTCTGCAACAATGATCCCGGGCAAATGGAAGTCAGTCATTACAGCCTATAAATAGGGTGGCTAGAGGTGCCACAGAAGGTCTACAGGAAAGCTGTCAATGAAAGGTATGCCATCTCAGGAAAAATCTTTCACCAGGCAGTCCGCTCTGAACCTGCGATAGGACATTGTTGGACACCCACGCAGCCTCGCTTCTGACCCCACCGTTTCACACCATCGTCTACAGCAGGCCCCTAGAGAGTATTTGTGTGGAGTTTACATAGAATTCATTTAGTTGTCTTTGTACAGCCTTTGGAACATTCTAAGAATACCTGTTGTAAGGAAATACTAATATAAACATCCCATTTGCCGTGATTAACATCTGCAGCGCAGTGCCAAATGGGTCATTAAAATGTACAAGAATCGTGAAAACCGTGTGGCAGCAGATTTCATTGTAGTTGATCTGCATGTGCATATTCATTATAGATAAGTATGTTAAATTCATGAGACATATGGCGCTTCCATATGGGAAAGACATGGCTAGAAAGATAATTGAAACAAGAGTAACAAATGTCTGTTGCATATACCATCGGCAGTATTTGTGTTCCTCCAGTAGAAAAACAAACAAACAGGGTTACTTAGATGCACACGCAGGAACATGCAGAGCTATGCACTAGCCTATGTCATTTAGAAAGGCAACCAAATTGGTTATCACCAGCTTTTCATTTAGAGCTCCGTTTCATGGTTTTATCTATGGATTGGATGAAGAACAATCCTATCAGAGGCAGTATAGCCATGATAGTGCGGTTGACTGTTTAGTCTCCTCTCTTTCACCCACAAGATTTTTCTTTTTTTCTCTCCTTTTTGGTTTTGTGCTTTTGAAGCGGTTTTACACATCCTTCTCAAGCCTCCTTCTGCTGTGTCTTTGGCTGTTTCTTCTCCTTCTTGGCTGACTCTAGGGTCGCTGAGGAACGGGGGAACAATCTGTGCAGCTCCACTCCAGTTGCCCAGCCCCTACAGGGAGACAGCTTACAGCAGGAACGTTCACCATGAATAATTCTCAAACACCTTCTCTCTCTCTGTCTCTCTCTCTCTCTCTCTCTTAAAGTGAGTACATTGTTAAATAGAGCATGGTACAGAGGAGTTATAACCAGCCAGGAACATACAGTCAGGTCCATAATTATTGACACCCTTGATGAAGATGTGCAGAAATACTGTATAAAATAAATCATGCAAATCCTGAGCTATATTGCAATATATTGCATATATTGCATTTTTATATTGCATATAAAAAGGATGAAATTATATGAATTTATTTTAATACAATTGCTCAGAGAAAGAGGTTTTGTTTAACAAGTAATAAAACAAATCTCATAAAGACAGGGGTAAACATGATTGGCACCCCTGTTTTCAGTACTCCAGCATCATTTGGGGTTCACTACCTTTTTATTTTGGGCATTTTTATTGTTCAGAAATGTGGTGGGTACTCTCTTCGTTCGCTGGACTTTATCCTGCTAATTGTTCAAAATGTCCGAACTGAATTTGGTTAAAGGGCTTTTATGTACTCTGCGCCATTGTCTTGGAACGCCTTACAAAATACTTTTAAACTGGAAGAACTTGTCCCGATTGGTATTTTTAAATCACTGATGAATGATCTTGAGACTGATTCCCTGACCTGTCAATGTTTTTAACTTGCTGTTTGATTTTGTTATACTCTTGTGAATTCTATGGTTTTTACTAGATTACTTGTAGTTTTTCATGTTGTTTGTCTGTCATTTTTGTAATGACTTGGTGCTGCCAATCTTGGCCAGGGCGCTCTTGAAAAAGAGATTTTAAACCTCAATGAGCCCTTCCTGGTTAAGTAAAGGTTAAATAAAATAAAATAAATAAAAATCCTACTGTACCCTTGCTAGGATAACGACGCTAGGATTGTTTTCAATAAAAAAAAATGAAATTGGAAAACACATTGGGAGAGATCTTAGACCATTCATCCATACAGAATCTTTCCAGATCCTTGATATTCTTCGCCTGTGCTTATGAACTGCTCTCTTCAATTCAAATCCCAGGTTTTCAAAGGGGTTCAAATCCGTAGACTGACATGGCCATTGCAAAATGTTGATTTTGTTGTCAATTAACCATTTATTTGTGGATTTTGATGTGCGCATGTATGCACAAACATTGATATAATAATAATCATATTGAAGTAAACCTGGAGTCATGCGATGAGATGTTGTGTGGTCCTCCCACTACGAATAGTTTTATTTTTGCCCGCTAGATTTTTTTACAATACAAACAACAATATACAGAAATTATGTCTGCAGTTGAACCCCTTTCATAATTTTGACCCCTGTCTTAGGTTATTTTTATCACTTGTTAAACAAAATCTCTTTCTCTGGGCAACTGTATTAGTATAAATAATATAATTTCCCAATTTATTTGAGCATACAATATAGCTCAGTATTTGTATTATTTATTTTATACAGTCTTTTTTTTAAATCAAGGGTGCCAGTAATTATGGACCTGACTGTATATGCTACACATCTCCATCTCTGCCTTGTGTGGGAGGTTGTTCAGTTTCTACCTGCTACAGAACAGACACACAATTGCTGGGTATTCTATTGTTCATGTTGAATATTTGCTATAATGTGCACTGCTGCTGCCACCCACATTTTGTGCAGCTTCCGCTCTTCTCCATCTATGTGCTCCGAGGCCACTCACTAAAGAGCCTGCCTATTGGCTGTGATTTCATTAGAAGTGGCTTAATGGTGCCATGATGTGTTCCTCCACTACCCTGTGTCACCTGGATACGCATGTCCAAGGCTGCCATTCACTGCACTGGAATCACTGCAGAGTGCACACAGGGCTACTCAAAGGAGATGATCACAGGGACTCAAGCCTCCTGGCTTAAACAGTCATTTTTCGAAAGGTTTCAAAGTAATTACAGCTGATTGTTCTCAGATACAAAAGGTGAGAGGCAGGAAATTACAATAATCCAATTCAGTTGTTACTGAGATCCTTACTAATGAACTGATGGAGTATGAGAAAATGTCAGATGAATGCATTCTAATCTTCCCATTAATCTCATACTGCTAATACATACAGTAGTGCGCTTTAAAGCTGCATAAAACACATAGAAAGATGCAGATTTCTGCAGGGATTCAGGGAATGATGAGCTATAAAAGTAGTTATTTCAGATCAGCAGCAAAACAATGGCCAAATGCTGTATGTTTGCTGGTTGACTGACAGGGTGGTTGGGTCTTTAGTTGTGTCATTGGTGAGATTATTGCAAGCAACGCCATATAATTATTCCTGGCTACTAATCAAGAGATTGATGTGCAGCGGAATGCTTAGGCATTGATTTTCCTTTGTGTGTGAGCAGGCATGACAAGGACTGGGCTCACTGTGGCCTCACAGGTAACTGCTCTTTGTAATTTAACTCTGGAATGGGATGCCATTGGATTACAATGATGCAAACCGATGTATGCCTTATAGCTATACCAATCACTACAACATGGGGCTTGTTTGCCCATAAACGCACCTCTTGTATGCTTGCCTTTTTAATCTTCTTATTCCCTCCTCCTCAGATGATGTCCACACTGCATTTCATTGCTCAGCCAAGGGTAGGCTGTATCTCTGAATATGTGATTGAACCCAGGCAGGCCGGCGCAGGTCATGACGGCTGTAAGTGCGTGTTGGCGCACGCCATGCTAATAGTTGTATTAGTTCGCTCCAGAGTTGTTCAGCAGTGGCAAATTGCTGTGACAGAGCTCTCCACGGCACCTCTCTCTCCAGTAGCCTCCTCAGCCCAGGGCCAATGGAACTGCCAGCCTGGCATGGGCATGGGCAGGTCAGCCAGGTCAGAGGGGCAGAGTGCTGCTGCTGCGGCTGCTGCAGCTGTGAATACTGTCCTTGCTACACTCTCTCTCCCCTCTCTCTCCTCAGCTCCCCTAGATTAGCGTTTTGTATGAAGGCTGAGAAGGATGAGCATTAGCTAGCTACTGCTGTGATATAGGGGAAAAGGAGGATGAAATGTTCTGGCAAGGAGACAGGGGTTGGAGCATATGTTCTCCAGTCCTCTGGCTGTATCAGGAAAATGATCTGACACAAATTATTTGTCATCTTGCTAAGGCGAGTGATTAACCTTGCTCGGCTGGGATTTACATGAGGGGGGCTCTGTGTGTGCATGTGTTCGCAAATGGCCCCCTTATCCCTTCATAAACACATCTCCAAGTGAGCAGATTTGATTTGGATTTGTTATTACTGTACATGTTAGAAATGTTCACATCTCTTGGATTTTCTTTGAAACGGGTGAATATAGAAAATCACGCACAGTGTGATCTCATGTACCTCTGCTAGCTCTTGTGTCTGAACAAAACTCACAGCATAGCCAGAATAAAAGGTAACAGCAGGAAATAGGCCTTGTTATGCCTTCTTACAGCTTCTCAAGAGAGCTCTTGGGGTGCACCAGTAGATCAATGTCTGCATTTCCTTTCGTAGAGCCAAGTGCATGTTTGTCCAAATGTCACATATTACCTGCAGCAAGCCACATTCAGGTCTTGACACAGATGCACCAGACGCGCTCTCTCTCTCTCTCTCTCTCTCTCTCTCTCTCTCTGTGTGTGTGTGTGTGTGTGTGTGTGTGTGTGTGTGTGTGTGTGTGTGTGTGTGTGTGTGCGCACACATGCGTGCGGGGCAAAATATTTCCTAGATACTTCCTCCTATTTCGGTGTAATAAATCATCTCCCCAGCCATCATTTCTGCATTGATGTTGCCTTAACATTGTAAAGCATTGTGTGTTTATGCATGCTAGGGTGTAGCAACATTAGTTTATGCACATATTCATTTTCATAAAATGGGAAATGGGGAGTTGTAGCCTTTTTTTATATGACATTGCTTGGCTGTCACAGCTTTCAGCATCAGAGGGGTGGACAGCTCCTCACTGCAGAATGCAGTAGGGAGAAAACGCAGATTTGTTTGCTCACACAGTGGACTCAAATTGAAATGTGTTATTAACTATATCACAAACAAACCAATAGATTGAATTTGTCACACATCAGGCTGTGTCACTTGCTCACCCACCACTTTACCCCATGCTTCTCCCACTATTCCCAATCTTGCCTTAGCTTCCGTCTGTTTAAGTATATATGTATCAACCAGGTATTGATCCAATGATAAATCAATTATGAGGAGAATATTGAAAACAAAATGGCTAAACATATTTATGGTGGTGCTTTTTCACCGCTCCCTGAAGATGTGGGCCCTGCTTGCAGACTTCAGCCAAGTTTTATTTCATTTACACTACAGAACATGACTTATTCTGGGATTCATCAACCTGGCAGATGCTTTTTTACTCGGCTGCATACCAGTCAATTCCAGGCTACACGCAATGGCTAAAGACTGAATTGATTCTGAATAGATTATCCAAACTGAGGTCAGGTATTTGTAACACAAAACAAGTGAACATAGCCAAGCAATTTGACCAGAATTTAACAGGTAAAACAAACATTTTCGCACACTATAGAGGGAATAAAAGCTTCTCTGATGTTAACTAATAAAAACATGTGAATGTGTGTATTGAAAAACTTATATACTTGACAGTGTTCCAATGTCAGAATGTTCCTGTTCTGTTGGTATTGACATATTCCTTTTGAACATGTTTATACCTATTCTTGGGAACACTTGTTTTTTTTCCTTACACGTTCTTCAGCTGAGCTCCACAAACATGATTTGTTGTGTTTAGTGTTATTAAAACAAAATACTGTACATTTGGGAAAGCTGTACATAAATATTTGATGAGCCACATCAGCAGAAGTTGGAGTGTGTTATAAACCTCTTGGTTTGAATCTCTTGGTTTTTGCAATGGCCCATTTGATGAATTATAATATGAAGAACTGGAAATAGACCAGTTGAATTTGACTTGCCAGACTCATACAATGTAGGGCTAGACAATTATGGCCTTCTTTAGACTAGTTGAGTATGTGGAACATCAGCATTTGTGGGTTCGGTTACAGGCTCAAAATGGCCAGAAACAAATACTTTTTTCTGAAACTCGTCAGTCTATTCTTGATCTGAGAAATAAAGGCTATTCCATGCGAGAAATTTCCAAGAAACTGAAGATCTCGTACAATGCTGTGTATTACTCCCTTTTGAACAGTAGTGTATATATATTTTAATATATATATATATATATATATATATATATGTATTTTCCTTTATTATTTTCTCCTAATCCTACCACCCCTCTCCTAATTGGAGTAAACTAATGGACAAAAACATTTAGGCTTCTACTTCCAGCTTATGCATACTATATGCATTTTACGGCCACAATGTATTTTACAATAGTTACCTTTTGTTTGTTTTTAATCCCATCCTTCAGCTACCCTCAACCCCTCCCATATATCTCTTAACACCATCCATTTTTTATTTCTATTTACCATATATATTGCAACTGTCCTGTGATGTTTCACAAAAGTTCTGAACCATTCTATTCTCATAGTTTCTACAGATTGTAAATTAAAGATCACATTTCTTTGCTAAAAGTATTATTATAGTATTGATCGATTGACTATGACTTTTCAAATCACCCAGCAGGGCTAATTTAAATAAAACATTTTAATTTGTACAGATAAAACACAGTCTGCAACATCTTTGTTGGAGTACTTTTAGATATTACTGTTATGTTTCTTTTAAATAGCTAATGAAGAAATATTTTTTTTTAATCAACAATGTCAAATTAGTTAACATATTTGGCTACTTTTCCAATCAACTAGTTCTTTGTTTGGATTCAAAAACCAGGTCAGATCGTACTAGATCCTCATCTAAATTCTTCTTATCTCATCTCCCATCTACTAGACAAAAGGCTGGACCAAAAGATACAGACTATAACTCACTACACCCAATGATTCCTCAGAAGTTTTGTACATATTGAACAAACTTAGGAGGATGATAAAGGACACTGGCCAGTTCTGCCGGCTGTCCCTTAGGCAACTTCCAAAGTCATTAAACTGGGGCTTTTAAATACAAGATCCATAAACAACAAAGGCTTACTACTGAATGACATCACCACTGATAGAGGTCTAGACTTTCTCTGCCTCACTGAGACTTTGCATCAACCTAGGCTTGGGCGGTATCCAGATTGTCATACCTTCATACTGACCTCGTGCCATACCGGGATATTCAGTAATACCGACACTGAACACACAGGGCGCTATTTTCAACCCCCACTGAGTTTCTGTAATCCGAAGGTTTGCAATGCTAACAAGTACATGCAAAATCTCATAGAGAATGCTAACTAAATGCTTACGGATGCATTGTGAACATTTTATATAGCGTGTTTCTCAAAATGCATACTACCATGCTCTGAGCACGGAAGGGGTCGGAGTATGAGTCCAAATCGAAGTATGCGAAACGGAGCACGGTGACCACTTCTCAAATGCGTACTCCGTTTGTACTTTTTTGAAGCATGCATCAATGCAAGCTTCAACGGAAAGTATGCAAAGAAATATGATGCAACCACGTAAAAATTATGCAACATTTCTTGAAATCAACGGCAGACATTATTTGAGCTGAAGCGAGAGTAAATACACTGACTTCATAATTAAATGTTGCTCATTCACATCTCATATGTTCCCTGACAACAATAGTTTATCTTGAAAGGTTAATAAATACATGCTGTGGTAATTTTGGCATGTTTACCTGCCTATGTACCGTAGATTGCAAACCCATAATAAGTCAATCGGGCTAACTGGCTAGCTACTACTGATTTATAGACCTCCTAAGCTCAACTGTGACGTTCTTGCTGAACTATCTGAGCTACTAACACCACTTAGTCCCTTGTTTCCCTGCTATACTAGTGCTTGGTGATTTCAATATACACGTTGACTCCCCTGACTGCATTCTCTCTACTGGCCTGGCTGATGTCCTTGACAACTTTGGACTCCAACAGCACGTGGACTTTGCCCCCCACAACAAAGGTGTGGAAGGAAATGTGTCAAGGCTGTCCGACCAATAAGTCATCACTGCAACATAGCTATTCCTCTTCCCACTCGGCCCAAGAAACAAATAATAAGAAACACTGCCCATCTTACTAATTTCATCTCCTACCTGCCAGGTCCTGACTCTGTGGCTCAATACAACACTGCCTTAGCCTCCATACTGGATCAAGTTGCTCCTTTGAAAATCCGCCTGGTGTCTTTCTCCAAATCTTCTCCCTGGTACACTGAGGAGCTACGCTCTCTCAAAGCAACTGTCTGTCATCGACAATGACAGTATAAGAAAACTGAGCTAATTGTACAGTACTTGTGCAGATGTATCAGCAACATCAGAAAGAATATATACAGGCCATGAATGCAGCTCGGATATGCTACTACTCCCAACTGATCAGCAACGGGTGCTGTTCTCTACTGTGAGCAAACTCCTCCAACCTGTGAACAAATTTGCTACCTCAGCCTCTCCAGAACATTTGCAATCAATACCTGTGCTTCATCCAAAGGAAAATTGAAAACATCAGCAACACTATCCTGTCCTCTCCAGCCCCAGTAGTTGAGCTAGCCAGTCCTACGCTCCCTGAGTCAAGGTTCATCACGTTCACCACAGTCACTGCAGCTGCTGTAACCAAGCTGGTTAAGTCCTTGAGGCCCACCACTTGCTCACTTGACCCTCACTTGACCCTTGTCAAGACATGCTTACTTGTTCTGGTGCCTTTCTTTGTAGAAATCCTTAACAAGTCCCTCATCACTGGATGTGTCCCTCCTCAGCTCAAACTGGCCACAGTCACACCAGATCATAAAAAGCCTGGATCTGACCCTGACAACCTCCAGAACTACAGGCTTATCTCCAACCTCAAAATCAAATCAAATTGTATTTGTATTTGTCACATACGCAGAATACAACAAGCCCTTAACCAACTATGCAGTTTTAAGAAAATACCCCAAAAAGAGTAAGAGATAAGAATAACAAGTAATCTAAGAGCAGCAGTAAATAACAATAGCAGGGCTATATACAGGGGTACCGGTGCAGAGTCAATGTGTCAATGTCAATGTGCTGGGGCACCGGTGTCGAGTTAATTGAGATAATTATGTACATGTAAGTAGAGTTATTAAAGTGGCTATGCATAGATAGTAAGATGTAATAGCAGCTGCATGGGGGGGGGGTAATTCAAATAGTCTGGTAACCATTTGATAAGCTGTTCAGGACTCTTATGGCTTGGGGCTAGAAGCTGTTTTAGAAGCCTCTTGGACCTAGACGTGGTGCTCCGGTACTGCTTGTCATCCGGTAGCAGAGAGAACAGTCCATGACTGACTAGGGTGGCTGGAGTCTTTGACAATTTTTAGGGCCTTCCTCTGACACCGCCTGGTATAGAGGTCCTGGATGGCAGGAAGCTTGTCCCCGGTGATGTACTGGGCCGTACGCACTACCCTCTATAGTGCCTTGCGGTCAGAAGCCGAGCAGTTGCATACCAGGCAGTGATGCAACCCTGTCATCTCCAAAATCATCTCCTTTGTCTTGATCACGTTGAGGGAGAGGTTGTTGTCCTTGCACCGCACAGTCAGGTCTCTGACCTCCTCCCTATAGGCTGTCTCATTGTTGTCAGTAATCAGGCCTACCACAACAAATTGGAGTGGGTCTAGAGTTTTTGGCATATAGTGTTGATGTGAGCCATGACCAGCCTTTCAAAGCATTTCCTGGCTACAGACGTGAGTGCTACGGATCAGTAGTAGGCAGGTTACCTTAGTGTTCTTGGGCACAGGGACTATGGTGGTCTGCTTGAAACATGTTGGTAATACAGACAGCGAGAGGTTGAAAATGTCAGTGAAGTTGGTCAGCGCATGCTTATAGTACATTTCCTGGTGATCCGTCTGGCTCAGCGGCCATGTGAATGTTGACCTGTTTAAAGGTCTTTCTCACATCGGCTGTGGAGAGCGTGATCACACAGTCGTCTGGATCAACTGATGCTCTCATGCATGTTTCAGTGTTACTTCCCTCAAAGCGAGCATAGAAGTTATTTAGCTCGTCTGGTAGGCTCGTGTCACTGGGCAGCTCTCGGCTGTGCTTCCCTTTTTAGTCTGTAATAGTTTGCAAGCAATGCCACATTCAACAAGCATAGGAGCCGCTGTAGTACAATTCTATCATATTCCTGCATTTATGCTTTGCCTGATGGTTCATTGGAGGACATAGCGAGATTTCTTATAAGCTTCCGGGTTAGAGTCCCGCTCCTTGAAAGCAGCATCGCTTTCCATGGTTTCTGGTTGGGGTATATATGTACAGTCACTGTGGGGACGACATCCTCGATGCACTTATTGATGAAGCCAGTGACTGATGTGGTGTACTCCTCAATGCCATCGGAAGAATCCCGGAACATATTCCAGTCTGTGCTAGCAAAACTGTCCTGTAGTTTAGCATCTGCTTCATCTGACCACTTTTTTATAGACTGAGTCACTGGTGCTTCCTGCTTTAATCATTGCTTGTAAGCAGTAATCAAGAGAATAGAGTTATTGTCAGATTTGCCAAATGGAGGCTAATGGAGAGCTTTGTACACATCTATGTGTGCGGAGTAAAGGTGGTCTAGAATTTTTTCCCTCTGGTTGCACATTTAACATGGTGATAGACATTTGGTAAAACACATTTAAGTTTCCCTGCATTGAAGTTCTCAGCCACTAGGAGCGCCGCCTTTGGATGAGCATTTTCCTGTTTGCTTATGCCGGAATACAGCTCGTTGAGTGCGGTTTTAGTGCCAGCCTCTGACTGTGGTGGTATATAGACAGCTACGAGAAATATAGATGAAAACTCTCTAGGTAGATAGTGTGGTCTACGGCTTATCATGAGATACTCTACCTCGGACGAGCAAAACCTTGAGACTTCCTTAGATATCGTGCACCAGCTGTTGTATACATAAATTCATAGGCCCCCACCCCGTGTCCTACCAGAGGCTGCTGTTCTGTCCTGCCGATAGAGTGTATAACCCGCCTTCTGTATGTTCTTAATGTCGTCGTTCAGCCATGACTCGATGAAACATAAGATATTAGAGTTTTTAATGTCATGTTGGTAGGATATACGTGCTTTCAGTTCGTTCCATTTATTTTCCAGCTATTAAATGTTAGCTAGAATAACGAAAAGCAAGGGCAGATTAGACACTCGTCGCCTGATTTTCACAAGGCATCCCGATTTCTATCTGCGAAACCTACGTTTCCTTTTCCAGCGAAACACGGGTATCTGGGCCTAGTTGGGTGTCCGTAGTATATCCCTCACAACCAACTCATTGAAGAAGAAATCCTCCTCCAACTTGAGTTGAGTAATCTCAGTTCTGATGTCCAGAAGCTCTTTTCGGTCATAAGAAACGGTTGCAGCAACATTATGTACAAAACCAGTTACGAACAATGCAAAAATAAAATAACATGGTTGGTTAAGAGCCGATAAGACGGCAGCCCTACCTGCCCTTTCTGAGCAAGCTCCTCGAATGTTCTGTTTCTAGCCAACTCCAAAACCGTCTGGCCACTCACAACATAGTCAAGCCCTTACACTCTGGTTTCAAAGTTAGACACATGAATGCTGACTCTCGGCTGCCAGCATCCTCGACATCCTCGACATGGTCAGCCACGCCATCCTGCTGGACTGCTCCAGAAGAAGCTCCTGGGCCTGTCAGACACTGCCCTTGACTGTTTCAAGTCGTCTCTTACTGATCGCTACCAGTTTGTAGCCATCGATCCTAGTAGGTCAGACACAGTTGTGGTCCGACAGGTGGTCCCTCAAGGCTTGGTTCTATGGCCACTACAGTTTTGTTTGTATTGTACATACTGCCACTGGGAAACATCTTGAGGAAACACAGACGGAGCTTTCACTTTTATGCAGATGACACTCAGCTGTATGTCTCCACAAACACTGCCAATGCCACTGGGCTCCTGGTCAGCAGCCTGCACGTCATCAAGTTGTGGATGCAGTTGAGGTTCCTGCAGTTAAACTGCAAAAAGACAGAGGTCAGCCTGATTGGCAGTCCCACCATCATAAACAACATCAGCAGCTACAGCCTCAATATTGATGGTGTCAAGGTCCTCCCATCCAATGAGGTTCGCAATCTGGGTGTGATATTTGACCAATCAGTTTGAGGCACACATCAAGAGTGTGACGAAATTCTCATTTTTCCATCTACGAAACATTGCCATGTTATGACCTTTTCTATCAAAACCTGCAGTTGAGCGACTCATCCATGCCTTTATTTCATCCCGACTGGAGTATTGGAACGCCCTGTTTGTTCGCGTATCTGCCAATCGCCTAAACAGGTCAGAACTGTGCTGCACGTCTACACACTCACACCTCCCCCCATTAGCACATCACTCCAATGCTCTCCACTGGCTCCCTAATGCTCACGATTCGACAACAAAATCCTGGTTCACACCTACCAAGCTATCCACAACTCTGTACCCGACTACCTGTCTGACATCATTCTATCCTCCTGCCCCACACACACCCTTAGCTCCTCCAGGTCTGTCTCCCTTCAGCAGGGCTTCCAGTTGTGGAACGCACTTCTAGACACTAGATTCTGTTTGATAAGTCAAATGTCCTCTGACTGCACTTGATTTTGGTTAATGTGCTTGATTTGAATGTCTAATAACATTAAATTGAGTTGAGAACATTAAAAAAATAGTTTATGGTTTCCCGAATGCAATTGAACTAAATAGTATTTCATTGTGGAATGTTTGTTCAGGGATGTGATTTGGTTAGGGTTAAATTGGTATTCGGCCATGATTACGTCAAGTTTATACAGCTGTCTAGACTAACTACCAATCAAAAAATTGACATGGCTGATTTTCAACTAATTGAGTGAATGACATAACAAGAGAAAAACTGCACAACCGAACTTTAAAATTGCACCTGGTGTATTCTACTATTCTTACTCTCAATACTGAGTTCCTAAAACATATATACAGTTGAAGTCGGAAGTTTACATACACCTTATCCAACGACATTTAAGCTCAGTTTTTCACAATTCCTGACATTTAATTCTAGTAAAAATTCCCTGAATGATTTATTTCAGCTTTTATATCTTTCATCATATTCCCAGTGGGTCAGAAGTTTACATACACTCAATTAGTATTTGGTAGCGTTGCCTTTAAATTGTTTCACTTGGGTTAAACGTTTCAGGTAGCCTTCCACAAGCTTCCCACAATACGTTGGGTGAATTTTGGCCTGTACTTCACGGCTGGGATGGTGTTCTTTGGCTTGCAAGCATCTTCCTTTTTCCTCCAAACATAACGATGGACATTATGGCCAAACAGTTCTGTTTTTGTTTCATCAGACCAGAGGACATTTCTCCAAAAAGTACGTTATTTTTCCCCATGTGCAGTTGCAAACCGTAGTCTGGCTTTTTTTATGGTGGTTTTGGAGAAGCGGCTTCTTCCTTGCTGAGCGGCCTTTCAGGTTATGTCAATATAGGACTCGTTTTACTGTGGATATAGATACTTTTGAACCTGTTTCCTCCAGCATCTTCAAAAGGTCCTTTGCTGTTGTTCAGGAATTGATTTGCACTTTTCTCACCAAAGTATGTTCATCTTCCGGCGCCGACAGAGATGGCCGCCTCGCTTCGCGTTCCTAGGAAACTATGCAGTTTTTTGTTTTTTGACGTGTTATTTCTTACATTAGTACCCCAGGTCATCTTAGGTTTCATTACATACAGTCGAGGAGAACTACTGAATATGGGATCAGCGTCAACTCACCATCAGTACGACCAAGAATATGACTTTCGCGAAGCGGATCCTGTGTTCTGCCTTTCAACCAGGACAACGGAATGGATCCCAGCCGGCGACCCAAAAAAACGACTCCGTAAAAGAGGGAAACGAGGCGGTCTTCTGGTCAGACTCAGGAGACGGGCACACCGTGCACCACTCCCTAGCATTCTTCTCGCCAATGTCCAGTCTCTTGACAACAAGGTTGATGAAATCCGAGCAAGGGTAGCATTCCAGAGGGACATCAGAGACTGTAAGGTTCTTTGCTTCACGGAAACATGGCTCACTGGAGAGACGCTATCGGAGGCGGTGCAGCCAGCGGGTTTCTCCACGCATCGCGCCGACAGAAACAAACATCTTTCTGGTAAGAAGAGGGGCGGGGGCGTATGCCTTATGGCTAACGAGACGTGGTGTGATCACAGAAACATACAGGAACTCAAATCCTTCTGTTCACCTGATTTATAATTCCTCATAATCAAATGCAGACCGCATTATCTACCAAGAGAATTCTCTTCGATTATAATCACAGCCGTATATATTCCCCCCTAAGCAGACACATCGATGGCTCTGAACGAACTTTATTTGACTCTTTGCAAACTGGAATCCATACATCCTGAGGCTGCATTCATTGTAGCTGGGGATTTTAACAAGGCTAATCTGAAAACAAGACTCCCTAAATTGTATCAGCATATCGATTGCGCAACCAGGGCTGGCAAAACCTTGGATCATTGTTATTCTAACTTCCGCGACGCATATAAGGCCCTGCCCCACCATCCTTTCGGAAAAGCTGACCACGACTCCATTTTGCTGATCCGTGCCTACAGACAGAAACTAAAACAAGAAGCTCCCACGCTGAGGTCTGTCCAACGCTGGTCCGACCAAGCTGATTCCACACTCCAAGACTGCTTCCATCACGTGGACTTGGACATGTTTCGTATTGCGTCAGACAACAACATTGACGAATACGCTGATTCGGTGTGCGAGTTCATTAGAACGTGCGTCGAAGATGTCGTTCCCATAGCAACGATTAAAACATTCCCTAACCAGAAACCGTGGATTGATGGCAGCATTCGCGTGAAACTGAAAGCGCGAACCACTGCTTTTAATCAGGGCAAGATGACTGGTAACATGACCGAATACAAACAGTGCAGCTGTTCCCTCCGCAAGGCTATCAAACAAGCTAAGCGTCAGTATAGAGACAAAGTAGAATCTCAATTCAACGGCTCAGACACAAGAGGTGTGTGGCTAAACGACTACCGCCCCGTAGCACTCACTTCCGTCATCATGAAGTGCTTTGAGAGATAAGTCAAGGACCATATCACCTCCACCCTACCTGACACACTAGACCCACTCCAATTTGCTTACTGCCCAAATAGGTCCACAGACAATGCAATCTCAACCACACTGCACACTGCTCTAACCCATCTGGACAAGAGGAATACCTATGTGAGAATGCTGTTCATCGACTACAGCTCGGCATTTAACACCATAGTACCCTCCAAGCTCGTCATCAAGCTCGAGACCCTGTGTCTCGACCCCGCCCTGTGCAACTGGGTACTGGACTTCCTGACGGGCCGCCCCCAGGTGGTGAGGGTAGGCAACAACATCTCCACCCCGCTGATCCTCAACACTGGGGCCCCACAAGGGTGCGTTCTGAGCCCTCTCCTGTACTCCCTGTTCACCCACGACTGCGTGGCCACGCACGCCTCCAACTCAATCATCAAGTTTGCGGACGACACAACAGTGGTAGGCTTGATTACCAACAACGACGAGACGGCCTACAGGGAGGAGGTGAGGGCCCTCGGAGTGTGGTGTCAGGAAAATAACCTCACACTCAACGTCAACAAAACTAAGGAGATAATTGTGGACTTCAGGAAACAGCAGAGGGAACACTCCCCTATCCACATCAATGGAACAGTAGTGGAGAGGGTAGTAAGTTTTAAGTTCCTCGGCATACACATCACAGACAAACTGAATTGGTCCACTCACACAGACAGCATTGTGAAGAAGGCGCAGCAGTGCCTCTTCAACCTCAGGAGGCTGAAGAAATTTGGCTTGTCACCAAAAGCACTCACAAACCTCTACAGATGCACAATCGAGAGCATCCTGGCGGGCTGTATCACCGCCTGGTACGGCAACTGCTCCGCCCACAACCGTAAGGCTCTCCAGAGGGTAGTGAGGTCTGCACAAAGCATCACCGGGGGCAAACTACCTGCCCTCCAGGACACCTACACCACCCGATGTTACAGGAAGGCCATAAAGATCATCAAGGACAACAACCACCCGAGCCACTGCCTGTTCACCCTGCTATCATCCAGAAGGCGAGGTCAGTACAGGTGCATCAAAGCTGGGACCGAGAGACTGAAAAACAGCTTCTATCTCAAGGCCATCAGTCTGTTAAACAGCAACCACTAACATTGAGTGGCTACTGCCAACACACTGACTCAACTCCAGCCACTTTAATAATGGGAAGTGATGGGAAATGATGTAAAATATATCACTAGCCACTTTAAACAATGCTACCTAATATAATGTTTACATACCCTATATTATACATCTCATATGTATACGTATATACTGTACTCTATATCATCTACTGCATCCTTATGTAATACATGTATCACTAGCCACTTTAACTATGCCACTTTGTTTACATACTCATCTCATATGTATATACTGTACTCGATACCATCTACTGTATCTTGCCTATGCTGCTCTGTACCATCACTCATTCATATATCTTTATGTACATATTCTTTATCCCCTTACACTGTGTATAAGACAGTAGTTTTGGAATTGTTAGTTAGATTACTTGTTGGTTATTACTGCATTGTCGGAACTAGAAGCACAAGCATTTCGCTACACTCGCATTAACATCTGCTAACCATGTGTATGTGACAAATAAAATTTGATTTGATTTTATCTCTAGGAGACAGGACACGTCTCCTTCCTGAGCTGTATGGCGGCTGCGTAGTCCAATGGTGCATATACTTGCATACTATTGTTTGTACAGATGAACATGGTACATTCAGGCGTTTGGAAATTGCTCCCAAGGATGAACCAGACTTGAGGAGGTCTATCATTTTTTTCTGAGTTCTTGCCTGATTTCTTATGATTTTCCCATGATGTCAAGCAAAGAGCCACTGAATTTAGGTAGGCCTTGAAACACATCCACATGTGCACCTCCAGTTGACTCAAATTATGTCAATTAGCCTATCAGAAGCTTCCATGACATCATTTTCTGGAATTTTCTAAGCTGTTTAAAGGCACAGCCCACTTAGTGTATGTAAACTTCTGACCCGCTGTTATCGTGATCCAGTGAATTATAAGTGAAATAATCTGTCTGTAAACAATTGTTGGAAAGATTACTTGTGTCATGCACAAGTTGATGTCCTAACCGACTTGCCAAAACTATTGTTTGTTAACAAGATATTTGTGGAGTGGTTGAAAAACTTTTAATGACTCCAACCGAAGTGTATGTAAACATCCGACTTGCAGTGGGGAGAACAAGTATTTGATACACTGCCGATTTTGCAAGTTTTCCTACTTACAAAGCATGTAGAGGTCTGTAATATTTATCATAGGTACACTTCAACTGTGAGAGACGGAATCTAAAATAAAAATCCTGAAAATCACATTGTATGATTTTTAAGTAATTAATTTGCATTTTATTGCATGACATAAGTATTTGATCATCTACCAACCAGTAAGAATTCTGGCTGTCACAGACCTATTAGTTTTTCTTTAAGAAGCCCTCCTGTTCTCTACTCATTACCTGTATAAACTGCACCTGTTTGAACTCGATACCTGTATAAAAGACACCTGTCCACACACTCAATCAATCAAACAGACTCCAACCACTCCACAATGGCCAAGACCAGAGGGGGTGTAAGGACATCAGGGATAAAATTGTAGACCTGCACGAGGCTGGGATGGGCTACAGGACAATAGGCAAGCAGCTTGGTGAGAAGGCAATAACTGTTGGCGCAATTATTAGAAAATGGAAGAGGTTCAAGATGACGGTCAATCACCCTTGGTCTGGTGCTCCATGCAAGATCTCACCTCGTGTGGTATCAATGATCATGAGGAAGGTGAGGGATCAGCCCAGAACTACACGGCAGGACCTGGTCAATGACCTGAAGAGAGCTGGAACCACAGTCTCAAAGAAAACCATTAGTAACACACTACGCCGTCATGGATTAAAATCCTGCAGCGCACGTACGGTCCCCCTGCTCTAGCCAGCGCATGTCCAGGCCCGTCTGAAGTTTGCCAATGACCATCTGGATGATCCAGAGGATAAATGGGAGAAGGTCATGTGGTCTGATGGGACAAAAATAGAGCTTTTTGGTCTAAACTCCACTCTCCGTGATTGGAGGAAGAAGAAGGATGAGTACAACCCCAAGAACACCATCCCAACCATGAAGCATGGAGGAGGAAACATAATTCTTTGGGGATGCTTTTCTGCAAAGGGGACAGGACGACTGCACCGGATTGAGGGGAGGGGGCCATGTATCGCGAGATCTTGGCCAACAACCTCCTTCCCTCACTAAGAGCATTGAAGATGGTTCGTGGCTGGGTCTTCCAGCATGACAACGACCCGAAACGCACAGCCACGGCAACTAAGAAGTGGCTCCGTAAAAGCATCTCAAGGTCCTGGAGTGGCTTAGCCAGTCTCCAGACTTGAACCCAATAGAAAATCTTTGGAAGGAGCTGAAAGTCCGTATTGCCCAGTGACAGCCCCGAAACCTGAAGGATCTGGAGAAGGTTTGTATGGAGGAGTGGGCCAAAATCCCTGCTGCAGTGTGTGCAAACCTGGTCAAGAACTACAGAAAACGTATGATCTCTGTAATTGCAAACAAAGGTTTCTGTACCAAATATTCAGTTCTGCTTTTCTGATGTATCAAATACTTATGTCATGCAATAAAATGCAAATTAATTACTTAAAAATCATACAATGTGATTTTCTGGATTTTTGTTTTAGATTCCGTCTCTCACAGTTGAAGTGTATCTATGATAAAAAATGACAGACCTCTACATGCTTTGTATGTAGGGAAAACCTGCAAAATCGGCATTGTATCAAATACTTGTTCTCCCCACTGTATATATACAGTATATATATACACTTATACAATGCATTCGGAATGTATTCAGACCCCTTGACTTTTTCCACATTTATCACTTTTCAGCCTTATTCTAAAATGGATTAAGTAGTTTTTTTCCCTCATCAATCTACACAAAATATCCCATAATGACAAAGCAAAAAGTTTTTTTTACATTCTTGCAAATGTATTAAAAATAAGTATTCAGGCCCTTTATTCAGTACTTTATAGAAGCACCTTTGGCAGCAATTACAGCCTCAAATCTTCTTGGGTATGACGCTACAAGCCTGGCACACCTGTATTTGGGGAGTTTCTTCCATTCATCTCTGCAGATCAAGTCCGGGCTCTGGCTGAGCCAGTCCCGAAGCCACTCCTGCATTGTCTTGGCTGTGTGCTAAGGGTCGCCCCAGTCTGAGGTCCTGAGCGCTCTGGAGCAGGTTTTCATCAAGGATCTCTCTGTGCTTTGCTCTGTTCATCTTTCCCTCAATCTTGTCTAGTCTCTCAGAAAAACATCCTCACAGCATGATGCTCCACCACCATGCTTCACCGTAGGGATGGTTAAGTGCCTTTTGGCAAACTCCTAGTGGGCTGCCTTGTGCCTATTACTGAGTGCTGCAGAGATGGTTGCTCTTCTTGAAGGTTCTCCCATCTCCTCAGAGGAACTCTGGAGCACTGTCGGAGTGACCATCAGGTTCTTGGTCACCTTCAGGACCAAGGCCCTTCTCCCCCGATTGCTCAGTTGGGCCAGGTGGCCAGCTCTAGGAAGAGTCTTGGGGGTTCCAAACTTCTTCCATTTAAGAATTAGGGAAGCCAGTGTGTTCTTGGGGACACCATGTGGACAAAGTAAGAGGGTCTGAATACTTTCTGAATGCACTGAATATATATATTGTTTGGTTCTGAAAATATTAAATATACTTATTCATGTCACTGAGAGAGCGAGGGGAATGTCTAACATTTACATTCTGTCCAGATATGTTATTTTTAGCCAACAGTGATCCTATGGGAGGAGAAGAGACATAGTGTGGTACGAGTCAATATGACAGCCATGACTTGGGGAGGAGTGAGCACTTTGAGGCAGAGGTCAGGTTAGATGAAGTGAGGAAGAACATATATCAATAATCTTCTGGATAGTAACAGAGGTGACCCAACAGGACAATGACCCAACACACCTCCAGGCTCTGTAAGGGCTATTTGACCAAGAAGAAGAGTGATGGTGCTGCATCAGATGACCTGGTCTCCACAATTACCCGACCTCAACCCAATTGAGATGGTCTGGAAAGAGTTGGACCGCAGAGTGAAGGAAAAGCAGCCATATATTATGATTAACACTCTTTTGGTTTCTACATGATTCCATATGAGTTATTTCATATTTTGAAATAATTATTCACTTCACTATTATTCTACAATGTAGAAAATAATACAAAATAAATCAAAACTCTTGACTGAGTAGGTGTGTCCAAACTTTTAACTGGTACTGTATATGGAGGTGTAACGGCGTTCTTCTTTTGTTGAAAGAGAGTCGGACCGAAATGCAGCGTGTAAGTTACTCATGTTTATTTAGTGAAGACAAACGAACGAACTATACATGAAATAACTTAATAAATACAAAAACAACAAACGGAACGTGAAACCTATTACAGCCTGACTGGTGAAACTAACACAGAGACAGGAACAATCACCCACGAAATACAAAGCAAAAACCAGGCTACCTAAATATGGTTCCCAATCAGCGACAACGAGAATCACCTGACTCTGATTGAGAACCGCCTCAGGCAGCCAAACCTATTAAACACACACACCCCTAATCAGCTACAATTCCAACTACTACAAACCCCAATATGAAACTACAATACAACATAAACCCATGTCACACCCTGGCCTGACTAACTAATAAACTAAAACACAAAATACTAAGACCAAGGCGTGACAGGAGGGATGTGTTACTCAACTTAACAATTAGTAAGTGATTTATTTTGCCTTAACAGGCCCAGTCAGTAGCAGGACTTTGGTTTGGTTGAGTCCTGTCAGATGGAGTAGGCTGCTCCGCTGATGGCCTGCCGGCTGTACTGTGACTATTCTTGAGGAACATGGCTGGCTTTTCCGTCTCCAGGGCTTGTGCTGTCTGAAGCACACAGCAGCTCCTCTTGGTCTGAGTGGAGCGTGGAGTAGCCAGATGGTTGTACAGTCTGACCGCTGGTACATTTCTCCTATGCCAGGCTGGTAGTCATGGGAGACAGTGGGCTACGCCATTGGCTTTTCGGAGTGTGCTGGTTGAAGAACTTGTTGTCCACAGAAAATGGGTTGGCAGCTAGGCCGGTCTAATGCCTGGCTGCTTGGGCCAGTGGCACCACCATCACCGTCACGCTGCCAGCTAATCTCCCAGGCCACGTCAGTGGTGTGGACTCACTGAGCTTTAGCATGGAGTTAATCTTTATGTTACACCCCAATTTAGAATTCACAAATTCCTGGATTCATGGGGATCTCTTTTGTGGTAAATGCCACTTCGGGAATTGTTACCTATCTTATGGAGGACTCCAAAAGATAATTCACTTTGAGAACCTTAAGAAGCCGTATAGTCATAGAAATGCTTTGGGATAGGAGCGACTGCTTCACATTTCAATGATCTGAAGAGAAAACCGGCTCTCTTGCACTAGTGAGTATTCCTCTTACTGTAGTGAAAGGATGGCTGTATTTTGGACTACAGGAGGCACTCAAGCTTAGGTTTGCCTGGGGATTTGGCCATGTTTGAAGTTTTAGTGGTTCTTCAATTTAGTTTATGAGAGAAAGGTCTACAGAAAAACTTGATGTTTCTGTGTGCAGACTGCAGACCACAATCCTCTCCATTCCGAGAGATAAGACACTGACATCAGTACAATTAGAGATCACATAAGACATTAATACCAGGAGTCAGTGGGATACTACAGCATGTGTCTTCATGGGACTGTTTTAGAAAGTGGGAATGATTAAATATTTGATAGACAGATACCTGGAAAGAGGACCTAATGGCCCCCAGTCTAAAGACCATGTATACTGTTTGGGATAGAAATAGCATCTTGTTGTTGTATTTGCTCTCATGGTTCTGTGAGTAGATGATATGTGTGTGGTGTTTAAAGGGCCCATTTACATTTTAGAGCTGAGGGTAGGGGGCATGTAGTATCATAGGTCAGGCCTGGTCCTGGCACCTGAACAGTCCCTTTATCTCGAGAGATGCTGTTTGCATTCAGGGTGGCGATCCCTGACATTCGTTATAGTCACTGGATGTGCTGCCCCTATTTGCTTTGATGTAAACTCATATCCTGCACAGTAAAAGCGAGGCACCAAATCTGCCGTGGCAGGGGTTCAACTTTATAATTACAATGGAGCTATGTTTTTGTCCCTCACAGCAGGTGAAATAAATTGAAAACAAACTCTGGCCCAGAGGTGACTGAAACTACAGTGGAACTCTCCAATGACTGAATCAGCTCTTTTTAGAGGAAAGAATGACTGGTTTTGCTAACATTTGACTTTTCAAATTTTCATGTCATAATTTTATGTGTTCATACTGCTAACATTTGACTTTTCAAATTGTCATGTCATAATTTTATGTGTTCATACTGCTAGCATCCTTTTTGTTGTGAATCATTCTACACATCGAAACAGTGATGGGAATGTAAGGCTTTACACACATTATATCCAGCCAGGCAGGATCTAACCTATTTCATCGTGGATAAACGTAGGAGTCTTGGGAGACAGAAAATAGTAGAAAAGAAAAGACAGTGAGCGAGACAAAAGGCACATGTCCTGCAGCAGGAATAGTCCACTGGGCTGTGAAATTATGCATGTTGAGATCATAAGCTCCTCTGCATGAGAGAGCAACTTTCCCTCCTAAAATCTTTAGGTATGCATTTAAAGTCAGAGTGAGGCAAGCACATCCTTCAAATGATGCCCCTGCCCATCTCTCTCCCCTCTCTATAAAAGGCTCAAAGAGAAAAAGCTATATGTAGGCTAACGCTTGTTGTTCCTCACTCTCTCTGGTTTAATGTAACTGCTACAGGCCTCTTCCTCCTCCCAGAGCAAGACAAGGAAATAACGTTTCTTATTCCAGATGCATGCTGTACTGATGGGAGGGGGAAGGGACTCACAGGACTAACTGAAAACAATAGGACTATGGAACAGAGAGGGGAAATGAGTTGGCCTCTATACACTAGTAAGAACCATAGGTGCAGTAGTAATCATTAACCATCTGTGTATTAGATATTTTATGTAGATTTGATGAGGATATGGATTTAGTTGTTTGGATGCAGGCACTTGAGTGTGGAAAATGTTGTCACAATTGTGTGAACGTGCGGGTGCCTGCATGCGTGTGCTTGCACCATGCATGTGTGTGCCACAGGAGGTTGGTGGCACATTCATTAGGGAGGACTGGCTCGTGGTAGTGGCTGGAATGGAATTAGTGGAATGTTATCAAATACATCAAACGCATGGTTTCTATGTGTTTGATGCCATTCCATCAACTCCGTTCCAGCCATTATTATGAGCCGTCCTCCACTCAGCAGCCTCCACTGGTGTGTGCGGTGTGTGTGAATGTGTTCATTTGTGCCTCTGTCAGAGAGAGCATGTGTGTGATCTGGATTTTTTCACTCACATTCAGAAGTTTATTTTAGTTCTTGCTAACTTTTCCATGCAACAGTAAAGGTTTGTTTTTCACCACCACTCAATGTCTGAGATGGTATGGATTATTTGGAGAGAGAAAAATGCAGTATGTTTGAAGAAAAGTGCAGTCAGTAGTAATCTTTTAACAAAGAATTGCCTTCGGTAGCAGAAAATAAATAAGCATAAAGAAAGACATTTCTGCAGATCGAGAATGTTTTTGGAGAGATATTTGTTCCTTTTTGTGACAGCCCACAAATACAGATTTCTTTTCCGATTCCCCTATTATTTCTGAAAACTATTTAAATGTGTTTTTTCCTCCTCCCTGTCCAGCTGTGGGCAATGCTGTCATATAGTGTAGTGGGAGAAAACTGTTGAATTACATTTCTTGTCAGAGATCCCTAATTAATTTGGCGGAATAGAAAGAATATTTTATATAGACTAACACCATGCATGGCATACACCATATTTATGTGCCCTGATGGTTACTGATAACACAATGAATTCACTATATATTTCAAGACCAATAACATGTTTGAGAGACATGTCTATTCCTTGTCATCAAAACAGTAGGGTATTTACTTCCCTTGGCTTTGATACCCTGAACAACAATGTGACTGTGCACTGTTGGTGTGTGTGTTGTCTAGACGAGAGCTTGGGAACAGATGTAATTCAGTATCACTATTGGCAGCTCAGCTGGCCCTTTTAAGGGAGTGTGGATGAGAGCACTCTGTTGGATGATGTACTGAGAGCTCCTAACCCCAGTCAATGGACAGCCAGTGAGGAACGATCTCGAAATCTATAGGGGCCATAAACCCTAGCTTTCTATTCATTTGGATTATGTAGCAACACATCAGGTGGTGGTAATCTCTGTCTTCTACTCCTCTATCTATTCTATCATTTCTCGAGCCATCACTCTAAACAGATCAATGTGCAATGTGCACGACCCAACACCAGTCTTACTTGAGTCTCAGAGAAGGAGGGCTGGAAAGGATAGAAGTGTAGCTAGTTTGAAAACAGGTGTTTATTTTGTTTTATTTGTTTGTTTGTTTTTGAAATACTGATGTTGGTAATACAGCGACTCTTAAACTAGCTTCAGACGTACCCCTTTGCCACCTAAGCTGTGCTTCCTTTATACACAAGTATTACAGCTGTGTGCTTTCAGTCTGTGAACATTGAAAATGGGGTGTATGGCATGGGTCGATAGTTTCTTACTTTTGCTATATTTACTTGGTAGTGTTCTGTCTGAAGGATAAAGTAATGAACAGATCGCTCTGTCTTGGAAATGGAAGGAAATGGCAGATCCCTTTGCTTGATATCACCCAATATGTTTTCATGGAGGGAGTGAGCCGAGATGTCGTCCCAGTCATAAGGCTTGATATCCAAACTCCATTCTCTTTGTGTTCCAGCTGCCACCAAAAGTGTGAAAGATGAAGCCCTCAGCCTTCATGTTACTCCTTATCAGCTCAGCCGCCTGCATCAATCTCAAATACATCTCCAAGAGGAACTCGGGTAAGTCCACACAAGTCTCTATTTTAATCATGTCCACTCTATAAGCAACAAAAAGTTTGATTCATTTGACTTTTCTTTCATCACATTCCTCTCATTGAAAGGACATTCATTTCCTCATATCTATTCACCGACGCACTGTTGTGTTTTCATAATAAATGTCCAGGGCTTGATTTGCGAGTGTGAGTGAATCAGTTTAATATTCTGTGCGGTGGTATTTTGTTAAGATGTCTGCTCCACCTCTGTGGTACATGTGTTGAATGTTTGGGGCCACCAGATATCCAGTTTGAGCAGTATATTTTCTTTCCTTCTTATAGTGATTGAGTGCTTTTGATGATATCTTTGTGCCATAGTGATGTCTTGTTTGGTCCTTCACTCATTTCTCCACAGAGGGAGTAGAGTTAATGTAAAAACTCAGTCATTTCAGACTTTCCACAGGCCCAACTAATTTAGTTCCTGCTTTGGAGACTCATCATTGAATGTCTGTTTGCGTGTGGGTGATGTTGTGTGGTGAGCAATTATGTTACCAGTGCCAAACGGGCTTTTATGTGGGCGGCAAAAACATCGAGGCAATCTTGTCTGTCAGTTTCTCACCCAGTGCGAGATGTAATTGTTTGGCATTTTCTCTCCTTGCAGTACCAGATGATCAGAGACGGACACTGCATGTTATTTTGTTTCCCTGCTAATATTGGATGTAACACCTCCCTGTGTGAGAGGAATTGCACAAACATAGTGATAATTGTCTGCAGACAGAGACAGCTTTGATTCAATCAATGGTTTATTTTATCTTGAAGATGCTTGAACTTTTGTGGACATTTGGTCCACAGAAACAATGAAGCTGAAATTGCTTTTTGTACAAAACAGTCAAGCAATTTAAATGGTGTTTGTATAATTAATAGTTTTGTGATATGATCCAAGTCAAGTTGTTTAGTGTTGCCATAGGCTACTGTTGAACACCGTAATATTGTCCCTTTCCATGGCAGAAAAATGCAGTACATCCAATGAGAAGCAGCCTATGAATAATATAGGACAGCTTGGCTTTATTTTTAGATCGTTTTAGGACCGATATAAGCATGATGTTATGGGGGTTGAAAACTAAATGATGCAGCTACAGTGAAGCTTAACTTACTTCAGATGTAGGCCTGCAGCAAATTTAGGAGCAAATTTACGCGAAGGCCTTAAAAACCGTTGACAAGCGTAAATATAGCTAGACTTGCTCATAAAGTTATTCTGCCTTTGTGCCTTCATGTGATATCATCCATGAACAGATCAACAACATGCAGCTTGTCATGATCCATGTCATAAAATAGCAATGAAAACAGGACCCCGGAATACTTTGAATAGGGGTGACAGGTAGCCTAGTGGTTAGAGTGTTGGGTCAGTAACTGAAAGGTTGCTGGATCAAATCCCTGAGCTGACAAGGTAAAAAGCAGTCATTCTACCCCTGAACAAGGCAGTTAACCCACTATTCCTAGGCTGTCATTGTAAATAAGAATTTGTTCTTAACTGACTTGCCTAGTTAAATTTAAAAAAAATAAAGGAACCCCACAAGCAACACAATTTTCCACTCTGGAGAAAAAAAAAGCAAGTCGTGGCTTATCAAATATTATCTGATCAACTGCAATCCAGATAAAGCCAGCCTTATAACATGTTGTGCAAGAACAATCTAATTGTTTTGTCTGGTCATTCCTGTTAAGATCTCACCTCCCCCCGTCACCCCAGGCAGCTGTGTCCGGGGAGAATGTGTGCTCCTGATATATCTTGTTCATTCACCTTTAGGCTCTGCATTTCCATTGCGGGAAGGTTAGTGGTAAGCAGGCAACAAACGGCGCAGTATCTTTCTGATCTTGAAACGACAGGACACTTGAGTCCCTTGGTTAATGCTTTAAAGTGTAATAGAACGCTCTGTGCCTGAAGCATCCTGAGTGAATTTCTGAGAAAATGTATCATTATTATTATATATTTTTAAGGAAACTCCATGGCTGCACTTGAAACCTGGGACACAGAGTTAAGTCATTGCTCCTAGATTCTCTAAGACAATACCACTGGGGCCCGTCATGTGTTTCATCAAAACGTAGTCATTGTACGCCACATTGATTTTTAAAGGAACATCCCCCCCCCATTGAACCATTGTCTGTATAATTGAGAGTGAAATATTTGCGTGAGAACCTCTACTTTTATTTGATACTGCTCTTGCTTACTTCTCTCATTTTGATTGAGTGCTGTATTGTGCATTCAGCACTATAATGCTGAACCTGTCTGGGGGAAAATATCCATGGTTACACACAATGTAAATTATTCTCAGGATATACATTTTTCTGTTTTTCATATGACATGACGAGGTTTTAAAAGCTCTACGACCATGTCATTGTTATCTTTCTTAACAAGTGCGAATCTCCATTATTAAAGGTTCTTAGCCCGGCAATAAACTTTCCACATCATAATTCTCTCGTTCAAATTTAATGAACAGGAACTCAATTAGCAACTTAAAAGATGCAGCTCGTGTCACTTGGTAATAGTTGTTCTATGTTCTGTGTTTAGATGTCTGATGCAAATGGGGTATAAAAAAAAAGGGTGCCACGGCAGTAGTGCAACCGTCAGAGGCTAGTCAAAGTCAAGTAAGTACATTTAGCAAAACCACTAGTCATAATACTTAAGGGGAAAGTCTAAAAGGCTAACAGTTGAGGTTTGGTCAAACAATTCCAACACAGCCAAATACCCTGTGATGGTGTCCCATTTAATCTAACGGAACATTTCCCATTTCAACACAGACATGAAGTGCAGTCATTTATTCCCCATTGTCATGAAAACACATATGAAAACTCATCCTTAGGCCTTAAGAATAAACGTGCAGTACCATCAATGAACATCTTGCAGATCCTTCCTCTCAGAGTGCATTTGAGGCAGCAGCCATGTATGTGTGTCTGCTATCTGTGTGTCTGAGGAGCCATACAGACAGATCTCCAGGAAGCTGCTCTTACATGGACTTTTACCTTTTCAACAAAGGGAAACGTTGAGAATACGAGGACATCCCCTTAGTGCTCCTTCTCCTGGAGCCTAGTCTCCTTCAGCAGCCCCGCTGGAGACTTCTCCTCCATTCTGTCAGATGGCAACCAGGCTCCTCCCTTGAATTATTTTCATTAAACTATACACAGAGAAAGAAAAGATACCATGGGAGAGTAAAGGTTACTGATTTCACAACCAGTACACAATAGCTTAGCATATGAAAGGCCTCAGCTCCACAATGTGTCACTCATTTCTGCCTATGTCTAAGCTCTCCGCTTAAAAATAGGAGGTTCTGCTTCTGAAACCCGCCAAAGTGATATGAAATGAAACCCAAACAATACCGTTCCACCTGTCTTTTAAAAAGCTGGGAATAGTCTTTAGTAATCCACATCAGACTGCTACTTGCTGCATGTGCCAGCCAATATGCAAGTCAGATAAAAGACAGAAATTAAATAAAAAAGATCTTCAAAGGCCCTTTTCAGTGCTGACTTTGTCAGAGTGCCTCTGTGCTTTCGTTCCTGCAGGCTTTTCACTTTCACTTCTCCCTGAAGTCAAGAGAAACACTGTCTGCGTTACTCTCTGTGTCAATCCCACAACCAGGTAAACCACGGTGGTTGCTGTATGAAAGTATAGGCAAACATGCCATTTTAATGACACCCAAAGATGAATAGTGTACTTATACCACCAGAAATAACACACACGTGAGTATATGACATGCGTGGTCTCTTAAATCTAGAGGGATTATCTTGTCAATTTAAATTCTTTGCAGTAGTAATGTTACAGCTGATTTGATGCATATAGTATGTGAGTGAAATACAGACTATACACAAGTTAGACCAGTATGTAATCCTTTCCATTCAGATCATAATCATGATGATATTAAGCAGTTTTATGATATTTAATTGGCATGGCTGTATAGTTAATTGCATTTCAATCCCTACATTTGGAACTTTTAATTGTACTTAAGTGTTTAACATAAAGTGAATTCTGACACATAGGGAAATGTATTTCCAGTGGAAGATACCTGTGGGAACTCAAGTCGTACATAGAAAGGATTTAATTGATTGTATTATAGATGGAATGTGATTGTACTCTATTGTTGTCCCCGAGAATGACATATTTAATAGGCAGCAAGCTATTCAGTCAGTCAGCAAGAAAGCGCAAACTGCTGAGCAAAGATCTCTCAACTCACCATCGAATCGGAACACCACTGTCTGTCTGCCGCACGGGATTCTCCCAGGAAAACGCCCCAATACATATAGTCAGACACCCCTTTCCACGATCCTCAACTTTGATATTGTCCAAGATTGCATAGAAAAAGTATCCGCTCTTTATTTCTACACTGATTTATTGATATAGCATTAACACCATTTGAGTCCCAGCCTCCACTGACTGGTTAGTGGTTAGCTTACTATTCAAACAAAGACTTGGCATCGCAATTAGCTACCAGGATCCTTCGGCATTGGCGTTTTGAGATGAACCTGTGTACTTGACAGTGTGATGAGCTTTGCCAATAGTCGCGTCCTAATTATGGCCGCTCACTCTATTGACATTCCTATATGGCCAACGTGTAGCTTGAGTGACAATGTAAATGTGGTCGTGTGCAAGTGTGTGAACATAAGAGCAATAAAACGTGACAGTAATGTGTTGGGACGGGATGACCTGGGGATGTTGCTATATGTGGATGTCGATTAATTACTGTCCTAGTATTCTTCTTCAAGAGCCGGCTCTGCTTCACTGCCCTGTGTGTGACATCATTCATAATAACCATGTCATTAATAAAGAGGAGAAGCCCCAACTTATTCCCCCCTTATCGAAGACAGTTATCACATTTACAGTTTGCCAGCAATCTTTTTATTTTGTTTATTTTTTGATTTTTTGAATTTCACCCCTTTTTTCTCCCCAATTTTATGGTATCCAATTGTTGTAGTAGCTACTATCTTGTTTCATTGCTACAACTCCCGTACGGGCTCGGGAGAGATGAAGGTTGAAAGTCATGAGTCCTCCGATACACAACCCAGCCAGCCGTACTGCTTCTTAACACAGCGCACATCCAACCCGGAAGCCAGCCGCACCAATGTGTCGGAGGGTACGTCGTGCACCTGGCAACCCTGGTTGGCACTGCGCCCAGCCCGCCACATGAGTCGCTGGTGTGCGATGAGACAAGGACATCCCTACCGACCAAGCCCTCCCTAACCTGGACAACGCTAGGCAAATTGTGCGTCGCCCCACGGACCTCCTGGTTGTGGCCGGTTACGACAGAGCCTGGGTGCGAACCCAGGGACTCTGATGGCACAGCTGGCGCTGCAGTACAGCGCCCTTAGCCACTGCCCCACCCGGGAGGCCCCTGTTTGCCAGCAATCTTGATGAATCAGCATTTCCTCTCTCTGTCATTTGGTTGCATTTTTTTATTTCAGTGATTGAAGTAAGGTCCCTTTCCCCACCCTCGTCCCATTCCACCTGTCACAACTGCAGCCCATCAAGAGCTACCTTAAATCTGCATATTCCACTGGGACCAAGTGTTTCTCTCTCCGTCAAAGCGAAGCAGTTAAGATTATGAGTCACTCTACTAAGAAAACATATTTTCAGTGCACTGCTATCCCCATGGCAACGTGCCACAAAAGGGGAAATGCCAACACAACTTTGACTCAAGAAGCCCTGCCCTCCTCCTCGACCACTCTGTCACTTCCTTGGTCAATTATTTCCTTGAACAACGTGCTGTAAATTTATAATTGTTCATTTACTCTGCCACGTTGGCCCGACATGACAGTACAATATATTAGATAGGAATTAATTATAAAAACAACTGTCTATGTGAGTCTGCCTCAGCATGTGATATGTATTCTAGTGGAGACAGGGCTAATACATAACCTGATTACAGCAGCAGTTTGTAAATAAGCTCAGAAACAAATGAAGACTGAACGCCTCACCCGTACAATAGTAAACGCTGCCCATGTGATTCATTTTCCAGCTTCTTAGCAATCTGTGATCTCCCTGTAATGCAGTCAGACTTTTGAACATCATAGTGAGTAGTGCCCTGTATCCAAGACCTACAGATAACACTGAACAGTGATATTTTGTGATGCTTCAAACAGCTAAGTGGCGTTATGCAAAACAGGAGGAAATAAATAATTTAGCCCGTTTATTTCATCTACCAAAAATCTCAGGAAAATTAGCATACGTTTCATTCTCCACAACGATACAAGAACACAGTTTTACAATGTCAGAGTTAAACTCTCCTAATTTGCACCCTCTCTATTTCCCAGGATCTAAAAATCCAATACAGAATGCAGCAGTGTGGCTGCGCAGCCCCACTGTCAACCACCATGTAATTAAGTTGTGCACTTTCACTGTCCTTCGCCTTGTAATTTTGCCATGCCTGAGCGCGCATACGGATTGATTATGCAATTCCAGCGGTGCCATCGTCATACAGAGTCCTCTCTTGCTGAACTTTGTAGCCTCCTATTTATGTAAACGATACAAAAATATAAATGCAACATGCAACAATTTCAATGATTTTACTTAGTTACAGTTCATATAAGAACAATTGACAATTGAAATAAATTCATTAGGCCCTAATCTATAGATTTCAATGAACATGAAATTCTTTGGCAACAGCTCTTGTGGACTTTCTTGCAGTCAGAACGCCAATTTCATGCTCCCTCAAAACTTGTAATTATGTTGTGTGACAAAACTGCACATCTTAGCGTGGCCTTGTATTGTCCCCAGCACAAGATACACCTGTGTAATGATCATGCTGTTTAATCAGATTCTTGATATGCCACAACTGTCAGGTGGATGAATTATCTTGGCTGAGAAGAAATGCTCACTAAAAGGGATGTAAACCAATTTGTGCACAACATTTAAGAGAAATAAGCTTTTTGTGCGTTTGGAACATTTCTGGGATCTTTTATTTCAGCTCATGAAACATGGGACCAACACATTACATGTTACGATTATATTTTTGTTCAGTATTGTAATTTTGGCAGTCACAGAAAGCCTTCCCTGTTGACCAGACCATTTAGTCAGCATCTCGAAGAAACATACACATTATTCCCTATCTAGACATAATGAGGGAGTCAGTGAGCCTTTAAAGGTGGCCTACATCTGAGATGTGTGTGCATCAAGCTGTTTATCTCTATTCCAATACTAATTACATTGGGTTTGTTGTTTTTTTCTCTTCAAATGAGTAAAGGATAGACTGTCAAACAGAGCTTGAGAATGTCTTCCTGAGAGAGACAGAGAGAGAGCTAATGGAAAGAAGAGAAAATGCTCTTGTACTGTATGTTGATTCCATCCCCACGGGGATACATTGGAAAAAGGTTGACACTTGAACTCGCTACAGAGCTGTTGACCTCGGGATGGGGGATGATAAGTGCTTTGTGGCAGGCCTTTCCAGGGGGAGTTTGAGAGAAGAGTGTAAAGGTGTAACGCCACAAAGCACGTCAGCGGCATGGCTCTTCATGCCAGCACTCATCTGACGAGGACAATTAGTGTAAAGGGCATTTAGTGTAAAGGGGAAACAGTAGCCTATAGCATTGTATTGGCAATGTAATTAATTGGGAATTATCTATTTATCTTTTTACAGAATGGCTAATTAAGAAGTTTCTGAAATGCAAGGCTAGCAGTAGATTGAGTATGGTCTACTACTGCACTTACTGATCTGTGATTATGGCTTTTTTTCATGGAACAGTTAATATGATTTATTGTAAATATATGTCGCAAAATACAAAACACTTTTTATCAAGTAAGAAAGGCCATTCAGAGTAGCTGGAAATAATGTCCTATATATTAACAAGAGTTATTGAAAACTGAAAAATGGTGGTTGCAGAGTAAGGCTTTCTTGAAAAATTTGAGTTGATCTGGGACATTTTGCGGTCTTGATATCACAGTTTTTACTCTACATTTGGAAAAACAAGAAAAGGGGATATAGTAAAGACTGTTTAACGGTCTTGAGAAAGACCTCAGAGCTGAAACGTAAACATGAAAAAGTCTTAACTAATTTCCCTCTTGTTGTTTTTCCTATAGTATACAGACTATAGGGAATATACTTTACTGTTTCGCGCTGATTCTCATTATTTTACTTACTCTATTGTACATTTGGTAAATCTCCTTACTCAAATGTAATTGCAGTGTGACTGAGGCTCACTTTCTTTATTAGTTTCTTTCATGAAAACAATTCCAGACAATTGAATTACAGATGTCCCCTAAGATTGTTGCTGTTGTGAGAACACAGAAAAAAAGATTTTCAGAAATACAAAAGTAAAAACTATTACTGAAATTCTAAATAAAGCTGAGATGTGACATGGTTACTGTCGATTTGTTATAACAATGTAGTCTATGTTGCTTATTTCTGTGGATTCATTTTGGCCATTTATTAATGACATTTTCTTGCTTGTGGTTCTCCTCATGAGCTGTTTTTGTTATGCCTCCCAAAGGAGCAAAAACTCACATACCCGTTCTCATCTCTGTGTCTCAAGGAATTGGATATGACAGGGAGCTATTGAAACAGATCAGTGATGGCAACTCTTGATTTGGAGATTCAGGCCCTGGCAGAAACTGACAGCAGTCTCGGTGTCATGCATCTCTGTCAAATCCAGGCACCTGTGAATCCTGACGGCTGCCTCTCTACTGCAAACAGCCTGAACCCTGAGACGGCCTTCCCAGTTATCTGTTAAGATATTTAACCCCGCATGACAGAGCAACTGTTTGCTTCCTGACCGCGGCTGTGTTTGGGTATTCATCTGAAGTGAAGCTCGGAGCATGCTCTGAATGCAGATGACATGGAGGGAAAAGACATGTTCAATTCATCACTCACTGGTGCACAAACACACCTACACAGCACAGGAGGTTGGTGGCACCTTAATTGGGGAGGAAGGGCTCATGGAAATGGCTGGAGTGGAATAGGTGGAATGGTATCAAATACATCAAACACATGATTTCCAGACATTATTATGAGCCATTCTCCCTTCAGCAGCCTCCACTGCTTAACCGGCAGTGATGGTCTGGAGCAGCAGATGCCAGCCACAAAGACTAAAACATAACCCTGGTTCTTCTTTGATTGTAGAATTTGTGTGTGCATATGGGAATAGCATGCTGGAAACCTAGCTTTGAAAATCATTAGTGTTCCTGAAAGTACACTGCCTTCAGAAAGTATTCATACCCCATGACTTATTCCACATTTTGTTATATTACATCCTGAATTCTAAATAGATTTTTTTTAAACATATATTTCACCCATATACAAACAATACCCCATCATGACAAAGTGAAAACATGTTTTTAGAAATGTTTGCAAATATATTGAAAATGAAATACACAAATATCTAATTTACACGTATTTACACCCCTGAGTCAATACATGTTAGAATCACTTTTGGAACAGCTGTTAATCTTTCTGTGTAAGTCTCTAAGAGATTTGCGTAACTGGATTGTACAATATTTTTTTTAGATTACTATTTTTATTCAAGCTCTGAAGTTGGTTGTTGATCATTGCTAGACAGCCATGTTTAAGTCTTGGCATAGATTTTAAAACCTATTTAAGTAAAAACTGAAACATTCAATATTGTCTTGGTAAGCAACTCCAGTGTATATTTGGCCTGGTCTTTTAGGTTGTTCTGCTGAAAGATGAATGTGTCTCCCAGTTTCTTTTTATCTTAAAAATTCCCAGTCCTTGCTGATGGCAAGCATACTAGTAACATGATGCAGCCACCACCATGCTTGAAAATATGAAGAGTGGTACTCATGTGTTGTGCTGGATTTGCTCCAAACATAACGCTGTGTTTCAGGACATAAAGTTAATTGCTTTGCCACATTTTTGCAGTTTTTACTTTAGTGCCTTATTGCAAACAGGATGCATGTTTTAGAATATTTGTATTCTGTACACTATGTAATTGAGGTTAGTATTGTGGATTAATTCGAGTGTTGTTGATCCATCCTCAGTTTTCTCCTATCACAACCATTAAACTATGTAACTGTTTTACAGTCACAATTTTCCTTCCTCTCCGGCAACTGAGTTAGGAAGGACGTTTGTATCTTTGTAGTGAGTGTGTATTGGGTGTATTGGGTGTATTGATACACCATCCAAAGTGTAATTAATAACTTCACCATGCGGCATCCCGGGTGGCACAGTGGTTAAGGGCGCTGTACTGCAGCGCCAGCTGTGCCACCAGAGACTCTGGATTTGCGCCCAGGCTCTGTCGTAACCACCCGCGCCCGGGAGGTCCTTGGGGCGACGCACAATTGGCCTAGCGTCGCCCGGGTTAGGGAGGGTTTTGCCGGTAGGGATATCCTTGTCTCATCGCGCACCAGCGACTCCTGTGGCGGGCCAGGCGCAGTGCTCGTTAACCGGGGTATCCAGGTGCACTGTGTTTCCTCCGACACATTGGTGCGGCTGGCTTCCGGGTTGGATGTGCGCTGTGTTAAGAAGCAGTGCGGCTTGGCTTGGTTGGGTTGTGTATTGGAGGACGCATGGCTTTCAACCTTCGTCTCTCCCGAGCCCGTACGGGAGTTGTAGCGATGAGAAAAGATAGTAGCTTCTAACAATTGGATACCACGAAATTGGGGAGAAAAAGAGGTAAAAAAATAAATAATTATAATAATTATAACTTCACCATGCTCAAAGTGATTTTAAATAGGTGCCCTTCTTTGCAAGGCATTGGAAAAACCTCCCTGGTCTTTGTGGTTGAATCTGTGTTTGAAATTCACTGCTCGACTAAGTGACCTATGTTACAGCCTTATTCTAAAATTGATTCAATTTTTTTTTTTCTCATCAATCTACAAACAAAGAAAAAGTGAAAACAGGTTTTTAGAAATGTTTCCACATTTATTTCAAATAAAAACTAGCAATACCGTATTTTCATAAGTATTCAGCCCCTCTGCTATGAGACTCGAAATTGAGCTCAGGTGCATCCTGTTTCCATTGATCATCCTTAAGATGGTTCTACAACTTGATTGGAATCCACCTATGGTAACTTCAATTGATTGGACATCATTGGAAAGGCACCCATCTATATAAGGTCACACTGTTGACAGTACATGTCAGAGCAAAATCAAGCCATGAGGTCGAAGGAATTTTCAGTAGAGCTCCGAGACAGGATTGTGTTGAGGCACAGATCTGGGGAAGGGTACCAAAAACATTTCTGGAACATTGAAGAACCCAAGAACACAGTGGCCTCCATCATATCTTAAATGGAAGATGTTTGGAACCACCAAGACTCCTACTAGAGCTGGCCGCCCTGCCAAACTGAGCAATCGAGGGAGAAGGGCCTTGGTCAGGGAGGTGACTCAATGGTCACTCTGACAGAGCTCCAGAGTTCGTCTGTGGGGGAGAACCTTCCAGAAGAACAACCATCTCTGCAGCACACCACCAATCAGGCCTTTATGGTAAAGTGGCCAGACGGAAGCCAGTCCTCAGTAAAAAGCACATGACAGCCTGCTTGAAGATTGCCAAAAGTCACCCAAAGTACTCTCAGTTGATGACAAACTATCAATTTTTTTTCAACAGGACAATGACCCAACACACTTCCAGGCTGTGTAAGGGATATTTGACCAAGAAGGATGGAGTGCTGCATCAGATGACCTGGCCTCCACAATCACCCCACCACAACCCAATTGACATGGTTTGGGTTGAGTTGGACCGCAGAGTGAAGGAAAAGCTGCTAATAAGTGCTCCGCATATGTGGGAACTCCTTCAAGACTGTTGGAAAAGAATTCCAGGTGAAGCTGGTTGAGAGAATGCCAAGTGTTTGCGAAGCTGTCATCAAGGCAAAGGGTGGCTATTTTGAAGAATATCAAATATAACATATATTTTGATTTGTTTAACACTTTTTTGGTTACACACGGTGCCATATGTGTTGTTTCATAGTTTTGATGTCTTCACAATTATTCTGCAATGTAAAAAATAGTAAAAAATAAAGATAAACCCTGGAATGAGTAGGTGTGTCCAAACTTTTGACTGGTACTGTATCTCTACCTGAAAATACATGATCTACATGATTGATAGTTGATTTTGTCAGACAGCATAGGCAGCAGCACTATGAAGTTGAGATGATGACTTGGAATTTAAAAATGAAGTCATCAAATAAAACAAATGTAATGTTCACAGCAAGTGATAAGCAGTAATGGACAGTCACTAACGTCATGGGACTTTTATTAATTGTTTTATTTTGTGTTGTTGCATCATTCAACCCACATAATGCGTTGTGCATTTAATGTTTAAAAATAATAATGGAAACCGAAATTGAAAACAGTGATTATTTTTTAATAATCGAACCAAATCCGAACCGACCTCAAAAAGCACTAATCGCTCAGCCCTATAAGCCACGTCTCCCCAGTGAAATGTCTGTAGCTCCTGTCAGTGGAGCCAATGAACAGTGATGTCCAGCTGATTGCCCTTGTGCATTATGTACACCATACAAGCAGCCTTTAGCAATCACACATCATGCATATGTGCTCACCTTTGCGTCACAGCCGGCAAGAGACACACAAAAATGTTTCACATGCTACAGTCTTTAAAAATGCATTTGTAAAATAGGTTATGTACCACTATACCCATTTCATGCAGCTCATCTTTGTTTTTCCTGTATACTATGTAATCAACATCTCAAGCACCATAGCTCCTCCCCCATTGTTTTACCAAATAAGATGGACTGGATATAATTTACTTGCCTTTATCGTTCCCATAGAAACCACATGGTGCCTGCAACAACTGATTACATTGTTTCAGCGAGTCATTCGCTCTAGGCAGGGGTTCAGACAAGGAAAAGGAGGCACCATAGTGGTTTGAAAGGACACTTTGTAAGAGATTGCCAATTGAGTGTTATTTTGCCAATATAAAAGTATTGTTGTAAGTAATACACTCAATGCAGCATTTGGGGGATCAAAGGGAGAATCTAAAAATAGCAGGAAACTATCTTACAGCAGTCAATTGTTAGTTATGGAAGCGTTACAGACAGATGCGCTTTCGTCTGATTTTCTTCAGAAAGTGTTTAACCAAAAGGAAATAATTTGTCTTCCAGCTGAACTCACCGCAAGATAGTTCAGGTTTTGTTTTGCTGTTTTTTCCCCTCTCATTCTTGATGGAATTTAATGGGGAAAATATTATAAGCCAGACAAAAGCTCTCTCCTCTCTCTAAGGGATTGAACATCCCATGCCAGAAGATGCTTTCGTGATGGGAGCATTGATAGACAAGCTTTAGTAAGGACGCCAGTTTAACTAAGGACTCCTAAATCCCCCAGAGGTTTTCTGATTCATTCTAATGAACAAAAGTAGGGTGTATTCAAAGACGTAAAAGTCCCAAGTAAATCCAATAGGACACACTGAGGGGATGTGCGTCCGTCGATGGAAACTTTGAGAAATGATTTACAAAATGTTTAGAGGAGATAGATGGGTTCCATGGATTGGCCATGGCATTGTGTGAGTGCCAGACCCAGCAGCGTATCACATGTGCCATATAATACATAGCCAAACCAGGCTCAATATCTCATGTCCAATTGCTAATTAATCCTTCAGATGCCTTTGAGGCCATTCAAAGAGTCAGCTAGGCTGTCTATTGGGGATCTGCCCTACCACCCCTTTTCAGAAAAGCAGGCATTTCCTAGGCAGCTACTGTCAAGCAGCTACTGGCAGAAGACAGATCGCGTCTGTTAGACAGGTTGCCCACAGGTCATAGCCATATGCTAGACGTTGATTGTGTGAAAAGGGAATATAATGGAATAGAAATGTAGAGTCTTGAATCTTTTCTTGTTCAGTGCTTCTCAATAGCCTGGGTTTGAGGCCTCTCCGAGGTCCATTTGAGATCTTTGCTCGGTGAATAACCAAGCCATAATACAGAGATACAGAGTCACTCTGTTTATTGTTGCTCTCTCCTCACAGCATATTGGATATTGGCTGTAGAATAGCTTAAGGGATTTGGACATGGGGACCCATACCAGATCTGATGAGAAATTGCATTGTTACAGAAAAGCTCTGGTGTTTTCTTTCTGGGTTTATGTCGCTATTTTATGGGTAAAAGACCTAATGTTGATAGTTTTTTATTCTCTCCACACTGGTATGTGGTATGGAGTATGATGCAGTTGGTGATACAGTACTTGTATGATGCTTCATTGGCTAAAAACAGGTATTGTGACCGTTGAGTTGGTGTTATATCCATCGGGGGATGGGGGGAATGTTGAATTATGATAAGGTCAAACGTTGACTATGCTGAGCATGATACAATGATTGGACCATCCATATTGCTCCATTCTAGAGCTATAGGATAATCCATTGACTACATTCTATTCAGCAGAGCCCCTTGTCCACAGAACCAGAATGAGATTCTGTTTCTATGCCCATGTCTGACTGAGCATCATAAAGATGATTAGTTAGACAGCAGGTAGCTACCACCTCACACCACAGTGCCAGGCAACATTGACAGGTTCTATTTAATAACAGAACCTTATCTGTTACACTTCATTAGAAAGTTTAATTTTAAGTGAAAGGACCTATTAGTGACTGTGAGCTGTGGTAGAGAGCGAGAGTGTCATGGCCTAAGGTAGGGGATGGAAGAGAAAGAGAGAGGCGAAAGAGAGGAGTGGGCCGAGAGGGGAAGGCCTGCCAGTCGGTGTCCATTTTGAGATCTTTTTGTCTTTGCAGGCAAATTAATTTATTTGCAGGCATCCGTGTTATGCTTGGAAACACAGTTACTCCAGGAGACTTGCACTGTCTGGGATCATATATTATGTGGATGTGCTGTTGCAGTTTTAAGACAGATTGCATGGATGAGGCATCTTGCAAGTTTATAGAAACCAAATTCTAAACGGTATTTAGACTTAATTCAGTGGTAGTTGTTACCATGGTTACTTATTATTTGCAACCAGCTTTATACCTTAATGCTCAATATGCTAAACACTTCTATTTTGGTTAAACTCTGCTGTTTTTAATTATATCCCTTTCCTAGTTGTTTATTTCTTAACAAGTGAAAGATGGCAGTGTCTTGTCAGAGTGACATGCTGTGCTCTTGAAGAGAGATGTGAACCCAGGGAAGAAGAGGGGGGGGTTGAACACCCACAAGACACTCCTCTAATGATGCCCATTTAATTGCATTTTAATGTACCTGAGCACAGCAGCTGCTCCTCCACTCACCCACAAACTCCATGTTACTGCATCAGTCAGCTGCGGCGCTCGCTTGCCTCACACAACAGATCAATTAGCAGGCCCAGTGACACAGGCGAGGCTGCCACAGCCCTGCTGGAGATGCATATGGTGATCTGGAGCCCTCTCTGTGGTGGATGGTTGGATGTCCGCAACTGCATAACCCCCCCTCCCAAACCTAAATGTCCACCGTAGCCTATCATTCAGAGGGAGGAAAATGGATGTGTTAGGGGGATCTCGGTGCTTTATTTATGCTCACCTCAAATGGCTAAATTAATCAGTGACAAACAGCAATCCTCTCAGCTATAATAAGATGCATCATTTTAGGCTTGTACGTTTGATCGAAGTGGCAGCTAGGCTGGCTCCAGCGTCAGGTGCGGTGTCTCTCTCTCTCTCTCTCTCTCTCTCTCTATCTGTGGTGAGAGCAGATTTACAGATTCCATTACACCTTTATAGAACAGTCGGGCCAGAAGAAGTGAACATGCTACATCCAGAGAGACAGAGAGAGAGTGGATATATTTTTTTCTATCTCTCTTTGTAGGCACTATGAAATGTATTTATACTCCATTTAGAAGGCAGAGTTCTGCCAGGCATTTGCAGGATATGCGCCATGTCTCAGTGTAACCTGCCATAGATACCATGGGTTATGTGATTGATCTACTCAATGCCAGTTTAAGAAGATCGGCCGAGCCACACTAGGCTACTGTACTTGGTGTAATGGTTGTAGCATGACGCTCTCAGGGCACAAAGGTTCACTCATGGCATTATTTTTTTATGCAATCTCTAAAAGCCTCACTCAAACCAATAGGATTTGTCAGAAAATATTTTGAAATCCAAGTAGTTTAGTAACGTTTAAGTATTGGCAATTAGTGTCTGCATGAATTGCTGTGGCATTAGCATGGTCCCATTTTGATTTAATGCATGATGATTAAATATACCTCACGGGATATTGAAACCTTACCATGCAATGATTACAATATATGCAAAGACAATTAAAAGTGCATTTAACAATTCTTAACAAGCTTTGCTGAAAAAATGGAAATAAAGTGTCAAGCAAGATTCCTGAAATGTCAGTGCACCAGAGGCAATCTGATCACTCATGTACTTTTTCTAGAGCAAAATCCTTACATCTACTTTGTGTCAGTCATCTGATACAATTCTGCTGAGGCAGAATAAAGAAACATTATTCAAATCAGTGATCTGATAGAAAGCCAAGGTTAATGTGGGTATTCTGAAAGAAAGGAAATTCAAAGTAAAGACCTGTGTCAGTTCTGACCTTGCCCTCTCTCTGCCTTGTAAATGTGGCTAGAATAGCTACTCTTTAAAGATAAGACTTTACTTTAGTGGTGTGATAAAGGACTTTGCTTTTATGTTAGACAAACGTCTTACCAAAACATAACAGCCTTGCATGCAGGTGTTTGTATATTTATTTATTTATTTATTTATTTATGAACATCTAAAGGCCTTGGGCCATGGCCACCTAAAATTACTTGGGAAAGATAACATCTCACCATGATAGCATTATTTTCACAGAGGCCATTGGGGGTAACACACCTATCGGCCTGCAACCCAGATGATCCTACAATATGACATGCCATTTTACACCTTTTGCAAATACATAATGGGGGACTGAAACACATAAGAACATACATACAATTTGCTACTACAGCACAGAATATACTGTAAAGGCTGGTTTCTGTCATATATAATGTGAATGTGCTTTTACACACAGTAGGCCTATGTATACTGAACAAAAATATAAACGCAACATGCAACAATACATTTTTATTTTTTATTTTTTTACCATTCATATATGGAAATCAGTCAATTTAAATAAATTCATTAGGCCCTAATCTATGGATTTCACATGACTGGGACGGGGCGCAGCCATGGGTGCGTCTGGGAGGGCATAGGCCCACCTACCAATCAGAATGAGTTTTTCCCCACAAAAGGACTTTATTACAGAGAGAAATACTCCTTAGTTTCATCAGCTGTCGGGGTGGCTGGTCTCAGACGATCCCGCAGGTGAAGAAGCCGGATATGGAGGTCCTGGGCTGGCGTGGTTACACTTGGTCTGCAGTTGTGACGCTGGTTGGATATGCTGCCAAATTCTCTAAAACAATGTTGAACGTGGCTTATGGTACAGAAATTAACATTCAGTTCTCTGGCAACAACTCTGGTGAACATTCATGCAGTCAGCATGCCGCCCCCTCAAAAGTTGATACTTCTGTGGTATTGTATTGTGTGACAAAACTGCACCTTTTAGAGTGTCCTTCTATTGTCCCCAGCATAAGGTGCACCTGTGTAATGATCATGCTGTTTAATCAGCTTCTTGATATTCCAAACCTGTCAGGGGATGGATTATCTTGGCAAAGGACAAATGTTCACTGACAGGGATGTCGACAACGTTTTGCCAACATTTGAGAGGAATAATCTTTTTGTGCATATGGAAGATTTCTGGGATCTTTTATTTCAGCTCATGAAACGTAGGACCAACACTTGACATGTTGCGTTCATATTTTTGTTCAGTATATATGGATTCAGTGTTTGATTATCTTCCATTCCTTGAGTGCCAAAGTGAACACGTGTGTGTGAGATTGTAGTACACTTGCATATACAGTATACTGTAGGTGGTAGCAGTAGCCCTGACAGCGTGTTGATTGAATCTAAGCCTCAAGGTGTTTTTGGTCTCAACACTACTGCCTCTGTTGCCACCCACATAGAAGGAGGTTGACATCTTTAATTAAGAAGTCCCTGGGAAGGAATACTCTCAACTGTTGCTAGCTCTGCAGCAATTAGGGCACATTGATCGCCAACAGTCAGCAAGGCAGCTAGGGTTAATATATAGAGAGAGAGATAGAGAGAGAGAGAGAGCTAATTGAATTTGTTAAACTGAAGCAGGAGTTGTACTTTTTTTTCTCCCCTCAAATACAATTGTCTTTAGCTACTGTGCCAAGTGGCCCTCTCCACTGCATACACAATTGAGTTGTTGCGTTGCAATATATTTATTATATTCTCTGCAACCAGTGTGTGTGGGATAATTATTCAGGACAGAACCTATGCAATTTGTAGCTTGACATGCTCCCATTATTATTAATATTTTCTCCATACAATTAAACAATGTTTCGCAGAGGAAATTGTGAAATGTTAGTAATGCAACTCTGTTGTGTCAATTTGTCCTTTGTGTAGGTATACGTACAACGGAGTACATCATAATTACTCTACTGGTACATGTATTAATTGCATAGATAATGTCCTATGATTCAGCATGCAATGTTCAAATAATAACACCAAACGTGACTCATTAATACACCGTTTCAAGTGCCTAGAGGATTTTTAAATGTATTCCAGCTTTATTATTACTCAAGGACTTTGTCAGCTTGAACCATCTGAGTGACAGTTCAAATACTTCCAGAGGGCTGGCTGGCTGGTTGGCTGGCTGGCAGGATGTGTTGGGTTGTTTTTCTGCCTGGCTTTCTCAAGTCACGTAATGCCCAGTCACACTGCTATTAGTCCAGAAGGCAGGGATTCTGTGTTTAATTGCCAACTGACCTTTTTAGACAATGTCACCTAAACATAGTTTTTAGCCAAGAGACGATCCTGACAGGTGAATGTCAACTGTAGATCAATAGTGTCGTTCAAGGGGATTTCATGCTGTGGCAAATTATTATGTGGCACTTGTCCACCAACTGCTCATTATTAGAAAGAAAAAAACTTCAGAATGAGGATTTTATATGATCTTCTAAAGTTGTATTGTGAATAATTGCTCTAAAGGCTGTCATACAGATGTGATCATTATTGACACATTTTTCAAATTGGACTTTGATAGATCTGAGCTGAATTTATATGATACCTATTAGAGCAATGTAGACTCGCACTTTAGAGCTGTGACTCTATTTCATTCTTATGTTGTGAATAGAGGTCGATCGATTATGATTTTTCAACTCCGATACCGATTATTGGAGGACCAAAAAAAGCCGATAACGATAAATCGGACGATTTTTTTCAATGTATTTGTAAGAATGACAATTACAACAATACTGAATGAACACTTATTTTAACTTAATATAACACATCAATAAAATCAATTTAGCCTCAAATAAATAATGAAACATGTTCAATTCGGTTTAAATAATGCAAAAACAAAGTGTTGGAGAAAAAAGTAAAGTAATTTGTGCCATGTAAGTAAGCTAACGTTTAAGTTCCTTGCTCAGAACATGAGAACATATGAAAGCTGCCGGTTCCTTTTAACATGAGTCTTCAATATTTCCATGTAAGAAGTTTTAGGTTGTAGTTATTATAGGAATTATAGGACTATTTATCTCTATACCATTTGTAATCCATATACCTTTGACTATTGGATGTTCTTATAGGCACTTTAGTATTGCCAGTGTAACAGTATAGCTTCCATCCCTCTCCTCGCCCTTACCTGGGCTCGAACCAGGAACAAATCGACAACAGCCATCCTCGAAGCATCGTTACCCATGCAGAGCAAGGGAATAACTACTCCAAGTCTCAGAGCGAGTGACGTTTGAAACGCTATTAGCGCTCACCCCGCTAACTAGCTAGCCATTTCACATCGGTTACACCAACCTAATCTCAGGAGTTGATAGGCTTGAAGTCATAAACAGCGCAATGCTTGAAGCACAACAAAGAGCTGCTGGCAAAACGCACAAAAGTGCTGTTTGAATGAATGCTTACGAGCCTGCTGGTGCCTACCATCGCTCAGACTGCTCTATCAAATTATAGACTTAATTATAACATAATAACACACAAAAATACGAGCCTTGGGTCATTAATATGGTCGAATCTGGAAACTATCATCTCGAAAACAACACGTTTATTCTTTCAGGGAAATACGGAACTATTCCGTATTTTATCTAACGGGTGGCATCCATAAGTCTAAATATTCCTGTTACATTGCACAACTTTCAATGTTATGTCATAATTACGTAAAAGTCTGGCAAATTAGGCGGCCCAAACTGTTGCATATACCCTGACACTGCGTGCAATGAAAGCAAGAGAAGTGACACAATTTCACCTGGTTAATATTGCCTGCTAACCTGGATTTCTTTTAGCTAAATATGCAGGTTTAAAAATACATACTTCTGTGTATTGATTTTAAGAAAGGTATTGATGTTTATGGTTAGGTACACATTGGTGCAAGGACAGTCCTTTTTCGTGAATACACACCGCATCGATTATATACAACGCAGGACACGCTAGATAAACTAGTAATATCATCAACCATGTGTAGTTAACTAGTGATTATGATTGATTGATTGTTTTTTATAAGATAAGTTTAATGCTAGCTAGCAACTTACCTTGGCTTACTGCATTCGCGTAACAGGCAGGCTCCTCGTGGAGTGCAATGAGAGGCAGGTGGTTAGAGCGTTGGACTAGTTAACTGTAATGTTGCAAGATTGAATCCCCGAGCTGACAAGGTAAAAATCTGTCGTTCTGCCCCTGAACAAGGCAGTTAACCCACCGTTCCTAGGCCGTCATTGAAAATAAGATTGTGTTCTTAACTGACTTGCCTAGTTAAATAAAGATTAAATAAAGGTGTAAAAAATAAATTGACCAAATTGGTGTCCAAAAATACTGATTTCCGATTGTTATGAAAACTTGAAATCGGCCCTAGTTAATCGGCCATTCCGATTAATCGGTCGACCTCTAGTTGTGATAGTTACAGTACCTGAGTGGTTTAATAATCAGTAGTTTGAAAGTTAATTTCTGGTATACATACAAAGGAGTACATCATAATTACTCTACTGGTACATGTAATAATTGCATAGATAATGTCCTATGATTCAGCATGCAATGTTCAAATAATAACAGCAAACATGACTCATTAATACACCGTTCCAAGTGACTAGAGGATTTTTAAATGTATTCCAGCTTTATTATTACTCGAGGACTTTGTCAGCTTGAACCATCTGAGTGACAGTTCAAATACTTCCAGAGGGCTGGCTGGCTGGTTAGCTGGCTGGCAGGATGTGTTGCTTGTTTTTCTGCCTGGCTTTCTCAAGTCACGTAATGCCCAGTCACACTGCTATTAGTCCAGAGGGCAGGGATTCTGTGTTTAATTGCCAACTGACCTTTCTAGACAATGTCACCAAAACATAGTTTTTAGCCAAGAGACGATCCTGACAGGTGAAAGTCAACTGTAGATCAATAGTGTCATTCAAGGGGATTTCATGCTTTGGGAAATTATTATGTGGCACTTGTCCACCAACTGCTCATTATTAGAAAGAAAAAAAAACTTCAGAATGAGGATTTTATATGATCTTCTAAAGTTGTATTGTGAATAATTGCTCTAAAGGCTGTCATACAGATGTGATCATTATTGACACATTTTTCAAATTGGATTTAGATAGATAGATTTGAGCTGAATGTATATGATACATATTAGAGCAATGTAGACTCGCACATTAGAGGTGTGACCCTATTTCATTCTTATGTTGTGATAGTTACAGTACCTGAGTGGTTTAAGAATCAATTGTTCTGAAGTTAAATGGAAATTGTGTCCCTTACCCTGGTAGCCATGGTGCAGATGTCCAGATTCAAGGTAATCTAACTGGGGGTTAATTGGTTATGACCTGTGCTGAAGTCCAGACCGGGGCTTAACATTTGAGAGCAGAGAAACAATAAGCCAGAAGTCATGCCCCATGAAAATGGACATCATCATAAGAGCCTTACTACCCTGCCATATTCTGATAACATCAAATGGGCTGGCGAGTGGGGAGTATGGGAATGGAGCAACTGACGCATTTCTTAAAGTCCACCACAAAATGGTGGTTGTGCTTGGTTGTTTTTTTTCCCAGTATTCCATGGGATTTTACTGCGAACAAAATATTTTGTGGCTTGTTATTTGATTTTACTCTGAACAAAAACATAGAAATGCAAGATTTTACTGAGTTACAGTTCATATAAGGATATCAGTCAATTGAAATAAATTCATTAGGCCCTAATCTATGAATTTCAGATGACTGGGAATACAGATATGCATCTGTTGGTCACATATACCTTACAAATAGGAAGGGGTGTGGATCAGAAATGATCTGGTGTGATCACCATTTGCCTCATGCAGCGCAACACTTCTCCTTCGCATGGAGTTGATCATGCTGTTGATTGTGGCCTGTGGAATGTTGTCCCATTCTTCTTCAATGGCTGTATAAAGTTGCTGGATATTGATGGGAACAGGAACACGCTGTCATACACGTCGATCCAGAACATCCCAAACGTGCTCAATAGGTGACATGTCTGGTGAGTATGCAGGCCATGGTAGAACTGGGCCATTTTCAGCTTCCAGGAATTGTGCATTATTATGCTGAAACATGAGGTGATGGCAGGGGATGAATGGCACAAAAATGGGCCTCAGGATCTCGTCACGGTATCTCTGTGCATTCAAATTACCATTGATTAAATGCAATTGTGTTTGTTGTCTGTAGCTTATGCCTGCCCATACCATAACTCCACCACCACCATGGGGCACTCTGTTCACAACATTGACTTCAGCAAACCTCTTGCCAACGTGATGCCATACAGTTGAAACTGGGATTCATCCATGAAGAGCACACTTCTCCAGCGTGCCAGTGGCTTTCAAAGGTGAGCATTTGCCCACTGCAGTCAGGTCAAGACCCTGGTGAGGATGACGAGCATGCAGATGAGCTTCCCTGAGATGGTTTCTGACAGTGTATGCAGAAATTCTTCAGTAGTGCAAATCCACAGTTTAATCAGCTGTCCAGATTGCTGGTCTCAGACGATCCCGCAGGTGGAGAAGCCGGATAAGGTCCTGTGCTGGCATGGTTACACGTGGTCTGCGGTTGTGAGGCCGGTTAGACATACTGCCAAATTGTCTAAACTACATTGGAGGTGGCTTATGGTAGAGAAATTAACATTAAATTATCTGGCAACAGCTCTGTTGGGCCTTCCTACAGTCAGCATGCCAATTGCACGTGCAAAACGGCACATTTTAGAGTGGCCTTGTATTGTCCCTAGCACAAGGTGCACCTGTATAATGATCATGTTGTTTAATCAGCTTCCTGATTAAACAGGAAGGTGGATGGATTATATTGGCAAAGGAGAAATGCTCTCTAACAGGGATGTAAACAAATTTGTGCACAGAATTTGAGAGATTTTTTTTTTTTGCATATGGAAGATTTCTGGGATCTTTAGCTTTCAGCTCATTTCAGCTCATGCAACATGGGACCAACACTTTACATGTTGCGTTTATATTTTTTTCAATGTACTTGAAAAACCTTATACCTGAAAGCCTCCAACAAAAAGCTAAGGCACTTCTTTTGTGATCTATTGTAGATCAAAAAGCTTTCATTGAAATGGCTTACCACGAACTTGCAGCGGTATCTATTCATGGATTCCAAGGGAAGTCAGGCTTCCCAAAGAAATGTACCAAGAAAATAGAAAAAAAAACAGAAAATACTAAAATATTCGTAGCAAGAGGCTGAATGTATCTCACCGGAGAAAGCATTTGAGCTAGCAAAACAGACTCTGTCTCTGTATGTGTATGTGAGGCTGTTTGATCAAAAAGAGTATGACATTGTTGCTGCCCGTAGCATTGAATGCAAGGGAAGCCAGTGAGCATTTGTCCCCGCTCATAAAAAAAGTATCAAATAATAACCAATCAGCGTTGAGCTAAACTGAGTGAGCTCAATCGTGAATGATCCTGGCGAACCCCCAAAAAAGTGTCAATGGAAGCCAGTTTGAATTTGGCTTCACTCCTATCACATCGCATCGAGCGAGAGCAATACATCATTGACAAAAACAACTTGAATTGTTGCATCTCGTTGTGTTGTCGTCCTCCAGTAGCTAGCTTGCTAGCTAAAAATGTCCCTTTCCTAAATTAGCCGTGGATGGAGATAGGGATTTGGACTTGTGGCTTTACTTAATTCTCCATACTGGCCAATGATTATAACAGTGGTTCTGATCCAACCATAAATCCATACATTGTGACCTTGGCCTGAGAGGATGGAAGTTGAATATGGAGCTAGATGTAGAAGGCTGATGTTAACGAGCTAACGTTGCTCATGAAAGAAAGTTAGGCTAGCGAGCAAGCATTTAAGCCAGATAGCCGAGGACAATAAAAAATAAAGGCCTGTACTTTATGAGAGAGTATTCGACCGTTTTGTCAACTTGAAATAGACGATGGCATTGGCGTTTCTCTACAAGTAGAGTCAACATATTTTTTCTATGAACACAAGCACACACACACACACAGAAATCGGAACCGACAGCCACATGATATTTAGCTTACGTTGATTGCACTAAATTGTTTTTCGTATCTTTTAGTTGTCACTGTATTAGACTAAGCATAGGTTATTTGATGATGTTGAAATGTTAAAGTTGTAAAGGTGCTGGAATTATGGAGGCAGCTCCTGTTTTCTTTGCAACTTGTGGTAACTCTCCATGGTTCTAAATCAATAGTTAGTAGTCTGAAATTGTTGGAAACGTTAACTTGCTTGACCATGCTATAGGTCATGTAACTGTTTGTTACATGCAATATGCTTTGTGGACTTTACCCGACAGAGGATGCTCTTCGGTTTTGTGTTGAAACAAAGCTGTGGTTGAATTTATTTTGCCACTGTGTCTTCTTATTATCTCGGCCTTAGGCCTATATATCATGGTTACGAGGTATTTGAACTAACAGGTTATAGAACAAACAACACAATAATCACAACACATACAGTAGGTTGTATTATTATAATTTTGGGGGGCTTGGCCTCCCCAGTGATTTTACACACGCACCACTACTGCAAACATTTTCTATCAGAGTATAGTTACAAAGGGAATTTATTTTATAATTTTTGCAGCTCTCAATGTAGTTTTTTCTCAGAGTGTAAATCAGTGGTCACATGTGTACCGTTCATCCAAAACACTCTGCAGTCAAACACTGATTTCATGCCTCTCTCTACCAACAACCAACCTGCCCCTTCCTGACCTCACAGTCACCGCACACTAAACCACATTTACTCGCAATATGCATCCAGGAAATTGATGAATGATTTGCTGTACATTGGTGTGCATGTTCACTTACTCTTCCTTCTCTCTCACTGCTGTGAGCAGAACCATGTGATGAACCGCAGTGGAGCAACACTGATGGAATGAATGAGGACTGACAGTCAAGTTCAAGTATAATATATTGCCTTCCATAGTAGAACTGAGAAAGGGACTATATTAAATAATCATGCACTTATATTGAAAGAATATTGAGATAAAATCCTCTGCTATAGTATATCTCTCTCAGGAGAGGACTGCCAGATGGAGATGGAAGGTTTCTGAGAGGCTAAGCCCTGTGTCTGATCTTCCAGATATTTATGGTACTGTCTGGTACTGTACTATGGTCATAAGATTAAGAGGAGAGAGCTATTCTATGATACACTCCCCATCTTAAAGAAATACATATTTTTGTCTGGAGATAAGCCTACATCCTGGCATGCCAGGCTGCCACTGGCTGGATGTTTTTGAGACTTTATCTAGGGCTTGCTTGGGCAACAGCACCATGTACAGTGGGGAGAACAAGTATTTGATACACTGCCGATTTTGCAGGTTTTCCTATTTACAAAGCATGTAGAGGTCTGTAATTTTTTTATCATAGGTACACTTCAACTGTGAGAGACAGAATCTAAAACAAAAATCCAGAAAATCACATTGTATGATTTTTAAGTAATTAATTTGCATTTTATTGCATGACATAAGTATTTGATACATCAGAAAAGCAGAACTGAATATTTGGTACAGAAAAATGTGTTTGCAATTACAGAGATCATACGTTTCCTGTAGTTCTTGACCAGGTTTGCACACACTGCAGCAGGGATTTTGGCCCACTCCTCCATACAGACCTTCTCCAGATCCTTCAGGTTTCGGGGCTATTGCTGGGCAATACGGACTTTCAGCTCCCTCCAAAGATTTTCTATTGGGTTCAGGTCTGGAGACTGGCTAGGCCACTCCAGGACCTTGAGATGCTTCTTACGAAGCCACTCCTTAGTTGCCCTGGCTGTGTGTTTCGGATTTTCTGCAAAGGGGACAGGACGACTCCACCGTATTGAGGGAAGGAGGTTGTTGGCCAAGATCTCGCGATACAAGGCCCCATCCATCCTCCCCTCGATATGGTGCAGTCGTCCTGTGCCCTTTGCAGAAAAGCATCCCCAAAGAATGATGTTTCCACCTCCATGCTTCATGGTTGGGATGGTGTTCTTGGGGTTGTACTCATCCTTCTTCTTCCTCCAAACACGGCGAGTGGAGTTTAGACCAAAAAGCTCTATTTTTGTCTCATCAGACCACATGACCTTCTCCCATTCCTCCTCTGGATCATCCAGATGGTCATTGGCAAACTTCATATGGGCCTGGACATGCGCTGGCTTGAGCAGGGGGACCTTGCGTGCGCTGCAGGATTTTAATCCATGACGGTGTAGTGTGTTACTAATGGTTTTCTTTGAGACTGTGGTCCCAGCTCTCTTCAGGTCATTGACCAGGTCCTGCCGTGTAGTTCTGGGCTGATCCTTCACCTTCCTCATGATCATTGATGCCCCACAAGGTGAGATCTTGCATGGAGCCCCAGACCGAGGGTGATTGACCCTCATCTTGAACTTCTTCCATTTTCTAATAATTGCGCCAACAGTTGTTGCCTTCTCACCAAGCTGCTTGCCTATTGTCCTGTAGCCCATCCCAGCCTTGTGCAGGTCTACAATTTTATCCCTGATGTCCTGACACAGCTCTCAGGTCTTGGCCATTGTGGAGATGTTGGAGTCTGTTTGAATGTGTGGACAGGTGTCTTTTATACAGGTAACGAGTTCAAACAGGTGCAGTTAATACAGGTAATGAGGGGAGAACAGGAGGGCTTCTTAAATAAAACTAACAGGTCTGTGAGAGCCGGAACTCTTACAGGTTGGTAGGTGATCAAATACTTATGTCATGCAATAAAATGCAAATTAATTACTTAAATCATACAATGTAAGTAGGAAAACCTGCAAAATCGGCAGTGTATCAAATACTTGTTCTCCCCACTGTATGTGTGAGCCTTGATGTGGAGCAGAAGGGGGAAATAATTTGATGTATACTTCAGGACCTATACTCTTAGAGGATAAGTGCTCCTTGAAAACTCAATTAGACCAGGGGCACTCTCTGAAACCCACTGGTCACACAGGCCTGTTTCGCAGAAAGCTAAGCCCTGCTATATTAGCTGACCTCAAGGTATTTTTCCTCAGTAGAGGAAAGACATATTTAGAGGTCAAGACAAAAAAGGGGCAATTGGGTTGTGCCTAATTAAAATGTTCTGCTAATATGGAGGTACACTGGGGGAATTAGTGACAGAATAGGGCTTTGGCTCATTAAAATCCATCCAGTTTTTGTTAATTGTCTCTAAGCGCCCGTCCGGTAGAGCTCTCACCTTCCCGAGACATGAAAAGTAATTGAACTCCCTTGAAGTGAGCTGACAGTTAGGTTTGTGACAGTTAGGCTTGTGACAGTTAGGCTTGTCAGGCATCTGGGCATTGTAAAGGCCATGTTTTATAGGGCACAGTCACTCTGGCTATGTTAGTTATTTTCTCTCCGATGAAGACTGTGTGCCCCCAATATCCTTCCCTGAATAAAAGAGAAATAATGTTGATGCCAAATCATAACAGCCAGTCCATTTTATTTATCAGGACATTCCTCTGGAGTGCCATTTGACTCAGAGCAGAAAATGGTTTTGAAATGTTCAATTAAAATGATGTAGAGCTTTTTTCCTGCGCCCCTTTAGATGTTATTTCCTGCTGTCTTCAAGATTCATACTGTACATGTTGTATATTGAATCAAAATGTAAATGATCAACAGTGACCTGGCCAGAAGCTGCTGTTGACAGAGAGATAAAGCAGAAAGGTCATCCAGTCACAATCGTTACTCGTCCTGACACTTCCTTTCCTTTCTCTCTCTCTCTGCAGTACAGGCTTTTCTGGGTATCGTTACCACAGCCAGCGCTGAGGAAAGTAATGAATGTACAGACACACTAGGGCATTAAACTCAACAAATGGCCAGGCAAGAGAGCCAACAACCTCCATATTGGCCTGCTCTGTTTTCATAGTAGAGTCTAAAGGGCTGTTAGTTCCAAAGATGTACACTAGTAACATGAAACCCTAAGGCCATGGTATATTAAAAACAAAAAAAACATGTTTTAAGTTAGGAAGGAAATACACATGAGCGCCACAATGCCTACTCCACCCATGCTCTATCAAAGTTTTCCAGCACCCAATTTTGGCCTACTACATTACCATTCCTTTCAATAATAAAAAAAGACAATACAAGTAAAAGTTGTGTCTAGTGAAATTGTAATGCCAAGTGCCAGGTCTCTCTCCGTTCAGAGACATCAGTATCAAGCCTGTCATTCAGTCTGGACTTCATCACATTTTCTTGCAAGTCTCCATGTGCTGGCTCGATACATGTTTCTGTGAACACATACACCCTGTCACTGTTTTATTACTAAAGGCAGTTAGGGATAGGTGATATCTCACACAAAAACATATACTATGTTGAAGTTTGAACAAGTCAGACTAAACCTACCTAATTCTGTGGCTGGAGAGTTGTGGCTGGAGGTAAGGTCTTTACCAGAGCCCCATTATCAGTGGTGGTTCTGATTAGCCCGGTGGAACCAACCTGATCTTTGCGTTCACCTTTTATATTTCACTTCAGTTATCATAAAATTCAATAGAATGGTGAACACAGCGATCAGGCTGATTCCACCAGGCTAGGTTATGCCCTGGACATGATATGCATTTAAGAAGAAAAGATGCAACAAATAATGTCAGTTTACATCAAATTTACATAAAGTTTCACAATTGGGTTATCAAATGAATTAAAGTAATGAAGGCAGGTGAAGGTTGTTGGCCAGATACTTGCAACATGTTGCTGACTGTTCCATTCATAAGAATGCACACAGTGAGGGCATGTCTGCATGATGATGATGAGGGTCCCCTTGCTGGTCTTCTCTATGCTGCATGTTCGGCTGCAAACTGGACATCTCCCGAACAACTGCAGCAGGCAATCTTATAAGGTGGTGTTGACTGGGAGGGCTTGTGACAGGGTGATATAATAGACAGCCAAGTGCTCAATTGCATTTTGTTATAAAGAAAGAACCAAAATTTTTACTAATGCACCTCACAACCAAATATACTCTACTAGTTGTATCTGCTTGGCTGGTGAATTAGCCTAATAGTTTATCAAACTGGGTATTTTTTTATAAAACCTTTCAAATATACATAATCAGCAGTCTTTAGTCTAGCTACCGGTATTCTCCCCACCACCACTGCACTGGGGACCAACAAACTCCAACCACCTATTCCACATGATAGGGTCTTTCGGCAGGGCATGCAAACCATAGTTGGTCAATCCGTATAGGGCTTTTCAGTCAAAAATGTCCATGATCCATTGATCGTGTTAGGGGCGATGAAACAACAGGGCCCCGTTTAAATCAAATCAATTTAATATGGCCGAACGGCATAGGCAAGATGCAGTAGATGGTATAGAGTACAGTTCTATACATATGAGATGAGTAATGTAGGGTATGTAAACATTATATAAAGTGGCAATGTTTAAAGTGACTAGTGACACATTTATTACATCCAATTATTAAAGTGGCTGGAGATTTGAGTCAGTATGTTGGCAGCAGCCACTCAATGTTAGTGATAGCTGTTAAACAGTCTGATGGCCTTGAGATAGAAGCTGTTTTTCAGTCTCTCGGTCTCAGTTTTGATGCACCTGTACTGACCTCGCCTTCTGGATGATAGTGGGGTGAACAGGCAGTGGCTTGGGTGGTTGTTGTACTTGATGATCTTTTTAGCCTTCCTGTGACATCGGGTGATGTAGGTGTCCTGGAGGGCAGTTAGGTTGCCCCCGGTGATGCGTTGTGCAGACCTCACTACCCTCTGGAGAGCCTTACGGTTGTGGCTGAAATAATTTGTAGCTGTGTTCGAATAGCCATACTAACATAACGTATACTACATACTTAATGAGTATATACTACACACTATATACTATTAGTTCATTTTAGTATACTATAAACGAACCTGTCTACCAAAAGTTGATGCTGTTGTTACATAAGAAATGACTGGCTTGACACTTTACGATTTTGGGTGTGTTCGTAAATTCAATCTGGATTGCCAGATTGCACTCAGAGGGCAAATCAAGTCAATAAACGTTGGGTAGTTAGTTAGATAGCATATATTTAATATACTGCCTGGCAAATTCGATGTATTAGTAGCCACTAACATTAGGTAGCTAGCTAACATACTGGTACATACTGCTCTAATAATATGCTAATTAATTGTTATAATTAGTTAAAGGACACTGTCTACCGGTGTACGGCTAGCAAGCTACCATTATTGCCCCTGTCCCTTCTTGCAGGAATGCCCCGAATTGTGGGCCGCAATTGCATCCATGTGTACGTGTGTGTATAGCTCGTATGCTATCGTGTATGTGTGTGTGTGTGTGTATGCGCCTGTGTTTGTGTTGCTTCAAAGTCCCTACTGTTCCATAAGGTGTTTTTTAATCTGTTTTTTAAATCTAATTTTACTGCTTGCGTGAGTTACTTGATGTGGATAGAGTCATGGCTCTATTTAGTACTGTGTGCCTTCCGTAGAATTTCCTGGACTTGGGGACTGTGAAAACACCTCTTGTGGCATGTATGGTGGGATATGCATGGGTGCCCGAGCTGTGTGCCAGTAGTTCAAACAGACAGCTCGGTGCATTCAACATGTCAATACCTTTCATAAATACAAGCAGTGATGAAGTCAGTCTCTCCTCCACTTGGAACCAGTAGAGAATGACATGCATATGATTAATATTAGCTCTCTGTATACATCCAAGGGCCAGCCGTGCTTCCCTGTTCTGAACCAATTGCAATTTTGTGCTATTACTAAGTCCTTTTTTGTTGCACCTGACCACACGACTGAACAGTAGACCAGGTGCGACAAAACTAGAGCCTGTAGGACCTGCCCTGTTGACAGTGCTGTCAAGAAGGTAAAGCAGCGCCTACTCCCCCCCCCCCCCCATTTTAGCTACTGTTGTATCAATATGGGTAACTCCAAGCAGCTTAGTCACCTCAACTTGCTCAATTTCCACATTATTTACTTCACATTTAGCATGACATTTAGGGTTTAGTGAATTATTTGTCCCAAATACAATGCTTTTAGTTTTAGAAATATTTAGAACTTAATTAATTTATGCCATCCATTCTGAAACGAACTGCAACTCTTTGTTAAGTGTTGCAGTCATTTCAGTCGCTGTAGTAGTTAGCTGAAATGAGTGCAACACTTACAAAATGTTGCAGTTGGTATCAGAGTTGGTGGCAAGGAATAAGTTATTCCTAAATATTAGGTGAAATTTAAAAAAATATATATATATAGTGTTGAGTCATGTGCATACATAGACACTCTGGATTTCCTCAAAGACAGTGGCAATTCATTAGTGAAGACGAAAAAGTAAATGGGCCTAGACAGCTGCCTTTGGGAATTCCTGATTCTACCTGGACTATGTTGGAGAGGCTTCCATTAAAGAACACCCTCTGTTTTCTGCTAGACAGGTAACTCTTTATCCACAATATAGCATGGGTATAAAGCCATAACATAAGATTTGCCAGCAGCACACTATGATCGATAATGTCAAAGGCTGCACTGAAGTCTAACAAAACAGCCCCCACAATCTTTTTTATCATACATTTATCTCAGCCAATCATCAGTCATTTGTGTATGTGCTGTGCTTGTTGAATGTCCTTCTCTGTAAGCATGCTGAAAGTTTGTTGTCAATTTTATTACTATAAAATAGCATTGTATCTGGTCAAACACAATTTTTTCAAAAAGTTTACTAATGGTTGGTAACAGGCTGATTGGTCCGCTATTTGAGCCAATAAAGGGGTCTTTACTATTCTTAGGTTGCGGAATGACTTTTGCTTCCTACCAAGCCGGAGGGCACATTATCTAGTAGGCTTAAATTGAAGATTTGGCAAATAGAAGTGGCAATATCTTCCGCTATTATCCTCAGTAATCTTCCTTCCAAGTTGTCAGACCCGGTGGCTTGTCATTATTGTTAGACAACAATAGTTTTTTCACTAACTCCTACACTCTTCTACAATAACTCTTCTACACTAACGTTTGTCTTTCATAATTTGGTCTGATATAGTAGTGTCAGCATTTGTTGCTGGCATGTCATGCCTAGATTTGCTAATCTTGCCAATGAAAAAAATCATTAAATTAGCTGTCAATATCAGTTGGTATTGTGATGAATGAGCCATCTGTTTCAATGAATGATGGAGCTGAGTTTGCCTTTTTTCCCAGAATTTCATTTAAGGTACTCCAAAGCTTTTTACTATCATTCTTTATTTCATTTATCTTGGTTTCATAGTGTAGTTTCGTCTTCTTTTTATTCAGTTTAGTCACATCATTTCTCAATTTGCAGTAAGTTTGCCAATCGGTTGTGCAGCCATTCCTTTTACCTCATCCCTCAACCATACAATTTTTCAGTTCCTCATCAATCCATGGGGATTTAACAGTTTTTACAGTCATTTTCTTAATAGGTGCATGCTTATTAGCAACTGGAATAAGCAATTTCATAAATGTGTCAAGTGCTGTGTATGTTTGCTCCTCATTACACACCACAGAACAACAGATATTCTTTACATCAGTAATATAGGAATCACTACAAAACTTATTGTTTGACCTCTTATACAATATATTAGGCCCAGCCTTTGGAACTGGTTTTCCTAGAGACATCCGATGGATCTGGATACTGCTTTCAAGCAAATTTCTGCAGCATTCGTAAAGATGTGATCAATACATGTCGATGATTTCATTCCTATGCTGTTTGTAACTACCCTGGCAGGTTGACTGATAACCTGAACCAGGTTGCAGGCACTGGTTACAGTTTGAAGATTTTTCTTGAGTGGGCAGCTTGATGAAAGCCAGTCAATATCTAAATCACACAGAAAATATATATTTCTGTTGATATCACATACATTATCAAGCATTTCACACATGTTATCCAGATACTGACTGTTAGCACTTGGTGGACTATAGCAGCTTCCCACCAGAATGGGCTTTAGGTGAGGCAGATGAACCTGGAGCCATATTACTTCAACAGAATTTGACATGAGATCCTCTCTTATCTTTAAAGGAATGTGGTTCTGAATATAAACAGCCTCCACCATTGGCATTTTTATATTTTCTATAAATGTTATAACCTTGTATGGCTACCACTATAACTTCAAAGGTATTATCTAAGTGAGTTTCAGAGCTAGTCAGAATATGAATGTCATCTGTTACTAGCAAATTATTGATTTCATGAACCTTGTTTCTTAAGCTACATATATTAACGTGGGCTATTTTTAGCACTTTTCTTCGGGGATGCTTACTTGCTTTCATTTCTTTACTGGGAAGCTTAGCAGCAGTAGATGTGCTCATGTTCCTTATGTTAGTGCAGGGTGAGCTGCTCACAGTGGACTTCCTCCTAGGGCACACCAGCTTAGTGCTAACAGTTTAAATCTGGTTCATAGGCACATGATTACTGCACACAATAGCTGTAGGATCAGTAGAGGCGTTCAGGGCAGTTAAATGGACATAAATTAGGTTACTTATATTGTGTCTACTGACGCTCCTGGTGTAATGTACAATTGCTGAAGCATTATGACAACTCTGCGTCACAATGGTAGGGATTAGCTGAGCTGGGTTTAAGTCATTGATAAGTCATTGTCTCAACGCAGCCTTATAGTTCAAGTGGAACTGACAGAGATTTAACTACTTTGCAGATATGAAACAAACAGACAATCATAATATATGTAGAAAATATCACATTCCTAGTTTATGCTACAAAGCTAACTTTATAAGAGGCTTTAAAAATACTGTATTTGACTCAACATTCCATGACGTACACTAAGGCATTGTTGGCAGAATAGATGGATGCAGTTCAATGCATAATTAATATAATTCACCAATACATTTCCTGGGTAGTCCAAAAAATATTGCTATCAGGTTATAAATCACAACTGGCCTGCTGCATTGCTTGCTGCCTCCATTCTGGATACACTATTTCAGTTTAAATGACTTGATATTTAGGACAAAAACTGACGAATGTAACTACTGTAAGGCTGGGAATATCAATACAATCAATCTAGCAAGGGCAATGATCACAAGTCAGTCATAACGTGGCTAGCGTATCTATTTATGTAGCAAGCTAAAAACACAGAGTCTATCATTAGCTAGCTAGCTGCTAAGAGGAGGTCATGTCATGTCATTGGGAAAGTGGGTGAGTGACTGACTTTTTGACCCTCATATTGTTTTTCGGTGGCTATACACAGCTCGATGCAGGTGTCATTTGGTTAGCTAGCAAGAACTTGAACGACAGTTATCCTGTTAGCATATCTCTTTCGTTCACTCTGGGTGTCTTCTTCAATTTCAGAGCACTCTCGTCTGAGTGTGCCAGAGCGTAAAATAACTGTACAATAGGTGGCATTAATGCACAATAATGTTGGATGCCAGCCGCCAATAACCCCACAGAAGAAGGGGCGGGGGCAACAACGGTAGCTAGCTAGACGTAAACCGGTAGACAGTGTCCTTCACCCCCACCAGTCGGGTACTGTTTTCCCGCAGTTCCATTAATGACAGCGAGGCCAGGTGTTCGGCAGACAGGAGTGAAGTAGACTGTGTGCTAGCTTAGCCAGCTAGTTCTAAGGAGGACTCTGGTACACAGCAGTTGGAATGCGGGGACGGCACTGTGTGTAGCTCTCTAGCAAGCTCACACACCTCACTCTGACCATTTTACTCGACCTAGCAGAGCTGCTTAGCAAGGCAGTTTACATGTTATCTAGAGCGTTCACGAGTAACTATTACTTGTTTTGCCTACGTCTATTGATACTGGTCATATTCAGCTGGCGTTGCATGCTCGTAAATACATATTTTCCTAAGCATATCTTTCTGAACCTTCTAAACTGTTGAGAATCGACCCTGATCCAAATGGTTGGTTTTTTCAGCATGAAACAAAGCAGGGGATGTAAGCGGTTATTCTAATTAGCCTACATCACTACAGTTTACTGCCTATGGACAATAATTGTATATTCACTTGATAACAATAATACAGAGGTTCGTAAACTTTTCCAGCGTGTGACACAAATTAGAAACTGACCGTCCTCCCCTGACCCAAATGGTACACCAAATAGCCAAATTAAGTAGAAATAGTGTGTGATTATAGATGTATTCTCACAACTCGCAACCCACCTCTCAGGGCCCACTTTAGGTCACGACCCATAGTTTAAGAAATGCTGGAATAGTACATACTGTGCTATTGTAGCCCAGGTATAATAACTTTCTTGTCTAAAAATTATCATCATGTCATCATCTGTTAATTTACTATTCTTTTTTTTTACTTTAACAAGTAAATATTTAGCTTATAGCCCTAATATTTAGATAATTAATGGGCTAATATCTACACACTAACCTCTCTCTTCCAGCTGTTCCCATGCACAACAGGCTATGGGCTACACAAGCCTCAAGCCTCTCCAAAATAATCCATTCCTCTTTTTGTGAAATCCTAGGAATAGCTATAGGCCAAAAAAACTATAGGAGATTTATTTTGATAATTTTTTATACTACGCCTAATAGCCTATTCAGGCAAAGAAGCAGGCTTTCTGTGGCTGTGAATGTAAAACAGACCTCCAGCATAAAAATGTATGTCAGGGGATGTTGAGGAGCGCAAGTACATTAGTGTGATCACTTTTGGCAGGTTATGATAACATTGTTGCACAGATACATTGCAAATAGTTGCAGAGGACATACAGAGATAACACAGTGAAAAAAAAGAAGACCTAAATGAATTGACAACCATTAGAAAAATGGAAATAACTTGCAAACCACTGGAGCAATGAGTGCAATGATATGCTGTAAAAGATGTGCAGGCTAAATGGTGTTTGTTGTTGAATTGCTACATTTAAATATGAGTTACTATATTATTTTTCATTAGGCCTACATTTACTTTAAAGTATTATTTGCAGTTTTCACTATGACAATGAACACACCCTTAATGGACTGAATGATCTGAACATGTATCTGTGCGAGACCTCATGAATGGTCTTGTGTTACCACCTTATTAATAGGCAGCCGTGCAGTAGGATGCGTTGATCAGTTGATTGACAGGTGTAGGACTGTGGAATGATAAACGATCAACTTAAAAAATATATGTTAACATTGTCAGAAATGGTACAAAAAGAACACATCTTTGGTTCTTAAAGAAGTTTACCCAAAATCCAGAAATTCACAATTCATTCCATACATTCAAACTATACTGAACAAAAATATAAACTCAACATGCAACATTTTGAACTATTTTACTGAGTTACAGTTTATAAGGAAATCAGTCAATTGAAATAAATTCATTAGACTCTTATCTATGGATTTCACATTACTGGGAAGGGGCTCAGCCATGGGTGAGCCTGGGAGGGCATATGCCCACTCACGTTATATGCTCAGAAAGCTTTTTTTTTACACATTTGTATGTGTTCATATGTATGCCTTTTTTTGTATGTGTTTGTATGCCTTTTGGAAAAACTCCCTCTTTACCTCTGTTGTCTGGTTTCCTTCACCGCCATCAGTTACCATACCCGGTCTGCTAGGTGGTTGTTACTCAACCCCAGGACATTTACAGTATTAGGCAAGGCTGCCTTTTCGTCTTGTGCACAAGAGGCATGGAATAGTCTTCAACCCATGCTTCGTCTAGATATATTAGTGCCACTGAATGAATTTAACCATGCTTTTCTTAGGCTGGATTATGTTGTTGAATTGTATAGTATTGTTGTATGTTTTAATTCTGTAATGTATTGATTGTTGCTGCCTTCTTGGCCAAGTCTCCCTTGAAAAATTGTTTTTGGCTCTCAATTGGCTTTTCCTGCTTAAATAAAGGTTACATTTAAAAAAAACTTGGGAGCAAGGCCCACCCACTAGCGAGCCAGGCCCAGCCAATCAGAATACGTTTTACCCAACAAAAGGGCTTTATTACAGGCAGATTACAGGCAAAAGGGCTATATTACAGCTGTCCGGGTGGCCGATAAAAGACGATTCCGCAGCTGAAGAAGACTGATGTGGAGATCAAGGGCTGGCATGTTTACACTTGGTCTGCGGTTGTGAGGCCGGGCGGACTTACTGCCAGATTCTCTAAATATCTCTAAGACGTTGGAGGCAGCTTATGGTAGAGACATTAACATTACATTCTCTGACAACGGCTCTGCTGGACGTTCCTGCAGTCAGCATGCCAATTGTACGCTCCCTCAACTTTTGACATATTTGACATTATGTTGTGTGACAAAACTGTACATTTTAGAGTGGACTTTTATTGTCCCCAGCACAAGGTGCACCTGGGTCAACATCATTCAAAATTGTAAATAAAAAATATACACTGGATCAAATTTCTAAAGGATCCTTATGTGTGTATGCCTTCATGATAATAGAAGCATAATGACATAGACTTCAAAGTCAATTTTATACATTTTAGACAATTTTATTTCAGTGGAAGGAGGCAATTTTTCAATGTCCCAAGTGCTGCTCAATAAACTTCAACGAGAATAATTAGGAATAAAATTAGAAAATATTTCCTGATTTTCCTTCATTAATGTTATCTTATGTATAGTTTTTTTTATGTTAAATGTTGCACTTTTTATAAGAATATTGACAATTTTCTGTACGTCATCAAAGTCGTTGTCCACCCTGTTACATTGTGGTTACTGGCACTTTAAGAAAATATATATTCTCTACAATGACATCACAAACAGGAAATGATTTAACTTCCTTGGTGGGAAAACAACTGTGGTGAACTTGGTGAGTATCTAGATTTCATACAATTACATTTTCATCATTATATTTTGGGGATGTGATGTGGGAAAGCATAACATGTCCACCCTGTTAAGCAAAAATACAAAAGACATTAATTGAATTTTGTAATTTCAAAATATATTTGTCAAACCATGCAATTTCCTTTTCAATTAACCTAGCTTCATCACGATCACTTGGAACATAGTTGCTAATTTAACTCAAAATGTTCACCCTGTTATTGTCCAAATTGATATCTTGCAGAAATGTGTTGCAAAATATGTGTTTTTGTTCATAAATTGTATTACAGTATATATATACACAGTATATATAGCATGTATAGTATTTTAAGAATAAATAAATATCAATTGAATCAGGTTTTTCTGAAGGAATGGCACCTCTTCTTAGTGCAGCTGAAAGACCGTGGCAATACAGAGTTGTTAGAGAAAGAGAGGGAGAAATGTAGAAAACATAAAGAGACAGGGAAGAAGGCAATAGCTGAACTCAGTGACAGAGTGCAGTGTGCAGAAAGGAAGAAATGGAGAGATTCAAAAAGGATACTCAGAGCCAGGGCCAAGGCTACTCAGAGCCAGGGCCAAGGCTAGTGCGTTATTGCAGTCCCAGACACCCCCCTCAACTACTGAAAATCAGCCTGGGCCTTCAAGGTTAGAATATGCTTAAGATAAGGCATTTAAGATTATTAGTTGCTAAACATTCTACTTACTCTAACCGTAATCCCTAACCATAACCCTAATCCAGATCTACTAACCCGCGTTCTTAACTTTATCTCTGACTCTACCGAATCCTAACCATGCATTTAATGTGTTTTTGGCAACTCCAGCAAGGGGAACGCATTAGAAAGAAAACATACAGAAGACTCCAAAAAGAGTCAAGTGGCAAAGGAGAGGGGAAAAAAAATAAAAATACAGGAAGAGGTATGCAAGAATTAGGGGAGAACAGACATCTGTATCGTCTCGTTCAACAGTCAAAGCATTGCTGAGACATCAGAATGTGACATCACCTATTAAGAGGGCTCTTCTCTTTCACACATCTCTCATTAAAGATATCAAAACAAAATACAGAAATGCAAGGAAACAGAAGAACAAGCAAATCATTGTGAAAGTGACCTTTGTGAATATACTGAAGAAGTATAACTTTCAGAAGTATGCCAAGACTGTGTTGGGCTTTTCAAATAAGAGAGCTAAGTTGGAAGGGGACCTTTGTTCTTTTTTTGACGAAGAAGGGAAGCAGAACAGAAACAGAAATCAAAAGGAAAGTGAAGGATTTCTTTCTTCGTGATGATGTAAGTCGTATAACGACCGGTCGCAAACAAACCATCACACGACTAAAGAACAAAATGCAGAAGAGTCTTCTGACTGACACAATGAAAAATCTGCACAGGAAATTCCTGTCTGAGGAACTAGGTCAGTTGTCCTGTACCTCCTTCTGCCGCCTCGGGCCATTTTGGGTTGTTACGCCCAATGACACTGATCGTGAAACTTGTCAGTGCAAAACCCATGAGAATTTACAGTTCATGGCAAATTCTCTTCACAGCCTTGGGATTTTGTCCAACAAAAACCTTGAGGACATGGTCAACTCAAGTATGTGTGACCTGAAATTGAAGCTATGTGCTTATGGTGAATGCAATGATTGCTTCCTCACCACTCATCCAACTCTGAAACCTCCTGTGAATGTAGAAGTTCCTCTGACACAATGGACCATGGAGAAGATCCAAAAGATGAAGATAAGTGCTCCATGATAATCGTGAAGAGGGAGGTCACAATAACAGAAACTGAACTGGTCGGTCAGTTTCAAGATAGGCTCGCCAAGTTTAGGCAACATATCTTTAATATCAAGTGGCAATACAGGGCCTATAGGGAGCTTAGGGAGAGTCTGAAGAACAATGAACGGTTGCTGCACATTGATTTCAGTAAAAACCATTCATGCAAATACAGTCAAGAAATTCAGTCCATGCATTTTGGAGGATCTCACCAGCAAGCTACTCTCCACACTGGAGTGCTCTACACTGCTGTAGACCAACCACCAATTGCTTTTTGCTCCATTTTGCCATCACAGAGACATGATCCACCCGCCATTTGTGCACACCGTGGTCTGGTTCTTGCTATGTTGGGAACTTCTACCTACTTACCACAGAACCACACAAATAAGGCTTTCAAGGGGTCAACTGGAATTTCTTTGAGGCCAGTCATGGCAAGGGGGCACCAGATGGTGTTGTAGGGGCCCTCAAGAAGAGATCTGCAGATAGAGCTGTGCACCATGGAAAGGATATCCCAGATGCACGGGACCTGTACAATGTCCTAAAGGTTCTTACCTCCTCTGTGGAGATGTTCTTCATTAATGAGAGTGATGTTGAGGCAAGAGTAGAGGTAACCCTCCTTCCTCCCCATACACACATACATACATTTTTCTTGTACAGTAGCTGGTAGAGTATTGAAATGTATAAGGTGTTTGTTACTCTTTATATCTTATCATATGCTATCTCTTCTCACCTCAGATGCCTACCTTAGATGCCATTAAAGGAACGATGAAGATTCATCAGGTTATCAGTGTTTCACCATGCCAGATGAAATACAGGGACATTACTTGTCTGTGCAAGAAGGATAGTGGCATGTTGGACTGTCCTTGTTTTCAGCTCAAAGAGGCAACTCTGGATGACGCTGCAGCATTTAACCAGCTCACTGCATCTCATGACAAGGCTGACACCACATGGTGACCTGGCACCATTGAACTTAATCACGTAGGGGAGTGGTGTGTTGTCAATTAAGGATACCCTGGCATCATCATGGATGTAGAGGAACATCACATTAAGGTGAAGTGCATGCACCGGAATGGCATCAACAAATTCTTCTGGCCAAGTCCAAAGGAAGATATTTGTTGGTACTCTGATGGACAGATCATTTGTCTGATGCCAGAGCCACAGGCTGTTTATTAACGCTCTGTGCAGATGGAAAAATCCACCTGGAAGTATGTGGAAGAGCATTTGGGGTGAAAAGGGGGAGGATGGAAAGAGGGGGATTGAGAGAGGGGGAGAGGAAGAGAGGGACAGGAATGTCTTTTAATGCTAATTCCAATGATTTTGTACCAGCAATGTATTTTTGTGTTGTTGTTTTTCACAATGAATATGTATAGAAATAGCAGTTCCAATGTGGTTACTACTGTACATGTATTCCTATGTAGATGTCTATTCAGTGTTCAGTGTTCAAGGTTTAATTTATGTTCTGTCCTGTTATAGCTGTCCACCCTATTATACCTTGGTCTACCCTGTTATCCTGGAATCTTATTCATATTAATTCCGTTACATTGTCAAATACCAATAATTTGTGTATTGTATTTCAAAGAGTAAGACACAGCCAACACCACACAATTATAAACTTGGATAAAATATAATTAATACCTGTCTCAATTTAGAAAGATAAGGTGCAAATTAGATGAAGTTCTGCATAAAACCACACATTGTGTACAAAATCTGTTATTTCTTTATAATTTGACCAGAACACATGGACAGGGTTGACAAGGGGACACAATAGCTTTAAGAAATTAAAGACAGAGCATGTCCGTAACAGGGTGGACATACAGTATCATATGGCTGATTCACTGACAATGTAATTATCTAACTCTTAAGTGCTAGAGCTTGGCCAACATGTTTTTCTACATGTCTAATATTTCCTTTTTGTATAAAAACATTTAAGGAATACAAATTCTGAAATAAAATGTTAAATATTGCATGGTCCAAATGGTACTGTTTTGTGATATTGACCCACGTGTGTGATGATCATGCCATTTAATCAGGTTCCTGGTATGCCACACGTGTCAGGTGGATGGATTATCTTGTCAAAGGACAAATGCTCACTAACAGGAATGTAAACACATTTGTGCCAACAATTTGAGATAAATAATATTTTTTGTGCGTGTGGAACATTTCAGGGATCTTTTCTTTTACCTCATGAAACAATGGACCAACACTTTACATGTTGCATTTATATTTCTGTTCAGTATAGTTCAGTGGAGTTTTCCCTCTCCCCGCTCTCTCCCTATAGTGCTGTACTGAAACTGCTGCAGAAAAATGGTTACGTGACTCTGCTACGTTGCTGGATGCAGGCATCACTCTGCTCCATTGCCAGTGAATTCATGATTCAGAAAAGTGTGCAAAAATGTGTTGTTTTATTGAAAGCGTACGGTCGAAGTTGCTACTATCAGTTTTGAGTCAGAAAATGTGTACTTTTCCACCTGAAACATTTTCGATGATTTTATATGAATATTTTATGTAGTCGACTGCCACAGCAGCGGAGATAGGTAATAACTGTGCATGTCCGCTCTCTGAGGAATCCCTGCTTTGTAGAAACTGCAGGTTATGCCTTCATTCAAGTTTTTTGGGGGGCAGAGAAGTGAAGACATTGTTGAACATTAGTTATACAAAGTCAACAACAACCTACAAATATCTCTGACGACAAAATACTTGCCAGTGAGGAAGAAAACTACAGTCGTTGAACTGTATTTGAGCCTGAGAATTCCGAGGAAGAATTGAGGCAAATTGAGCTTCAGATGGCTGTCCTCTGCCACCGAAGTTGCAGCAGTAGCTGGACCACAGCCCCAACCCATCCCCAGGATCAACACAGACTGGTGGGGCAGTTGCGCTCCAATGGTGGTGCAATTGCGCTCCAATGCTGCGAATGAGGAATATCTGTGCTGCAGAGAATTCTAAAATATGACTACAATTTTTACAGAAATGGTGGAACGCAATGATGAAGAGGAGCAGTTCATTTGTTTTATTAACTGATATGTGACACGTATTAATGCAAAAATCACTGGCAAAACAGACAAGCCTTTTTTTGCTAAAAATATGGTGTCCAGAACAGGTGGGGCACCTGCCCTGAATGATGGATCGCCACTGTATCTAACAAGTACAGTGGCTTGCGAAAGTATTCACTCCCTTGGCATTTTTCCTATTTTGTTGCCTTACAGCCTGGAATTAATGCTAAATATTGCTAAATGCTAATGCTAAATATTTTTGTATTGTGAAACAAACAAGAAATAAGACAAAAACACTGAAAACTTGAGCGTGCATAACTATTCACCCCCAAAAAGTCAATGCTTTGTAGATCCAACTTTTGCAGCAATTACAGCTGCAAGTCTCTTGGGGTATGTCTCTATAAGCTTGGCACATCTGTCCACTGGGATTTTTGCCCGTTCTTCAAGGCAAAACTGCTCCAGCTCCTTCAAGTTGGATGGGTCCCGATGGTGCACAGCAATCTCTAAGTCATACCACAGATTCTCAATTGGATTTAGTTCTGGGCTTTGACTAGGCCATTCCAAGACATTTAAATGTTTCCCCTTAAACCACTCGGGTGTTGCTTTAACAGTATGCTTAGGGTCATTGTCCTGCTGGAAGGTGAACCTCTGTCCCAGTCTAAAATCTCTGGAAGACTGAAACAGGTTTCCCTCAAGAATATACCTGTATTTAGTGCCATCCACCATAAGAGGGTTTGTGTTTTCACATTAGCCCAAGACACCATACACAGAGTATACCAAACATTATGAACACCTTCATAATATTAAGTTGCACCCCCCCCCCCCTTTTTTGTCCTCAGAACAGCCTCAATTCGTCAGGGCAAGGATCATACAGTGGTCGCTCCACTAAAACTTTTGCAATTATGCTGCGGGATTTAGAGGTAAATTGTGTTTTTGTACGGTACACTCGCCACCACGTTATTGCTCCAGACCAGCGCAAGGGGGAGTTAGAGCACTGATTATGCTTTTGGGTCCTACTGTGTCTCTAACTCACAATGAATAGGCGACAAACCTAAATACAAACTGATACTTGTGCACGACTTCAGTATTACTTACTAAGACTGTTGTTACACTAAGGTTTTCATTGTTTAATTTTGTTTGGATTATTTTGCTCTTACTGCAGTACTGTAGGCCACTCCTGACCGGTCACCTTATACACGGATGCGCCACTCAGGTGCTGTATAATGTGACCAAATATCTGAGCATACATTTACACCATATTCAGTAGTAGGCTACAAGGCACAGAAAGGCATTGTTTTATTTAATCCAAGTTGCTATTTCCAAAGCACATCTATCCTATTTCTGTAAAGAAAAAAGACACACTTGCTTTCTGTAAAGATGCAAACTTAGTCCAATAGTTGCTAAAAATGTATTTTATTTATTTGACAGAAGAAGAAAAAAGTTACACACCTTCAATACCCCTGCTTGCCCTGTTTGTTATGGACGAGGAATACGATGGGAGAAGATTAGGTCATCAGCGGTGGTCCCTTGCAGTCCCGACTCAACGTTTTGGTAGTGTTGATCTGTGATCTACTCCAAACTATCAATACATAATTATGAATCAAAATTGTGTCGATATTGCAAGAAAATATTGTAATTTCATATAATACTACAAGGTAGCTTCTCTACCTGCTCTATTAATGATGATAAAACTAACTGGATCAAGCTAGCTAACCAGTTTGCTAGTTAGCTAGCTTGCTTAAATTAAACAGTAATACAACATATGCCTAAATGTTTTAAAAAGTTAGCTGTCACCTGTCCCTGAAGTGAAGGCATTTTCACTATTTGTTAGCTTGCTAGGTTATAGTACTGTTTAGCTTTTACTGGCCAAATTAGCTAAGGTTATTGATGCTAGTTACTAAGATACATAAAACATCTCAGATTAGCTACTCAATTTGTGTTATTTTATGAACAGCTTCTCACTTCTTTGTTTCTCCACACACTGTTTACACACATTTGTGGCGCCCAAATAAAAAAATGACTGTCGGAACTCCACAGCAAAAAAGACGTGATTATTGTTGCTAAACTCACGAGTTACAGTGCATATCATTAGCATCATTAATATATGCATATCATTAGCACATTTGGACAGAAAACACTATGCTGTTTCTAAAACCGTTTTAATGATGTCTGTGAGTACACCAGAACTCATATGGCAGGCAAAAACCTGAGAAGAAATCCAAACAGGAAGTGGGAAATCTGAGGTTTGTAGTTTTTTAACTCAGCCCAATCGAATACACAGTGGGATATTGGTTGTGTTGCACTACCTAGGGCTTCCACTAGATGTCAACTGTCTTTAGAAAGTTGAATGAGGCTTCTACTGTGATGTGGGGCCGGATGAGAGCTCTTTGAGTCAGTGGTCTGGCAGAGAGCCAGGTCCTGGTCACCCGCATTTCACGTTATTGAAGATTTATGATAAAAACATCCTAAAGATTGATTCTATACTTAAGTTTGAAATGTTTCTACGACCTGTAATATAACTTTTTTAAGCTTTCGTCCGTTTGGCTGGACCTGCACGAGCGTTTGGATTTGTGTACTAAACGACCTAACAAAAGTAGCTACTTGGACATAAATGATGAACATTATCGAGCAAACAAACATTTATTGTGGAATTATGATTCCTGGAAGTGCATTCTGATGAAGATCATCAAAGGCAAGGGAATATTTATAATGTTATTTCTGATTTCTGTTTACTTCAACATGGCGGATATATATATTTTTTTCCTGAGTGCCGTTCTCAGATTATTGCATGGTTTGCTGTGTTAGCTGTGTAGCTGTGTTTAGCTGTGTTTTTCTGTGATATGCTCTGACCTAACATAATCATTTGTGGTGCTTTTGCTGAAAAGGGTTAGGGTGCTGGTGCTTTTGCTGAAATCGGACTCTGTGGTGGGATTAAAAACAAGATTACTTTATAACAGTATAAGATTTTAACTATGAGATTTTTGTTGTTTTGAATTTGGCACCCTGCACTTTCACTGGCTGTTGTCATTTCAATCCCATTAACGGGATTGCAGCCCTAAGAAGTTTTAATATTTGTCCAATAATTGAGCATGTCCTCAAAACTCAATTAAGATTTAGAAATTGTCCTTATTTACCATATCAAGATCCTGATATGGACCTCAGTCAAGAGCTTTTGCATTGTATTGTGCTGGTAAAATATACAATGTAGGCCTACTGTCAGTATTTGTGTCATTATGTCTAAAAGACACATCTGATTTCAGAATTTGTCAGGATTTTGTGTATGTCCAAAAAACTCAAAATATGCATTGGAAATGGTAAGTATTCTTGAGAATATCAAAAACGTGTAATGTAAAGATATCCCCAGATATGGACCATTTTTGCTCAGTTCATTGTGTTGATATCCCTGTAAGTGAGCATTTATCCTTTGCCAAGATAATCCATCCACCTGATAGGTGTGGCATATCAAGAAGCTGATTAAACAGCATGATCATTACACAGGTGCACCTTGTGCTGGGGACAATAAAAGGCCCCTCTAAAATGTGAAGTTTTGTCTGAAAAACACAATGCCACAGATGTTTTGAGGGAGTGTGCAATTGGCATGTTGACTGCAGGAATATCTCCCAGAGCTGTTGCCAGATAATTGTATGTTAATTTCTCTACCATGAGCCACCTCCAATGTACTTTTTGAGAATTTGGAAGTACGTCCAACCGGCCTCACAACTGCAGACCACTTGTAACTACGCCAACCAGGATCTCCATATCCGGATTCTTCACGTGCAGGATCGTCTGACACCAGCCACCAATATGTGTTGGTTTCCACAACCAAAGAATTTCTGAACAAACTGTCAGAAACTGTCTCAGGGAAGCTCATCTGCATGCTCGACGTCTTCACTATGGTCTTGACCTGACTACATTTCTGCGTCTTGAATGACTTCAGTAGGCAAATGCTCTTCTTTGATGGCCACTGGCACGCTAGAGAAGTGTGCTCTTCATGGATGAATCCCAGTTTCAACTGTACCGGGCAGATGGCAGACAGCTTGTATGGCGTTGTGTGGGCAAGCGGTTTGCTGATGTCAACGTTGTGAACAGAGTGCCCCATGGTGGCTGTGGGGTTATGGTATGGGCAGGCATAAGCTACGGACAATGAATACAATATAATTTTATCAATGGCAATTTGAATGCACAGAGATACCGTGACGAGATCCTGAGGCCCATTGTTGTATATGTATTTGTCTTTTTTATTATTTTTATTAGGGTTCCCCATTAGCTGATGCCAAGGCAGCAGCTTCTCTTCCTGGGGCACAAACATCACACATAAAACAAAAGATGAAACAGTACATCCATATAACATTATTAAACCACTACATATCTACAATACAACATGTATAACACCACCATACAGCAATATTACAATGTATGTGTGTGTAGAGTCTGTGTGTGAATGCATATGCATGTGTCATAACCTGTGTGTGTATCTCTTCACAGTCCCCGCTGTTCCATAAGGTGTATATGTTTTAATCTAAGGTGTATCATCTTTTTTGTATCCAGTTTTCTTAACGCATGGTTGATGTTCAGTGAAGAGTTTATAAGGCAGTTCAGCTTTAATAAGTTTTCATGCTTTACTGATTGAGGATCCACGTCTTTGCATCTACTGCTACACATCTCCTGTTGAAACCTTTGCATCCAACAAAATAACTAAACAGTGTTGTCTTCTGTTATCTACTCTCAGCATAGTGTCATCCTCATTTACAGTCTGACCTTGTATTGTCAAAAAAAGGCCATGGAAAGGAAGACATTAGCTACTCTATTACTTTTGCCTCGATATCAACCTGCTGACTTTCTCATGATTCCTCTTTTAACCAAAGGGAGAGACATTATGTAGGGCAATTCATTAGCATAGCTGGATTTTATCGTTTATTGAATCAAAGTCATTTTTAGTCATCGGCAGTTCCACAGGAAGCAATATTTCAGGTGGAAGTAATGTCACCTGCTATCAAAATCCCAGCTCCTCAAGAAACATTTATTCCCACGTCATCTACCCTCATAACTCAGGATGATGAAAAACACATTTAACTGCCTCGCTCATTTACTGTAGATCAGATCAATCAATTCAACAGATTAATTAGGTTGCTCCGGGAGCCAAAGGACTGCCATGGACTAGAACTATGCCGTTGCTATGGCTATTTATCAGATAGTTCCGCCCAAAATCCACAGGATAAAAAATTATCTGTTGAATATTAATACACCTCTGTACTGTATATCCAGGCCCCTGTTACAGTACACCAACAGTGTTTGTTTACACTGGAGCATTGGGCATACACCATAAGCTCTTTACCCAGCCCATCCTCACTCCATATCCCCTGTTTGGACACACTTCAATTCATCAGCATTTTAAACCATAATGTTTAAAAAGGAAAATCATACTAGTGCATTTTGAAGAGAACATTCCCCATGCTGTGTTGTACAGTCAGTATACAGTACACTAAGGGCATTAATCCATTCATTAAAGAAGCACTTACAAATATATAGGAATTCTTAAAAGGGAAATTAGGTTATTTTATCTCACTCACTAAATCCTCTTAAGGAGGAGACTGAGAAAGGCAGATACCTAAGTCTAAGTGTGGATGAAACGAGAGCAGCTGGGGAGGAATTTGTCATGGGTGAGTCTGCAGATTCCCCCTGTGGCTGAGCACACAAACAGTAGACAAACACATACAATGTGGCAAAATTAATACATAAACTGTATTTTTAACAACTTCTCATTGGTCAAGTGAAGGAATTTCAACATCCTTAGTGTGAAGTGGTCCAGTAAATAGGATGCGCATTTACTTCATGCAATCACTGATATTTTATCCGCAGGGAACAGTTTGCATGATTACCATGTGCTCAAAGGTTATTTAGCTTCAAGTACATGGCAGTACACAGAATAATTGACTTATGTAATGTCTTCTGTTTTATATTAGGAGTCCCCTGAGTCCAAAGTGGGTGCTTATAGAATTATCTTAATGTGAGTGCCATGCAGGGAAGGAAAGTAAATGTATGCAAAATATCTAATGCAGTGACTTGAACAGACACAGCTATTACTCACACATTTTCATATCAATTGCAGCGATGCCGCCGTGGTCTGTATGATGCTTGCCTGTTTTTATAATGCATTCTCTGCGGATGCATTTTTATTTATATTTATTTATTTATTTTTTTTTACTATAGTGTTCTATTTACAAGACATGTATATGGATATAGAAATCAAACCTCTACGTCATTGTACTATATTAGTTTGATGTTGATTACCAGTGTAGTAGTACGCTTACAACCTAACCCATTTTACTTACTTAATATGGAATAAGTTTAAATGCCTATTTCACACATTTTCTCTCAGCAGGGTCTCTGAGGTCCCATAAGGGAATTTAAATTCAGAGTGGATGAGTTAATTGAAACCCATGGTGATGTCAAAATGTCAATCTCTGTTATATTCAACTAAAAATAAGAGGAGATTATTAAGGGTAGGTTAATATGGTGAACATTTCTTTCCATTTGTTTTCTTCATTACATTCATTCTGTAAAAGCCACCAACAATAATCCAACTGATATGTTCCTATGAAATTAAGTGTAAAGATTTAGTATGAGGTGATGATACAAATTACCAAAACTACTGGAGCAATTTGACAGTTTTAAACAGAGGTACAAAAAAACGATTTCCACACTAATCTTGTATCTGTGAGTATACACTCATGCTGATTGATAAAACGCGGGCCCCCTGCTCAAACGAAACTCAAGCTATCATGGGAAAAAATGATCCGTAATATCCTCAAATGTGCCTGTTTATGCTTCAAACTGATTCTATTGCACACAAAAAACAACTATGCATATATTTGACTTGAATCCAGCTGGGAAGGTTGCCTCCTTCAAGAGCTTTTTGAAGTAAATGTTGCTCCGCGTCTTCCCCGTGTCGACTTCTAAGAGCCGCATTGGATAAAAGCAAGAGTATGATTGAGCAGGGAAATGTTTTCTTACGCAAGCCAACGATGGCCTTGGGTTGTTACTGTTCCCATCCACGACTGCCCCTGGCATATCAATGCACAAAGGCACAAAGGTGTTGTTTTAACCTGAGGTTAAGGTGACGATGGTGATTGTGTGTGTTTAGCTTTAGCTCTGTGTTGTGTTGCTGCGTAATTCGAATGGTAGGAGAAAGCGAGATAGATGAAAGTATTAAGGTCAGATCCCTCCCCCTCTTCCATCTTCTTTTTCACACCAACCACCCACACCACTTCCTGGAGCTGTTCCCTGTGCAGGGAGAGGAGGAAGCTAGAAAGACGCAATGAAGGAAGCATTCAGTCAGTCATCATCGCTTAAGTTTAATGATGCCAACAAATAAGAGGATGTAGTCATCTATGCAGTATTTATATGATTATTGATCCACATTTTCTGTATCTAACATGTGTTAACCCCTTAGTGAATAACTGTATTTGATGTATAGGCCTCCCGAGTGGTGCAGCAGTCTAAGGCACTGCATCTCAGTGCTAGAGGTGACACTACAGACCCTGGTTCTATCCCGGGCTGTATCACAACCGGCCGTGATTGGCACAATTAGCCCAGCGTCGGTTAGGGGAAGGTTTGGCCGTGGTAGGCCATCATTGTAAATATGAATTTGAATAAGAAGAGATATTTATTGACTTGCCTAGTTAAATAAAGGTTCAACACAAATAAATATAGGATTCTTCACAAAATCCACCTCTTAATAAGGTCAGTGCTGTCAATTACATTAACATAGGTGTTAGTCCACTACTTAAAATGGTGCAGTTAAATTATGTCCAATATTTAAAGTACAACCCTTCAAATTAGTTGGACCAAAGAGAGCAACAGTCCTCTTCACCTTGTTAAATACAATTTATGAAGATACTCTTTCCCTTCATTAAAGTAGATCATTGGTTATGTGAAATCGGGGATATTGAGTTACCCTCCTATCTCGGAGACGCAGGTCTTTACACCCTACCCTGAAGCATTTTTCTTTAGAAATGTTGGGCTTAGCTGACTAAGATCGTGACTGTCGGAAAACACTGCCTTTACCAAAGCTAGGTCTGCTCTGCAGTTAATAAAAAATAGTCCAGTCTCCTTTACAGGTTGTATCTCGTCAAGTGAGTCTAGCGTTCTGGTGACAAGCAAATCAGACATGTGTAAACATTTCATGGTAAAGTCTATCTATTGTATTTTACACGTGACCAATATATTTTTTATTTGATTTGTGTGTACGATGTTTAATCAGGAGCCTGGAGGGGAATGTGAAGGCCAAGTGGCAGCGGATTAAAAATAGCAGCACTTTACCTCACTGTGAACTTGGAACTGTCTGTGCCCAGCCCCCTTGTAGAAGTGTGCACTTTCACACTTGCCTATTTGCATTACGTCAGATACATTAGAGTATGACCCTCAGTGTGATGGAGCATTCTGAAGGGAGGGCAGATTGGCAGCCATAACCATGGCAGAAAGTGTGTGTGGGGGGGGGGGGGGGGTCTGGGTGTGAGATGTTGTTTGCTCTTTTTACCTAGACTGATATGAATGTCTAACAGTGGAGGCTGCTGAGGGGAGGACGGCTCATAATAATGACTGGAACGGCGCAAATGGAATGGCATCAAACATGTGGAAACCAGGTGTTTGGTACCATTCCACAAATTCCACTCCAGCCAATATCACAAGCCCGTCCTCCCCAATTAAGGTGCCACCAACCTCCTGTGATGTCTAAAGACTTGTCACCTGAGTTTTTAAAAAGGTACCGGGATAGGATTTCAAGGCCATAATTGCAGATAATGTGAAGCCACACATTTAAAGCTAAACCCAACCCTAAAAAAAAATGTGCTAAGTGAAAAGGACAGTACTCAGAATTAATTTTAAAAGGAGATAAGGTTTCGGCCTGCTCGTTTTAAATTACAAGATCCACTATGTAATTTCCAGGATGTCCTTGGAAATAAGTTGAAAATAACACTAACCTGTTCTGTTTTAAAAATAGACAAAAAATTGTATAAGTCATTCAGACATTCACATTCATCCAGCAGCCAACATATGGGGGGGGGGGGGGGGGGGTCACTGCAAAACATGTGAATCTTGTGTTTTTTGTATTGTATTGAGATAATAAAGTTAGAATGACTTGTTTTGAGTTGATCTTGCTTACCCAGAATATCCATTTAGATCATTTTTCTTGTTTTAAGATAAACTAGTCAGAATAAGTATTTAGGTTAAAGGTCCAATAAAGACATTTTTATCTCAAATCATTTCTGGGTAGCAATTAAGTACCTTGCTGTGCTTGTTTTCAATTAAAATGGTCAAAAATAAAATAAAATAATCTTTCTTATTGGTCTATTAACTAATTTACAGCATGGTGATGTCACCATGGAAGGCCAAAACTCCATCCCACCAAAACTGGCTGAAATGTCAGGTATTTTCAAACCGCTCTTATGCTGCCAGTGCAGATATATTGTCTTGTTAAGATGTAATATTAATATAAAATTGTAATGAATACTCAGGGAGAAAAAGGTGTAGATTCACGCGGCAGGTGTTTACTTCACCTTCCCAGAAGGCAGGAGTCGTGGTCACAGGCAGGCAATGGTCATACACAGGTAGGCAAACAGGCAGGTCAATCAAAACCAGTTATAGGCCTTCAGTCCGAGTTCTCACAAACGAGCTCAGAAAAGGCTTAGTAGAGTCAAAATGAACAATACCTCATAAAGGCAAAACCAGGATGAACTGAACTAAATAAGGAGCTGATGAGACCAGTTCAGTAACTAACACAGGTGAAATCAATGAACAAAAATGAAAGACAGGGCTACGTTCAGAACAACAATGAAACAGAACACAAGGTTGACTAAGAAAATAAATCCAGCACCATTACGCGCGAGGAAACCATGAATAAGGTCGAGTGAACCTGCCGGTTCCAAGTGGGACACCATCTACTTTTTTTTCGGATAGAAATAAAAGCATTCCCCATGCACTGTAATTTATACATTGATAAGAGCTAGGTAAATGAGTAATACGTTTGGAGAAGGGGATTGTAAATACACATAGCAATTGTTTGAGATGATTTTTCCTTATGAGCCACCGTATTTAAAGAGATGGTTGAAGGTAAATGTACAGACAACCCTATTGAACAAAAACTCAACGAGAAAATCTGTTGGCCAGAAAATGGGAGGGTTTTTAGCAGTTGAATTAAATGTATTCAGTGCATGCAATGTACATACACCTGAAGAGCAAAATTATGCACCTGCATTAGGTAAGTCTGAATACCAACTACTGAGAAGTGCAAGGAAAAGGCGTGCGTAGGAAAGACCTTATGATAATTTACTTTGGTAAGAGGTCGAGTCAATGCATTCTAATGGTAAGAGATATCTAAGTAAGATCACATTTCTTTGAAGGGTGCTGTCTTGCTGCAACTTCAAACTATCCCAGATAATATACAATAATGCATATACTATAGGTTCATCTTTATGACATTTATAATAGTAATCATTTGAATATAACTCATAATCACACACTATCCACCACACTCAGTTTGACATTGTTCCACATGTAGTAAATGATGGATTATGACCCAGGCTGTGGTTTCAGCTGGAGATCAGGTAAGATCAGTACAGTACAGTTTAACTTATCTTCTCCTTACATTTGTGTGTCCCTGAGTGTCTTCATGGCAACACTGAAAGAGGCTTAGCTCTATTAGACTGCATGGGGAGAATGCACAGTCACAGGGGAGGAGGCATGTAGTTTAACCCTTTCTGCCTAATGCATTGCCACATTGCTGCTGTGTGTGATTAATTAGCTTTAAGTTAATTTTCCAGGCAAACAATATGTCTTTGTTTCAAAATGTTGTCCTCCAGATTGCAATTTATTTCATAGACCGACCAACAATTTATCTCTTACCAATTTTTCGTACGATTATAATTTGTTACAGGGAAATCACTATTTCTCACACTATCGTCATACACAAGGAACCTTGTTGGAGTTTACATTTAGCACTTATGATTTATATGTTTCCATTATTAAGGCAAATGTTTTTTGAAAATATCCTGCAGAATTATTGTACTGGCAAATGAGCAGCTTACCCAAGTGCAAAAGCTCTTCATGGATATCAGGCATATGTAACACTAACTTTTACAATTAGGAAAGGGGGATACCTAGTCAGTTGTACAACTGAATGCCTTCAACTGAAATGTCTTTTGCATTTAACCCAACCTCTCTGAATTAGAGAGTTGCGGGGGGGGGGGGCTACCTTAATCAACATCCATGTCTTCGTCACCCGGGGAACAGTGGGTTAACTACCTTGCTCAGGGGCAGAACGACACATTTTTACTTTGTCAGCTCGGGGATTCGATCCAGCAACCGTTTGGTTATTGGCCCAACGCTCTAACTACTAGAGTAATTGTTTGTGTTGACTCAGATTTATTGTTTGCTTTCAGTACTTTCCACTTATTTAAAGTGGCCATTGTTGTTCTAAAAACTCTTGTAGTGTATTTTTTGGCAGTGGTAGGAAGATGTGATAATGTTAGCCCACTCAACATTGAGCTGTTGCAGCCCTCCAAATCTTCCCAGTACATTCACAGAATGGACTAAGAGACCCAGGGGACTGCATTGTCTCCGCTGCATACTTAAACTCGCTAGAGTACCGCTCCTAAGTGTGAACATTATTTCAGACATAATGCTTGTCTTATTCCTCACGGAACTTAACACAACACAGGCCATGGAACCAACCACATTCCAACTGTGCGGGTGAATTGCGCTACCAACATACACCTTGTGTTACAACGTGACCGGTAGCGAATGTGGGAAGAGTGTGGCAGAAACGGCGCCTCAGATCCTTCTGTTTGCCTTTCTCTAAACATGTATAATACATGGCACTTATATACAATTTTAATAATGGCCTGTGCTTTTTGTGCTTCCAAGATTCTGGGAGTAATGTTACTCTGGGGCAGCTGGTCAGGATAGGGAATCCAAGGTCAAGCCATCTGTTCAATTCACAATGATTCTCTCATTTACACAAACTAAACAGACTCAGCATAAACACATTTTCATTCCCATTCTCCTTAAAATTAATATTTAGAGACAGAGAGCCACTACATTTCCATATCAGTTGTATTTTCCAGCCTTGACTGCAGTAAGAATGTTTATACAATTATGTAGCTTTAGCAGTGGCGGAAGGAGGTCCCCTACCACTAGCGCCGGCTAGCTAAACTAATGCAGTTTTGTGGGATTGAGCTCTCGCTCCCTGAGGTATAAGACAGGTGCGCCAATTAAGAGGGCTTTCTGCCAGCCCGTTCCTCCAGTGTGATAATTACCGGCAGCTCTGTGGCTTTCAGCAGAGTATCGAACCCACCAAGTGGTGGGGGGGCCCTCCTCTCCCTGAGCAGAGCGACCTTATTAGGTCAGCGTTCTCTCCGGCCACACACACCACACTTAGTCCTCTTGTTACATAACAATGACAGATGCTAATTAAAATGGGTATTTTTATTCCCTGTTTCACAAACAGACCACTGGTGTCTTTTCTGCCTCCTGAGGTAAAATATCACCATGGCCATTTTTTCCCGAGCTGTCAATACAACAAGGTTGTCTGGCTCAGTGACTACAAACACTCTCATGTGTTTGATTCAATAACGAGAGTATAGGCCTATCTGCCACAGAAGGTTTCAAGTTTTTATTGTCACTTGCCAAAGTAGAGTGAAATGCCTTTCTTGCAAGCCTTTTCCCAACAATGCAGTAATCAATATCGCTAGTACTATTACAAAAAGTAAAGTAGAACAAAAACACACAAGAAATAGAAATGAGAAGAATGTGAGAAAGTAAGTAAGCTACTGTATATACCAGGTCAGTGCCAATACCATAGTTCCAATGTGCAGCGATACTGGAGTGTTAGGAGTATATACAGTGCATTCGGAAAGTATTCAGACCCCTTGACATTTTACACATTTTGTTACGTTACAGCCTTATTCTAAAATAGATGATTTTTTTTCTTATCATCAATACCCCATAAAAACAAAGCAAAAACTGTTTCTTTTTAAATGTATGTAAATGTATTACAAATAAAAAAAACAGAAACACCTTATTTACATAAGTTTTCAGACCCTTTGCTATGAGACTTAATATTGAGCTCTTGATTGGAGTCCACCTGTGGTAAATTCAATTGATTGGACAGGATTTGAAAAGGCACACACCTGTCTATATAAGGTCCTACAGTTGACAGTGCACGTCAGAGCAAAAACCAAGACATGAGGTCGAAGGAATTGTCTGTAGAGCTCCAAGACAGGATTGTGTCGAGGTACAGATCTGGGGAAGGGTACTGATGAAACCAAGATTAAACTCTTTGGCCTGAATGCCAAGCTTCACATCTGGTTGAAACCTGGCACCATCCCTACAGTGAAGCATGGTGGTGGCAGCATCATGCGGTGAGGATCATTTTTAGCGGTAGGAACTGGGAGACTAGTCAGGATCGAGGGTAAGATGAACGGAGCAAAGTACAAAGAGATCCTTGATGAAAACCTGCTCTCGAGTGCACAGGACCTCAGACTGGGGTGAAGGTTCCCCTTCCAACAGGACAACGACCCTAAGCACACAGCCAAGACAACGCAAGAGTGGCTTTGGGATAAGTCTCCGAGAAGAGTGGGAGAAACTCCCCAAATATACGTGTGCCAAGCTTGTAGCGTCATACCCAAGAAGACTTGAGGCTATAATCACTGCGAAAGTTGCTTCAACACAGTACTGAGTAAAGGGTCTGATTACTTATATATTTTATTTAGTACATTTGAAAAATTTCTAAAAACCTGTATTTTGCTTTGTATGTAGATTGAGGGGGGAAACTATTTAATCAATATTAGAATAAGGCTGTAACGTAACAAAATGTGGAAAGAGTAAAGGGCTCTGAATACTTTCCAAGTGCGCTCTATGTATAGAGGTAATGTGACTAGGCATATATGATAAACAGTGTAGCAGCATGAATGTGTGTGTTTGTTATGTGAGCAAATTAAGTGTGTGTGTGTGTTTTTGTTTTAATATCCTTGTGGGTACCAGAGGTTCTCACAATGATAGTAAAACAAGGACAATTCGGACGAGTGGGGACATTTTGCCTCTCCCCACAGGGAAAAATGCTATTTAGGCTTAGGGGTTGGGTTTACAATTAGCGTTAGGGTTACAATTAAGGTTGGGATTAGGGTTATGGTTATGGTTAGGTTAGGGTTAGGAGTTAGGGTTAGTTTTAGGGTTAGGGTTAAGTTTAGTGTTGTGGCTACTGTAGGTGTGCTTGTGTGTGTGTGTGTTGGAGTGTCGGAGTGAGTGTGTGTGAGTGAGTGTGTAGAGTACTGTGAGTGTGTCAGTGCAAAAATACAAATAAAATAGAAGGGTCAATACAGGTAGTCTGCGTAGCCATTTTGTTAGCTATTTAGCAGTCTTATGGCTTGGGGATAGAAGCTGTTCAGGAGCCTGTTGGTGTTGGACTTGTAGCTCCAGTACCACTTGCAGAGAGAACAGTCTGTGGCTGGGTTCTTCCTTTCACAATGCCTGAGATAGAGGTCCTGGTTGCCAGGGAGCTCGGCCCCAGTGATGTACTGGGCTGTCTGTATCACCCACTGTAGCACCATGCGATCGAGGGTGGTGCAGTTGCCACACCAAGCAGTAATGCGGCCAGGCAAGATGTTCTCAATGGTGCAGCTGTAGAACTTTTTGAGGATTTGAGGGCAACCCGTCTTCGATGTGGATGAGGGCATGCTCGCCCCCCCTGGTAGGAAGGCATTGTTGGGCAGATCACGGCTGGGTCTTCCTTTATAATCCGTAATGGACTGTAGCCCCTGCCAATTGCGTCGGGCCAGTGTAATAAGATTCCAGCATGTTTGATGGCTCTGCGGAAATCATAGCGGGACTTCTTGTACTTGTTTGTGTCCTCAGCCGTAGCCTCGGTGTTGGCTGCAATAGCCCTGTGTGCGGTAGCCCTGTCCTTTAGTTTAGCGTCAACCTCAGTGTTAATCCAGGGCTTTTAATTGGAAAAGCAGCGAACCTTCACTGTTGCGACAACGTTGGCAATGCACTTCCTAATGGTTAGCTCGTCGATGTAATTGGTGGAGTCCCGGAATATATTCTAGTCAGCGCTAGCAAAACAGTCCTGTAGCATGGCCTCCGATTCAGATGACCATTTCTCTACGGAGCACGTAGAGTTTGTTTGAGTTTCTACTTGTAGACAGGAAGCAGGAGTATGGTCATGATCTGATTTGCAGAAAGGGTGGACGAGGGAGGGCCTTGTATGCTTGCTTGTGGGTAGAGTAGCAGTGGTCTAGAACTTTATCTCCCCTAGTGGCAAAGGAGACGCGTTGATGGAAGTTGATGGAAGGCATCACGTGTCTTAATGGCACAGAATTAAAATCCCCGGCAAAAAGAATAGCAGCCTCCGGGTGCATGATTTTGCTTGTTTATAGCCTCGTACAATTTGTTAAGTGCCAACTTGTGGTTTTTCTTGTCCTGGGGTGGAATATATACAGCAGTCACGATCACAGCTGAAAACTCTCTCAGGATGTTAAGGGTCGGCATTTGACCATCAGGTATTCCAAAATGGGTGAACCAATCGAGACTTCTACTGCGCTAGAGTCAGGGCACCATTTGCTGTTGATGAAGAGGCATACCCCCCCACCCCCTCTCAATTTCCCTGAATCAAATGTCCTGTCAGCTCTGTGAATGGAGAATCCATTGGGTTGGATAGCCATGGGGGGTATCTTGTTTGAAGGCCATGTTTCAGAAAAGCAGAGAATATTGCAGTTACAAGGGTCCCGTTGATAACAAATACGCGACCAGAGGTCATCCATCTTCAAATCAAATCAAATGTTATTGGTCACATACACATGGTTAGCAAATGTTAATGCGAGTGCAGCGAAATGCTTGTGCTTCTAGTTCTGACAATGCAGTAATATCGAACAAGTACTAACAGCAAATTCACAACAGCTACCGTATACACACAAATGTGAAGGGATGATTAAGAATATGTACATACAAATATATGGATGAGCGATGGCTGTGCGGCATAGGCAAGATGCAGTAGACGGTATAGAATACAGTATATACATATGAGATGAGTAATGTAGGATATGTAAACATTATTAAAGTGCCGTTATTTAAAGTGATTAGTGATACCTTTAGTAAGTCCATTTATTAAAGTGGCCAAAGATTTGAGTCTGTATGTTAGCAGCAGCCTCTCTATGTTAGTGATGGCTGTTTAACAGTCTGATGGCCTTGAGATAGAAGCTGTTTTTCAGTCTCTCGGTCACAGCATTGATGCACCTGTACTGACCTTGCCTTCTGGATGGTAGCAGGGTGAACAGGCAGTGGCTCGGGGGGTTGTTGTCCTTGATGATCTTTTTGGCCTTCCTGTGACATCGGGTGTTGTAGGTGTCCTGGAGGGCAGCTAGTTTGCCCCCTGTGATGCGTTGTGCAGACCGCACTACCCTCTGGAGAGCCTTGCGGTTGAGGGAGGTGCAGTTATTATCAAGTGAATGCACATTGGCTAATTGAATAGAGGGAAGAGGTGGCCGGTTTTCCTTTTGCCTTAATCTCGGCAGGACTCCCCTCTACTGACTCTTTTTACCGGCTTTTCCTCTTTGGTAGCCCGAAAATTGGGTCGGAATTACACAAAGAACCCAGGGCAGGTGAGTCGAAGTTGAAGCCGGAATTGAGGTTAGTAACTGCTGATCCGATTTTCTAAAGTTCTTGTTGATCATAAGAAATGATAGCGGATACATTTAGTGCAAAAAAAAACTAAAGATCAACACAGAATCACAGAACAGCAAAGTTGGGTCAGAGCAGTACGGCGCCATCAAGTCATGTTGTTCCTTTGTTTCCTTTACATCACAAAGAGGCCTATCATACAAAATAAAAACAGCCTTACAAGACCAAGGGTTTAAAAATGTAATGCAATAGCAGCTGGCATGAAAGTATGCAGAACTAAAGACTGCTGAAAGATTTAACAAGTTTGAACTTTAAGGTAGACTCAGCAATAGGACGTAGAAACAGCATAGTGGGTCAATTTCCGCAACAATTAAGAGCATTGAAGTACAAGGCTCAAATTCTCCGCTGTTGTGGTTCCGTGGCTCCCACACTGTAAGAATGTGAAGCGAACCCGTGCACATGCACAGATACTGTGTGTGACTGTGTTAGAGCGAAGTCTTGCATTTCACTCATCTCAATATCTACGGTGCTGCTTGTGGATATGTGATTTCGCTAGGTCTGCCATTAATGTCACAAGACCAAAACATTACGTAAAAACTTAAAGAGAAGAAGTAGATTTCCAAAACCGTTAGCTTCAGAGTGGCTGAGCTGAGAAGCAAGGCTAAGGAGCAGATAAAGCCAGTCAGTCCATCAGCAGAGGAGCCCCACTGGGCACAGACGTAAATTCAACGTCTATTCCACATTTGTTCAATGTAATTTAATTTAAATGGCATGGGAACAATGTTGATTCAACCAATATGTGCCCTGTGAGGCCATTCTAGCCCAGTCACTCGCAGCATATATCAGTGGTGCTGTCATCAGGGCGTGGAGTCATTGTATGCTAGGAAAATACATCTAAATGCCAAAGGAAATAAGTTTGATTACACACTCGCAGAGGGCACATATTGGTGTTCAAATGACACCATCTAGCGCTCCTCTCAGAGACTTTCCAATCCCCAAGTTGTCATCCAGTCCACCTCATTAAATCTAGTCTTTTTCCCCCTCTTTAAAGGTCACACAAAATCTATGGGAATGGAAATAAACTAGGTTTGAACCCAGCTCTGTTTACTGAAATTACAGCTATGGCTTTATACTGTCACTCCAGCAAATCAGCAGCTTTATTTCAAAGGGACGTGCTCATGAAATAATGTACTATATTTGCATATTCATTCATTTATTAGTTCATATAGTGTAATTTACTTATCCCCCTCTTTCCTCACTTATTCCCAAATTATCTGCTGTTGTGGTTCTCGGCTTCAATACAAATCCACTATAGGACAGTGGGGATGGACAGAGAGAGGGTGCTAGAGACGTCTACAAGATGTCATTGTGGTGAAATCACCTGAAAAGGCGCTTGCCGGTGTATGAAGTTGGGCAGAGAGAGGCAAAAACCAATCAAAACAGGTCCATCTCATCTTATCGCTGTCTGGGAGAAAAGCTATGACATCGCTGCTGGTACTAACTCACCTTTCCCATCCTGGACAAGAGCGTGTCGGAGGAGGTGGGAGAAGAGGTAGTGTGGGTGGTGAGAAGAGGGTGGGATGGATGGAATGGGGATAGAGGGATGGGGAGGACAGGGACCAGTGGTGGGGGCAATGTAATCATATTCCAATTGGAAGTCAGTCAGCTGGAACAACTGAGCCCCACACCAAGAATGGATTTTACATGCAGACTATTACGGCCCAGCCTATTTACTCCAAACTGCCTGGAAATGGCTGGCATTATATGGAGCAGCCAACAGTGAATGTATTCCCAGCAGGTCGATGCCACTGGCTTATCTTTGTTTTTCTGAAAAATGTCTCTGCTTGCTCCCCACTAGCCTGAACCCCATTTGTCCCCTGACCATATTCACTGAGGATTCATCTTCACTTACACAGGAGAGTAGTAGTGTGATGGTGGTGCACCTGAGAAGTGCCATGGGCTCCGCTATGGTTGAGGAATTTGAGAGATGGGCTGGGACAGCTTATTCAATTCACTGCTCACTGCGTTTTCACCTCTTACGCTCCATTTTGTTCTGTTAGGAAAGTGAATTGTTACAAGGGGTGGCGAGCAAATCATGAGCCAAAAATAGAGGAGAATATGGAACCGTAATGCACACCAATATTTTTCCATCTGTTCGCGGTCTTGGTGGCACCTTTATTAAGGGGTGTGAAATCATCAATTAGTCTTTCCATCTGTAATAACTTTGGGAGAGAGGGGAAATGCAAGATAAATCCCAACTTCTCCAGAATCAATATGGTGGATAATTGATACAAATCATATCGAGCCAGATATTGAATCTATATTATCATGTAATCAACTACAAGAAGGGTATGTTGAGGCTACGGTCAACATAACCATAATGCAATTTATACATGTCTGAATTGTGATAAAGTGCCTTTGGTGAAAAACACACTGTAACATAAACACCATAACATTTATTAAACGATGAAGAAATGTTTGATTGCACTGGTAGATGCTCATCAGATCATAATCATCAATACATAAGAAGGCATTTCACAAAATACATTATATACATTATAATACAGTGTTTACCACTTGAAATTGAGGGTGGAATGGATACATCTGAAAATAGAAACATCACAAAGGCAATTTCACAAAGTGATACAGATAAGGACAAATCATGAGCTATAATATACTGCTCACAAAATAAATGTTCCAAATTGAATATTAAAGCAGAGATAATCCTGAGGGATGTTGTATGTCCCAGGTGATAGTTGATGCTGACAGGCCTGTTTCACACTGGTCTGAGCGGGTGTGTATTGTATACCTCTTTGACAGACACTTCTCCCTCTGCCTTACCTTTCCTTTTCTTCGCCAGTAGATCTATAGTTCCTTGGGGAGCGTTGTGCATTTGTTGTCAAATGGTGCAGTTTGTTCTTAGTTGTGATGGGAGAAATGTGTTGCATGTCAAGTCAACTTCTTAGAAGTATGGAAGACTCCTCTGCACCCCCGCCTGTTGGCCCTCTATGGCTTATTATACAGTACATTACACTGGCTGAACTGTAAGTTCACTTTCCCTTTACTTATTAAGAGACTTCGGTACTGTAGATGCTGGTGTGGCCATTTTCCACACTCTCTTCCCCATTCATTCTCCTGCAGCCCAGTATGACATTGAAGCAAAGTTAGTCATTACTGGAGGAATTGGAAATCTTCATCGCTCCTCTAGATCTGACACTGGTGCTGCTGGTGTGATGTGGTGACTCATGGCTTCTGACTGTGAGAGATAATAATGTCTGCCAGTCCATAGAGTGTAAATTACCTATCCCTTATAGATGAGTCAGTGTTGGGTCCTTTTGATTAGAGTCTACATCCCAAATGGCACCCTATTCACTACACAGTGGACGACTATTACATTTCCAAGATGGCGTAGCAGTCGGATATGTGTTTGTCTTGTCCCGTGTAAATAGTAGTTATCGTATATATTTTGTATATATTTTAATCTCACTTTCCATCTACGAACTGAATATACTTTCCTGCAACCCACCTCACCCAATGTGGTACGGATCTGCTGTTTTTATACTTTAGAATCAGAACCCCCATCAGAAGCTAGCCAGCTACAAGCAAATAGTCAGTTAGCCACTGCTAGCGGTCTTCACCGTTAACTCGGACACCAGCCAGCTCCAGCTCGGTCAATACCTGCCGGTTTGCACAGCACGATATCAACCCAGAGCATATCGAACTGCTTTTTCTCTACCACATCAACGGATTCCTGCCGCAAGCCCTGGACCATTACACCGGATCATCGCATCTAGCAAGCTACAATCGAGTGGCTACTTCTGGCTAACGCCTCTGTCCCAAAGCAAGCACCAGTTAGCCTTGAGCTAACCTCGAGCTTGGCCCATCTCCCGGCTAGCCTGAAGAGGTCTACCAGCTTATTATTGGGCTACAATATCTCTTTTGCCAATTGGCCCGGACCCTTTATTACTGACACAGAGCCCCGCCGATCCATCCCGACTGGTCTGCCAATGTAATCATCCGAGGTGATTTCAACAGGCCCGCTAGCTTTCTGAATTGCCGTGTCTCCAGCTCGCCTAGTGGAGTAGCAACTACCGAACGGCTCCCTGACTCACCTATTGCGGCTCATTGGACCCTATGATCACACATGCTTCTCCCTAAAGTCAATATGCCTTGTCTACTTATGGTTTGGTTAGTTATTACTGTCTAATTTCACTGTAGAGCCCCTAGCCCTGCCCAACATGCTTTATATAGCTCTTTTGCCCCACTCCCCACACATGTGGTGACCTTACCTAGCTTAACTGGTGCATCTAGAGACAAAACCTCTCTCATTGTCACTCAATACCTAGGTTTATCTCCACCGTACTCACATCGTACCATACCCTTGTCTGTACATTATGCCCTGAATCTATTCTTCCACGCCCAGACATCTGCTCCTTTTACTCTCTGTTCCGAACGCACCAGTTCTTATATCCTTTAGCCGTACCCTTTTCCTACTCCTCCTCTGTTCTGCTGGTGATGTAGAGGTTAACTCAGACCCTGCAGCCCCCAACACCACACCTATTCCCCAGCCACTCTCATTTGTTGACTTCTGTAACCGTGAAAGCCTTGGTTTCATGCATGTTAACATCAGAAGCCTCCTCCCTAAGTTTGTTGCACACTCTGCCAACCCTGATGTCCTAGCCATGTCTGAATCCTGGTTGAGGAAGGCAACCAAAAAAAATCAGAAATTTCCATCCCCAACTACAACATTTCCAACATGATAGAACTTGCCTAAGGGGTCGGAGTTGCAATCTACTGCAGAGATAGTCTGCAGAGTCCTTTCATACAATATAAACAGTCATTTAGGAAAGCTAAGGCTAGCTTTTTCAAACGGACATTTGCACACTATAACACTAAATCCAAAAAGTTTAGGGATACTGTAATGTCCATGGAGAATAAGAGCACCTCGTCCCAACAGCCCACTGCACTGATGCTAGGAAACACTGTCACCACCGATAAATCTACGATAATCGTTCATTTCAATAAGCATTTTTCTACGGCTGGCCATGCTTTCCACCTGGCTACTCCTACCACGGCCAACAGCTCTGCACCCCCCGCAGCAACTTGCCCAAGACACCCCCCCCCTCCACTTCTCCTTCACCCAAATCCAGACAGTTGATGTTCTGAAAGAGATGCAAAATCTGGATCCCTATGAATCAGCTGGGCTAGACAATCTGGACCCTCTCTTTCTAAAATTATCAGCGGAAATTGTTGCAACCCTTATTACTAGCCCATTCAACCTCTTTTTCGCATCATCTAAGATTCCCAAAGATTGGAAAGCTGCTGCAGTCATCCTCCTCTTCCAAGGGAGAGACACTCTAGACCCAAACTGTTACAGACCTATATCCATCCTGGCCTGCCTTTCTACAATTTTCAAAAGCCAAGTTAACAAACAGATCACCGACCATTTTGAATCCTATCGTACCTTCTCCACTATGCAATCTGGTTTCCGAGCTGGTCATGGGTGCACCTCAGCCACGCTCAAGGTCCTATCATAACCGCCATCGATAAAAGACAGTACTGTGCAGCTGTCTTCATCAACCTGGCCAAGGCTTTCGACTCGGTCAATCACCGTATTCTTATCGGCAGACTCAATAGACTTGGTTTCTCAAACGACTGCCTCGCCTGGTTCACCAACTACTTCTCAGATAGAGTTCAGTGTGTCAATTCGAAGGGCCTGTTGCCCGGACCTCTGGAAGTCTCTATGGGGTGCCACAGGGTTCAATTCTCCGACTTACTATTTTCTCTGTATATATCAATGACGTCGCTCTTGCTGCTCGTGATTCTCTGATCCACCTCTACGCAGACGACACCATTCTGTATACATCTTGCCATTCTTTGGACACTGAGTTAACAATCCTCCAAACTAGCTTCCATGCCATACAACACTCCTTCCGTGGCCTCCAACTGCTTTTAAAGACTATTAAAACTAAATGCATGCTCTTCAACAGATTGTTGCCCGCATCCGCCCGCCCGACTAGCATTACTACTCTGGACGGTTCTGACTTAGAATATGTGGACAACTACAAATACCTAGGTGTCTGGTTTGACTGTCAACTCTCCTTCCAGACTCACATTAACCTGTTGCGTCGCGCAATCCCGGATCCGGGATTCTATTTATAGCCTCAAGCTCATTAGCATATCGCAACGTTAACTATTCATGAAAATCGCAAATGAAATGAAATAAATATATTTGCTCTCAAGCTTAGACTTTTGTTAATAACACTGTCATCTCAGATTTTCAAAATATGCTTTTCAACCATAGCTAAACAAGCATTTGTGTAAGAGTATTGATTGCTAACATAGCTATAAGCCTAGAATTCAGCCAGCAACATTTTCACAAAAACAAGAAAATAATTCAAATAAAATAATTTACCTTTGAAGAACTTCAGATGTTTTCAATGAGGAGACTCTCAGTTAGATAGCAAATGTTCAGTTTTTCAAAAAAATATTATTTGTGTAGGACAAATCGCTCCGTTTTGTTCACGTTTGGCTATGAAAAAAACCTGTATCCAGTTATAGCCTCAAGCTCATTAGCATAATGTAACGTTAACGATTTCTGAAAATCGCAAATAAAATGAAAATAATGCGCCTGCTCTAAAGCTTAGCCTTTTCTTAACAACACTGTCATCTCAGATTTTCAAAATATGCTTTTGAACCATCGCTATTCACTAATTTGTGTAAGAGTATGCTAAGCTAGCTTAGCATTTTGAGTAGCATTTAGCACGCAACATTTTCACAAAAACCAAATGAATAAAATCATTTATCTTTGAAGGGCTTCGGATGTTGTCAATGAGGAGACTCTCAGTTACATAGCAAATGTTCAGTTTTTCCTGGAAGCATCTTTGTGTAGGAGAAATCGCTCCGTTTTGTACATCACATTTGGCTACCGAAACGAACCGAAAATTCAGTCACCAACAACGTCAAACTTTTTCCGAATTAACTCCATAATATCGACCGAAACATGGCAAACGTTGTTTGGAATCAATCCTCAAGGTGTTTTTTTCACATATCTCTTCATTGATATATCGTTCGTGGAAGCCTGCTTTCTTCTCTGAATTCCATGGAAAAATACTTGCAGCTGAGGTTTGCGCACCAATTTCGGCGCAGGACACCGGGCGGACACCTGGTAAATGTGGTCTCTTATGGTCAATCTTCCAATGATATGCCTACAAATACGTCACAATGCTGCAGACACCTTGGGGAATCGACAGAAAGGGCAGACTCATTCCTCTCGCATTCACAGCCATATAAGGAGACAATGGAAAACGGAGCCTCAAAAATCCTGCTCATTTCCTGGATGCCGTTTCATCTTGGTTTTGCCTGAAGCTCACGTTCTAGGGCACGCACAGAAAATATCTTTGCAGTTCTGGAAACGTCAGAGTGTTTTCTTTCCAAAGCTACCAATTATATGCATAGTCGAGCATCTTTTTGTGACAAAATATTGCGCTTAAAACGGGAACGTCTTTTTATCCAGAAATGATATAGCGCCCCCAGAGTTTCAAGAGGTTATTAAGCATCTCCAATCCAAAATTAAATCTAGAATTGGTTTCCTATTTCGCAACAAAGCCTCCTTCACTCATGCTGCCAAACATACCCTCGTAAAACTGACTATCCTACCGATCCTTGACTTCGGCGACGTCTTTTACAAAATAGCCTCCAAAACTCTACTCAGCAAACTGGATGCAGTCTATCACAGTGCCAACCGTTTTGTCACCAAAGCCCCATATCCTACCCACCACTGCGACCTGTATGCTCTCGTTTGCTGGCCCTCACTACATATTCGTCGCCAAACCCACTGGCTCCATGTCATCTATAAGTATTTGCTAGGTAAAGCCCAGCCTTATCTCAGCTCACTGGTCATCATAGCAACACCCACCCGTAGCACGCACTCCAGCAGGTATATTTCATTGGTCATCCCCAAAGCCAACACCTCCTTTGGCCGCCTTTCCTTCCAGTTCTCTGCTGCCAATGACTGGAACAAATTGCAAAAATCCCTGAAGCTGGAGACTTTTTTTCTCCCTCTCTAACTTTAAGCATCAGCTGTCAGAGCAGCTTACCGGACACTGGACCTGTACACAGCCTGTACCTGTACAATTATCTTTTTGCTCTTTTGCACCTCAGTATCTGTACTTGCACATCATCATCAGCACATCTATCACTCCAGTGTTAGTGCTAAATTGTAATTATTTCGCCTCTATGGCCTATTTATTCCTTTACCTCCCGAATCTTACTACATTTTCATGCATAGATTTTCTATTGTGTTATTGACTGTACGTTTGCTTATCCCATGTGTAACTCTGAGTAGATGTTTTTGTCGCACTGCTTTGTTTTATCTTGGCCAGGTCACAGTTGTAAATGAGAACTTGTTCTCAACTGGCCTCCCTGGTTAAATAAAGGTCTGGCCCCCCAATGGTGGAACAAACTCCCTGAATCAATCACCACCTTCCGGAGACACCAACCCCACCTCTTTAAGGAATACCTAGGATAGGATAAAGTAATCCTTCTCACCCCCCCCCCTTAAATGATTTAGATGCACTATTGTAAAGTGGCTGTTCCACTGGATGTCATAAGGTGAATTCACCAATTTGTAAGTCGCTCTGGATAAGAGCGTCTGCCAAATGACTTAAATGTAAATGTAAATGTAACTATTGACCCAAACTGGATTCAGGGGTAGACGTAACATGGTAAATGTAAATCTGGTACACTCCGATTACTATGATATGTTACGTTTCGTATGGTATGTATTCATTTGTGGATGTCCATCATCCATTTTGTATTATATGTTACGAATTACAATTCGTATGATATGTTATGAATTCGAATTTGTTGTGGCTACCGTTAGCTATGTGGCTAACGTTAACTAGGCTAGGGGTTAGGGTTAGGGCTTGGAACCTGACCATAGTCTGGCTTTTTTATGGCGGTTTTGGAGCTGTGGTTTCTTCCTTGCTGAGCGGCCTTTGAGGTTATGTTGATATAGGACTCGTTTTACTGTGGATATAGATACTTTTGTACCTGTTTCCTCCAGCGTCTTCTCAAGGTCCTTTGCTGTTGTTCTGGGATTGATTTGCACTTTTCGCATCAAAGTTCATCTGTAGGATACACAACACATCTCCTTCCTGAACGGCATGACGGCTGTGTCCTCCAATGGTGTTTCTACTTGCATACTATTGTTTGTACAGATTAATGTGGTACCTTCAGGCATTTGGAAATTGCTGCCAAGGATGAACCAGACTTGTGAAGGTCTACAAAAACAATTCTGAGGTCTTGGCTGATTTCTTTTGATTTTCCCATGATGTCAAGCAAAGTGGCACTGAGTTTGAAGGTAGGCCTTGAAATACATCCACAGGTACACCTCCGATAGGCTAATTTACACCATTTGAGTCAATCAGAAGCTTCTAAAGACATGACATAATTTTGGGGATTTTTCCAAGCTGTTTAAAAGCACAGTCAACTTAGTGTTTGTAAACCTCTGACCCACTGGAATTGTTATACAGTGAATTATAAGTGAAATAATCTGTCTGTAAACAATTGTTGGAAAAATGACTTAAAGTAGATGTCCTAACCGACTTGCCAAAACTATAGTTTGTTTACAAGACATTTGCGGAGTGTATGAAAATGACTTTTAATGACTCCAACCTAAGTGTATGTAAACTTCCGACTTCAACTGTACGTCAGTGACCAATACACACCAGCAATTAAATCATAGGTGGACAATGAGAAGGACATAACTTACCGTGATATCTAATTCATAATGCTGGACCATCAAGTTCTGGCCAATTTAAAGTTGAGCAGAAACCTATGTCCAGCCACAAACAAACACCAGTATTCATTGGTTTTCTATTGCAATGTATAGAAAGTAAATGTAGAGTAAAAGCATCAATATATTTTTTTAGCATACATAGTTAAGCTGCAATTGTACAACTTCTGGGTTAGTATTGGTAGACCGGCATATTGTGATATGTCCTGTATGTGGAGCATGCATTGTGTTTTTATAAATCTTTCAATATAGTAAAATTGAAGCAAAACAAAGAGCCACTAAAAATACCACACACATTATTGAAAACTAAAAGGGAAAATTATTACATTTATTCATGTGGACCAATAGCGCTTGCATGCGATGTGTAAAATATGTGAGTCAAGTGACCTTGGTTCAACATTAGATCAGGTTTTTTATGGCTGCCATACTGTCATTTTGGATTAAACCTTTTTGCATACAGATGTGGCATATGGGATGTTAATGAGATTTACTGTCCCATTTGGATCTGTAATATATACTAAATCATGACACTGGGCCCTTGTCAGTTAGTCGTGTGTCTGCTGTGCTGGTCTAGTACTGGGAAGCAGCAACGGTGCCCCTTCTATTATGTCAGCTGAGCAAGAGTGGTCCCAGGAGGCCGAGGCAAATGTTGCTCAAGGAGAGTCAGACAGGTCGGCTGATACCAGCTCGTTGGACTTTAATTGGACTGGGGAAAGAGCATTATGTTTCTCTCTCCTCTCACCCTGGGAGTCCCCCCCACCTCCCCTCCTGCCTCGACACATCCTGCCTGCAGTAGACCAGCCTCCCGCCCTCGGTATGACACCACTTGTGATAGAGAACCGTCTGTTGGCAATTCTTATCATGGCTATGGACCAGGGCTACTATTCAGGAGGCTCTCTATCTCTATACATTGTTTATCCTAAAAATCTTCTTCTCTCTTGCCTGATTGTGATGAGTACATGAACTCATGTAACAGTTGTCAGTGGAGATCTGGGGATAACAAAACATTGCATTGACGTTTTTCTGATTCTAATTCCTTTTAGATTTGGGCATTTGGGTATACAATCCTTTCAAATGCGAGGAAGGGTAATCCGCAGAGTGTCTTCCGCTGTGATGTGGTGTGCTTTGTTTGGCAGCCCGTGAAAGGAAACGGAGGGAATCGCACTCGTCCTCCTGTGTAGAGGGAAACATTTCCTTTGAAATGTCTAAATGGAAGAGAAGACCTCCCTCAAGGCAAGACTTATTGAGATATAAATTCTATGTCACCTACGCTTTGAAATTCCATAGCTTCGATTTGCTGTGGAGGGGAAAAAGGAAATGGGAAAAGCCAATCAAATCTTTTTCCTTCAGAGGCCAGTTTACTATACTACCTGGACTAGTGACTCACCATCATCACAGTCAAAAGCACCAGAACAGAGCTCAGGATCTGCCAAGAGAATTGTTTACATAACATTGTCACATCAAAAACACTCTGATTCATATTATCTTTAGAATATATCAAAATGTCCCCTTTTCTCGTTCGCTCCCTGTAATATTCAAAACGCAGTCTGCTCCTAAATGCGTATTTCACCATAGAATAAATCAGATCAGCGCTAATTTCTTTCTTCCCTAGTTTTATTTAGTTGAGGCCTGTTGTATGTCAGACTGCATAAGATCATTTGTATGTCAGACAGACAGCATAACATAATGTGACATGACAACGGCAAGTTTCGATCTGTCACTGTACTATATTCACTTTCATCATACCTCTACTTTATCTATTGAAGTGGAAAACATTGCAGAGTATATGATCTCTCATACAGAGTAGTAGCGGTCTTCACGGATCCAACAGCAATTCCTAGATCTGACCTGGGAACCAATTGGGTCTGGGTCATACATTCTTACTTCTGTCTCGGGTCTGGATTGGGTCTGATATAATTGTCACCGGTCTTGGGTATGTGCAATAAAAATGTATTTACAGACGGGACCCGATTCGACTTGTCCTCTGTTAATTTAGTGTTTGTGTGATGAGAACTCTGCAAGCTTTATCATTTGCAACTCAATAAAACATGTAGCTTATGTCCAGCTGAAACTGTGAAGATAGAGTTCTTTTTCATTTAAGTAAAAACGAAAGTTAGAGGAGAAAGAGTATAGTGAAAAGAAGCCGACAAGGGTAATGCCCTCGGAGACACGTTTTAATATTGTAGTGGACAAAAATTAGAAGAGAATTTGGCGTGGCTATTCAGGTTTGATGCAATTTTCTACCTTTTCATTTATTTTTTTTCGAATTTATCATCATTATCATTATTATTATTATTACTATTATTATTATTATTGTAAATCATTATTATTATTGTATGCCTATTTAATAATCTAAACCAGTTCTTTAAATAGCCTATGCAAATAGTATTTTGTTTCATTTTGGTGAGACATTTTGGTTGGCTAAATTACATTCTAACTGTCTTTTAAATGTTGTACTCCGTATTTAGTTTAAGGTTAAAAGTAGGCCTTTTGTCAAATAAATAGCATTAGCCTATTGCTGTCATTTGTTGGTAATAGCTTCAATATAAGCCTAGCCTGTTCAAAACCTTTTTGAAATTTTTATTCTGTTGAGCCATTTTCGTTGGCCAAATTAAGTTCCAGCTGTAATGTTGTGTTTGCCGCAATATAATATAATTACTGGTAGGCCTACTATCCTACTCACACTCAAACCAGATCTAAGCTTGTCTCCCTTATTATTGAAAAAAAAAATATGAATATCAATCAGTGGACGCCTAGGCAAATAGGCCTATATGCATGCAATGCCCCAATGCTTTTAGTGCTCAAATCTCCGACAGTTGAACCGTGAGGTAGACAATTATTGTTTTGGGAAAGTAAAAACCAATAAAACAAAATAACATTTTGAATGTGCTACACATTGAAACAAAACAAATATATTTTTTTAAATATATGTTATAGGCAGTTTTTATAGGCAGTTTTTAAGGACACGTACAGTAACTGTAGAACATTTTCCAATATCACTTGTTTACGACCAGTTGGAGATTACTTTCTCTCTCTGTTTCTATTCTCTGGGATCCGAACCAGCACGGGTCTGTTGTCCATGTCCTCGCGTCCATTCAGAACAGGTCTCTGTTTTTTAAAACAAATTTATGCATATTGGATCGGGTGGAAAAGCAACAGATCCATTTTGGAACTTGATATCTGTTTTCACTCTTTTAAGTTTACACTGAAAGCATTTTTCTATTCGGAAAATGTATTTAAAAAATATACACTGCTCAAAAAAATAAAGGGAACACTAAAATAACACATCCTAGATCTGAATGAATGAAATATTCTTATTAAATACTTTTTTCTTTACATAGTTGAATGTGCTGACAACAAAATCACACAAAAATTATCAATGGAAATCAAATTTATCAAACCATGGAGGTCTGGATTTGGAGTCACACTCAAAATTAAAGTGGAAAACCACACTACGGGCTGATCCAACTTTGATGTAATGTCCTTAAAACAAGTCAAAATGAGGCTCAGTAGTGTGTTTGGCCTCCACGTGCCTGTATGACCTCCCTACAACGCCTGGGCATGCTCCTGAGGAGTGGCGGATGGTCTCCTGAGGGATCTCCTCCCAGACCTGGACTAAAGCATCCGCCAACTCCTGGACAGTCTGTGGTGGAATGTGGCGTTGGTGGATGGAGCGAGACATGATGTCCCAGATGTGCTCAATTGGATTCAGGTCTGGGGAACGGGCGGGCCAGTCCATAGCATCAATGCCTTCCTCTTGCAGGAACTGCTGACACACTCCAGCCACATGAGGTCCAGCATTGTCTTGCATTAGGAGGAACCCAGGGCCAACCGCACCAGCATATGGTCTCACAAGGGGTCTGAGCATCTCATCTCGGTACCTAATGGCAGTCAGGCTACCTCTGGCGAGCACATGGAGGGCTGTGCGGCCCCCCAAAGAAATGCCACCCCACACCATGACTGACCCACCGCCAAACCGGTCATGCTGGAGGATGTTACAGGCAGCAGAACGTTCTCCACGGCGTCTCCAAACTCTGTCACCTCTGTCACATGTGCTCAGTGTGAACCTGCTATCATCTGTGAAGAGCACAGGGCGCCAGTGACGAATTTGCCAATCTTGGTGTTCTCTGGCAAATGCCAAACGTCCTGCGCGGTGTTGGGCTGTAAGTACAACCCCCACCTATGGACGTCGGGCCCTCATACCACCCTCATGGAGTCTGTTTCTGACCGTTTGAGCAGACACATGCACATTTGTGGCCTGCTGGAGGTCATTTTGCAGGGCTCTGGCAGTGCTCCTCCTGCTCCTCCTTGCACAAAGGCGGAGGTAGCGGTCCTGCTGCTGGGTTGTTGCCCTCCTACGGCCTCCTCCACATCTCCTGATGTACTGGCCTGTCTCCTGGTAGCGCCTCCATGCTCTGGACAGTACGCTGACAGACACAGCAAACCTTCTTGCCACAACTCGCATTGATGTGCCATCCTGGATGAGCTGCACTACCTGAGCCACTTGTGTGGGTTGTAGACTCCGTCTCATGCTACCACTAGAGTGAAAGCACCGCCAGCATTCAAAAGTGACCAAAACATCAGCCAGGAAGCATAGGAACTGAGAAGTGGTCTGTGGTCACCACCTGCAGAACCACTCCTTTATTGGGGGTGTCTTGCGAATTGCCTATAATTTCCACCTGTTGTCTATTCCATTTGCACAACAGCATGTGAAATTTATTGTCAATCAGTGTTGCTTCCTTAGTGGACAGTTTGATTTCACAGAAGTTTGATTGACTTGGAGTTACATTGTGTTGTTTAAGTGTCCCCTTTATTTTTTTGAGCAGTGTATATATATTTTTTTACACTGTTTGGACTAAGATGGCCCACCATAGGATTTGAATGGCAGAAAAATATCTGGAAAGAGAGCGTGCGTCGTACATTATTTGTTCACACGGTTAGCTAGCTACCTCCTGCTGTGAGTAAGAAGAGCCCGTGGTCCATAAACGCTGATGTTTACGTTGGAGGGCATTATTCTATGGAAATTGAGATCAGCCTGGCCCCACAATGACCTCTCCCAGACCTTTCTCGCTCCCAGGGGGTTTGGTCAGCTGACTTATACGTTGCAAGGTGAGAACAGAAGATTACACATAGCAGCATCAGTGTGTTACTGTGTGATATTGTAGCAGATCTGCACTGAAGCAGCTCAGTAAGTGTTTCACGGGAGACCTACTCAACAGGAGGCTTGATTCTAATTAAGAGTCATCAGGGATAAGGGCTTGTGAGGAACATGGAGCTTAATACAGCTCTTTAATAAGCAGGAAGCACAGCGCTGTGCGTGGTAGCAGCCCCATGACATCTGTAACTCGCAGCTTGGATCTCTGAGGACTAGTTTGTGATGTACAGTATGCATGAAAATGTGCAGCTTGGATTTTTCCTGTCAAGAGACATTCTTATTTTAGGCGTAGGTTTATTTTAGGCGTAGGTTAGGACTACGTTTTGTTCCAAAGTTAATCAGGATGAGATCTTAGTTGATTTGTTTTGTGTTTATTGCATTGTAACTACTTGTTATTTGATAAATAACAAGAGACATTGGTATAGTGGTTTTGGAGGTATAGTGGTGTTCTTCAGTTTTCAATGCAACATTCCTTTGATTGTTTTTCCCAGAGTTTGTGCTTGGGTTGTCCATTTAGGGAAGTGAAAGATCCTCCACTATCTTATCTTTGGGGTTAGAATGGAGCATCCCTATTCCTGGGAGTTTTCCGTAAGCGTTCCCAGATCACCCCAATGCCAGCAGACACCCATGTGCCAGCAGGGGCAGGAGTGCCTGACGGAGAGAATTTGTGTCAGGACTGTCTATGCTGCTCAGGCTCACCCCAGTCAGGTCTCTGCTCTCATCAGGGCACGAGAATTGATGGCTGTCAGCGCTGTGCTGAGATGGCACTTCCCTACGCCACATGCCTCGGCCAAGGTTAGCCAGGCGCTGTGACATCATCAGTGACTCGCCACAGGCCTGCAGGCTGTGGCAATCGTCGGTTTGTTTGTAAATAGAATAGCCTGTTTTTAATCGATTGGGGATCAAGGTAGCCAGCGAAAGCAGATTTGTTGTATTTAATCTTTGCCTAAAAATACAAAAATACTGTCTTTTGACATTACAGTACTGTACGTAGTATTTTACCAACCAACTGTATTTAGAGAGAATATACCAAGAGAATATACCAATGTGACATCACCTTCCTCAAGCATGGTTCTTCACATTAGGAACACTTATCTTATTAGCAATCTAAGCCCACGAAAATTCCATTTTACCAGAGCATGGCATTGCATGTTCTTCTTCCATTCACTTACCGGAATGGTTTCTATCCTAAATCTGGTCCCATCTTAAATACCTGTAGTGCCTAGCTACCTGTGGGCCGGCTCCTCATCCAAGAGCAGCGGTATCTCTACAAGGCAGGGCCTTGTTAAATTGTCCCATCACATGATTTGAAGCTGGCTGTGTGGGGGCCTCCTGGGAAAGTCCCCAGATTGCGGAGGTAAGCGTATCGTGACAGAGGACCTTAAGGGAAAATGAAAACTTCACAGAGCCCACATGGGAAAGGAGGTGGATGTGGGGCCTGCATGGGCGGGAGGGAATGGAGACTCCCTGTAGGGACGGCGTATGTGTGGCTCACTGTGCCTCCGTCAGGTGCTGAAAGACAGGCTACGCTCCAGTCCAGCTCCCGCTGTTCCCTTTACTCCTCCAGAGAGCTCCACACAGTCCTGTGATTATGCAAAAATATTCCCACACAGCCATTCGACCCAACTTAGACCTCCCATTCCAGTTGTTACAGACGGTGTTGTCTCTGCTTCCCCTGAAACAGAGGGGAACCACATTGCTGCACAGCCACAAAACACATATTTGGCTCCTTGTTGCAAATCAATGTGTTTGAACCGGGTTCTGTTGGAGCATTAGCTTTGAAATGGAGGATGGGAAAAGTGCTTGAGGATTCTGCGGAAATGCAGTGGCGGACCCCTGCCGAGCCAGTCTGCTGTTATGCACCTGCCTCATGCATGATAATAGAATAGTATTGTTGTTGTGTCCCCGCAAAACAGAGGACACATAGGAACTGCAGCCAGCCTGGAGTATGGATGTCTGAAGTTAAAGGGGCAGTGCCATTAAACATTTGTTTTTTAATGATAGTTCCATACTAGATAGTTCTGTCGTGAAAATGATGATAATGCCCTTTTTGTGTAAGGGCTGTTTGAGAGAAAAAAAAATGGAATTTCAGCCTGTTTGGGTGGGATGTAATTTTGGCCTGACACATAACGTCCCCCTTCAATCTGATTATTAGAAACCAATTAACGTTAATTGTTTATTTAAATATTCCCTCCAAGTTTTGGTGCTGGTCCCACCCAAATGCTGGCTTTGCACTATATTCCATCCGAACAATCACTTTGTCTGATTTGTGATACATTTTTCATAACCAACTGTCAGAGAAGTTCAGTCGAACTTTCTGCACAGCACACTTTACATTGGACTACATTTCAAATCAAGCTAGATAAACATAGATTTCCCAGCTGCTCCACCAAGCATCGCATGGATCTTGAAATTGGCAGCAGCAGCAACCATTCCTAAAGTAAGTGTTTGGATAGTTATTTTTCTATTATGAGTAAAAGGAAATTATATTCTTTGTTTGCGTGCTTCATCACAATATTGCGACAAAGCATTCTCTTGAAGACCGATGCCCAAATTAACATTAAACTAGCTACTCAATGGCATTCTCTAAGCCTCCATGTGCTGAAGATTTAGTCAAATAAAAACAGTGACATTTCTAAATAAGGCAAATCATTAGTAGGAAAACCACACTGTGATGTTGCCAGACTTTCGAGGGAGTATAACTTTAGCTAGCTAGCGCACATTAAGGGACAGGACCAGATTTTAGCTAGTTGTTTCCTACTAACGTAAACTCACCCAATTCCGTACAAATGTGCTGAACCGCAACATTCAAACGAGGCTATAAAGAAAACTAATGGGATCGTAGCGACTGTGTTGACGTCAAAATCGGGGTGTGAACTAGGTTTATATTCAAGCGTTGATCGACATGGTAATGGCTCTATAGTATTGGAGAAAAGTTGAAAAAACTGGCCCTCCGTTACATCTTGACGTGTCATGTCGTAACGTACAGCATGCATAAAGCAACTATTTCTGTCTTACAATCTCTCTCCACCAGGTGTAGCACTTCTATCATCCTTTAAAAACAAGAAATGGACAGTGACGGGGGTAAGGGGGGGGATACCTAGTCATTTTTTTTTGTCATCATTGCATGCGATCATCATTCTAAGAACACTTTAGCACTGCCATAAAAGCCTGATTCAAAGGCAATAAGGTGATAAGTTGGACAGATCGAGTGAAAAAAAGCAATTTTCCCACACAACATCTCTCCTTCTCACTATCACGCATTAGTTTCGCTTCCCCACCCGCCATTTTTAAAAAGACCCGACGGGGCTCATTGTCTGCTTGAATTATGCAGAAACAGGCAGCGTTTAGGTCATGTAATTGATTTTGTTGGAAAGGGGAGAAATTGTGCTTTACAATTGTATTGACATTACAGTTGATCTGGAAGTATTTCGTTTTTGGAGCGCTAAAATAAGGGCAATTGTACGGACCACGGCAATGTACGAGTTTACGTTAATTACTTGCTTAATTTAGCAATGTCATCGTATTTCCAGGCCACTGTGGATTATATTATTGAAAATTATATAGGTCCATCCCCAAACCATCACACTACCACCATCATGCTTGTCCGTTGGTATAACATTCTTACTGGGGAATGCACTTATATTAAAAAATAAACATACACAGTGATTTATTAGAAATAAAGTTTTAAATAAATGATTTAGAAATAAAAGTAAAAGGACTGCATGAGGGCTTTAAACAAACAGACCCATTTCCTTTCAGTCCCAGATCAAATCTTTTAATTACGAACAGAACAATCTCTTATGATGCAAAAATGTCTGGACAAAATGTATCATATTATGCTAAGGTATTCTGGGGGCTGACTATGTTAAAAGAATGACTTCTGTGATATATGTAGTACGACTAGTATAGACAGATAAATATTCTCACAGAAAGAAAATTATGCATAACATCCGCTATCAACCCAATACATTTTTGTTGCAATAAGATTGAATTGAACACGAGAAGAGGAATGAAAAACAGTTCAGTGTCAGATTAGTTACATTTCTTCCAGTGAGTGGAGCGGTTTAGAGTGGGTAGCGCTAAGCTCTGCAGCTAGGGAATAAGCAGTCATCAGGCGTATTACAAAGGACCGATTTGGGCATTTCTTGGCGGGCTGCTAAAAATATTTTAGCCACTGTGCTCTTTGTCTTGTGTGTCAGTGTCCTGCAAATAGCTTGAGTCTCTTCCGTGTGGAGTATATGAGTCTGTGGCCCTGTGGGCAGTCCCACTTAAGCTAGTGGCTGCTTGGCCTCTAGAAAGATTTCATAGTGCAATGTTCTCTCTGGCCTCATCTTCTGCACAGTGAGAAAAGACTGGATCCGTCTTGTCCTTATACTGTTATGTTTCACCACACTCTGTATAGCCTGATGAAAGGGATTTCCTTGGGTCGCCTCTTGTCAATAGGTAATCAGGGCAAACATCTGCAATATTTTTCTCATTTCTGTGTCATTGTTTTTATGTATGTCATTTACAGATTCATTGTAGCTTACCATGCCATAGATAGTGCGTCTGTAAAAACATATCTGAAGATGCTATGGAAACCCACAGAAACAAGACACATGTCGTGTACTTCACTAGTAAATAGAGCTCCAGTGAAGTCTACAATGCCTAGGGCTAAACGTTATGAACTCATAAAACAAGCCTTGATAAAAGCCACAAAATAAAACGCTGAGAGGTTATCTGCTATGTTGAAATGTACATCGAAAGTGTACCTGCAGGCCTCATTTAATCAGGTTCCCGCTAAATGCCACCACCCATATGGCTAATAACCAGACCAATTAGCTCATCACTGGAACTTCAAAGTTCTTCAATTTCCTAACTTTCAGCTACTTTGCCTGTGTAGTGCAAAATAATGGAAGTGATGACAATTTGCCATCATAATTCCATCATAAAGATATTCACATCACCTACAGATGCTGTCAACAATGTTGGCACCTTTGGGATTTACAATGGAATGGAATGTTTCCTCTTTTAAAAACTGGTTGAATGGCTATGTTTACCCTGTAGGTTTACCTCCACTGAACTCACATCCTACCATACCCTTGTTTGTACATTATGCCTTGAATCTATTCTTCCACGCCCAAAAATCTGCTCCTTTTACGCTTTATTCCAAACGCACTAGACGACCAGTTCTTACAGGCTTTAGCCGTACCCTTATCCTACACCTACTCCGTTCCTCTGGAGATGTAGAGGTTAACCCAGTCTCTGCAGCCCCCAACACCACTCCCATTCCCCAGCCGCCCTCATTTGTTGGCTTCTGTAATCGTGAAAGCCTTGGTTTCATGCATGTTAACATCAGAAGCCTCCTCCCTAAGTTTGTTTTATTCACTGCTTTAGCACACTCCGCCAACCCTGATGTCCTAGCCATGTCTGAATCCTGGCTTAGGAAGGACACCAAAAATCCTGAACTTTCCATCACCAACTACAACATTTTCCAACAAGATAGAACTGCCAAAGGGGCGGAGTTGAAATCTACTGCAAATATAGCCTGCAGAGTTCTGTCATACTATCCAGGTCTGTGCCCAAACAATTTGAGCTTCTACTTTTAAAAATCCACCTTTCCAGAAACAAGCCTCTCACCATTTCTGCTTGTTATAGACCCCCCTCAGACCCCAGCTGTGCCCTGGACACCATGTGTGAATTGATTGCCCCCCCATCTATCTTCAGAGTTTGTACTGTTAGGTGACCTAAACTGGGATATGCTTAACACCATAGCAACACCCACCCGTAGCACGCGCTCCAGCAGGAATACTGGTCATCCCTAAAGCCAACACTTCCTTTGGCCGCCTTTCCTTCCAGTTCTCTGCTGCCAATGACTGGAACGAATTGCAAAAATCACTGAAGCAAGCTGGAGACTTATTTCTCCCTCTCTGACTTTAAGCATCAGCTGTCAGAGCAGCTTACCGATCACTGTACCTGTACAAAGCCAATCTGTAAATAGCACACCCAACTACCTCATCACCATATTGTTATTTATATTCTTGCTATTTTGCACCCCAGTATCTCTACTTGCACATCATCATCTGCACATCTATCACTCCAGTATTAATGCTAAATTGTAATTATTTTGCCTCTATGGACTATTTATTGCCTTACCTCCCTACTCTTCTACATTTGCACACACTGTACATAGATTTTTATATTGTGTTATTGACTGTACATTTGTTTATGTGGAACTCTGTGTTGTTCTTTTTGTTGCACTGCTTTGCTTTATCTTGGCCAGGTCGCAGTTGTAAATTGGAACTTGTTCTCAACTGGCCTACCTGGTTAAATAAAGGTGATTCTTTTAAGTAGGCACCTGTAACTTACCACAGGTGAGATAAATTACCAGTATTAATGAGAATCACTTGCCTCCAACCACATTAATTTGATTTTTTTACAATTTGGTCTTTAAACTGAAAAATCGCATTCAGTTTAGATTCGTTTTTCTTTCTTGGACATGTGCTGTTGTAAATCAAACAGATACATATGTGAACACCACAATAATTTTTCAATTTCAACTTATTTTATAATAAATAGTGAATCATGCAAGCGTGCCAACATGTTTAACCTACTGTGAGTTAAGATGTATTTTTCAGTAATAGTCCCGTGAGGGTTCACCTCAGATGCTTTGCTTTACATTAATTAATGGGCCAGATTGCACACAACTTCAGTTTTGAGATCAGTGCAGTCTTGGATATAATAAGATTGGGCGTTCATTCTGCTTGATGTGGATTATGCTAAAAGCACTGTTCTTGGCTCAAGTTTCTTCTTTTTCAAAGAACTCTTGCATAAGTAATATCCACTCCTGAGCGCCACTTATTGAGTAGAAAACAACCACTACACGAACCGTGTCATGTTTACTTGAAGGCATTAGAAAGTGCCAGTGTGCCTCATACTCCTGGTGGATGAAGCGCCATGTGAAGAGAGTGCATCAATAGATTTAAAGCTACCTTTTAAAGCTACTTTTATTAGACATAATCCCATCCCATCAACCATGTTTTTAAAAGTGTACCCATAGCATGAAATAGAAATATGAAACTCAAAGTGTTAACACTCACTGTGATTGTACTGGAGAAGGACAGGCATATCTCTCCTTCGAAAAACAGACTCCAAGATGCTGTTAGTTCCTGAAAACAGGTGCTTTTTCTATTTAGGTTTCTCAAAATCTCTAGGTTCTCTGCAGATTTCTGTTAAGATAACTCCACGGGTAGGTGAGGATTGAGAGATTGCTGAAGAATTGAAAGACTCAGAGTTGTTGTTTTTCACAGAGTAACAACCAAGTTATACAACATGTTTTTCTTACCACTTTATTGCTAGACTACTGCTTCTTTGGTGAAGGCAGCCTAAATATTTCAGGGATCCAAAAAGGTTTTCCTTCAAATAAACAGTATTACAATTCCATTTGCTTTCTACAAACCAACTTCGTTCTTCACCTTTTTACCCCTTTGATGGAGGTAATGTTTTCCTCTGGCACCTGTGATGTCTTCCTATTTAACTCATTTTTGTGGGTTTAAATATACATTTAGATTAAAACATAGAGAAAATCTAATGTGTGCATATTGTGCTTTTAAGAATGTACAGCCTGATTATATGACCTGTTTATAACGGTGCACACAGAGATTTTAATTTAGTTGACTTAAGTTAGGACTTTTTTCATACAGCCATTTTACTGTTAAAGCAGCAGGTATTCTAAAGAAATGCAAGTGATAGTGTAAACACTATATAAAAATATATGCATGTGTTAAAATATAAAGTGACGTGCAGTCATATTCAAGTCCTGATTGGTCAGTAAACTTATTTGACGCTTCAAATAGTGTTATTTAACATGTATCTTTTTTGACATGCAGAGTTCCATAGTCAGGCATTGTTTCTGACATTGTGTGAAGCCCCGAAAATATGTTTGTACATAATGTGCCACTACGTGCATCCAAGATGTCTGAAAAAAATACACTCAACATTTCTACTTTTGAAATCACATATATTTTCCTGTGAAATTATAATCATTCAGTGCCTTGGAGTATATTCAGCACGTCGTTGTATCTGCTATTCTTCTTCTCTCTGATAATGAATTATGCTCTCTCTCACTCTGGGTCACTGCCTAGAAATATCTCAAATCTTTGCCTGACCCCTGCACATCCCATCCTGTGAATTGTGCAGTGAATCACTGACTCTAACTGGTAAACAGCGGCGCCTCCCTCCTGAGCTGAGAGCTCCGTTCAGCTCCCTCTCTGACTCCCTCCTTCCACATTGCCTGCCCTGCGGTGGTATCTCAAGCAGTTCACTAGTTCAGTAGTTTTTCCACTCAAAAGGGAAGGAAATATGCTAGGTTGTTTAACCTTTCCTCCTAGCATGTTTTAATTGCTCTGGAAGGACATGGGACTCTAATTGCATTAGAAGAGCTATGGCTTGCATTAGAAATGGATAAAGCTTAAACAAAAAGAGCCCATGCTTTAAGATAGGGAAATATACACGGTTCACTTGAATAAAAAATGACTGCTTTCCTTGAAGATGTTTGGGGTAAGCTAATGAAACGGGTGAAATGGTAATTATGTCTTAGAACTACATAAGAGGGAGATAATACAAATATTATGATCTTTTTTGAAAATAGATTAGCTTAGACACACTATCACTCATATCCATATCTGCCAATAAGCTCCAGTGTACCGTGTGACCTTTCTCTTTGTTTGACATGAGCAATGATGATGATCCTTCAGCGTTTCAGATTTTGACAGAAGTGTCAAATTATTTACACTACAAGTTTGACCCTGAAGCAAACAATGTTATAACAAAACTCTCAAATGTTATTCATACTGTATCTATTTCTGTTACTCTGCTCTGTATTACAAAAATAGCATGTTTTTTTCATCAGCGTGTCTTTGTTAAGAAAAGAGCTAAATATTTAGCATATCACATTTAGGATTGAATGATAAGAACAGGGTTATCTCTTTTGCACCTTGACTCGTGATGTTAACAGATTCCTGTCATCCGGGTTAGTTGTGTAATATGGCTAATAGGTATTAACGTGGCTCTGACTATGACCTCTTTCCCCGAACATTTAATTCAGTTTAAGACTTTTCTTTTTTTCAGTTTAAGACTTTTTTTTTCCTAAACCCTTTTGTAGATTTTTTTGACTTTGTACTTTTAGATGGTGTGGAATAACAGGATCAAACCCAAGATGTAGGTTGTCGATACTAAAAAAAAGGTGGTTATTGTCAGAGGAAAACATTATTTCCATTGGATTTGAACAATTTTCTAAGGAGCAGCAAAATTGCTGTTGGCTGCAACACAAACACTGAGGCCATTTAGAGTGTTGTTTCTGCAAAATGGAGACTTCACATACTGTCTCTGTGGGAACGAACAATTTAGACACTTTTTTTATATACAGTATATTCACTGTACATATTGTAGAATACAGAATAGCCTGACCATAAGTGCCACCGAACACACTTAAATAATGTAAGCAAAGACCACATGAAAGTTGCATGTGTCATCCTTGCTTTGTCAAATTAAGAACAGCCTTTTTGCATATAATCCCCATTGAGTCCTTTTATGACTATATGGGTTGAAGTAGACAGTCTTCAGTAACACATAAAAATGTAGTATGTTCTTTCAAAGGGCACATTGATTTTCTATTTGACTTTAACATGCAATAAAAATGACTTGATTTGTTCCCTGTCCTTGAAAAGACGTACAGTAGCAGTCTTGATTGTTTGTTGTCGTCACATCCAACTCCAATTGAATGAGAAAAGGCCCAAAGAGCAATAATTACTACATAGATCATTGCAAATACATCAGAGGCCTCAATTAACCATAAATATGTCCTGAGTAGGCCCCAGTGCCTATACCTACTGGCCTGTCAATGGAAGCATGTATTTTGTTATTTAATATTTTGAATTGTGTTGTCCTTCGCTGAGGAAAATCAAGGCTAAAGGCTACTCATTAGTTCCTCATTAACAAGCTGCCAACTTCTTTCTGAGCACTCTCTCCAGACTTGAGAAAATTAAAAGTAAACAGAGTAAAAGGGCCTATTCTGTCAGGCGTATCACAGCATGTAGACACTGGGGTGAGGCCAGTAGTGAGATAGCATATGTGAATTTATATCTAGTTAGTGTCATTATGGTTCACTTAGTGAATATTATTTTATTGATATAAAGCCGAACATGCATTCTGCCTTGCATTTTGCCATTATCCAGAATCATCTGGATACAGGTTTTGATTTAATGGACCCCCTACAAGTGAGCCCAAAATAGGTCAGGTTTTGATTTAATGGATCCCCTACTAGTGAACCCTTAATGGGCCAGGTTTTGATTTAATGAACCCCCTATTAGTGAACCCTAAATGGATCAGGTTTTGATTTAATGGACCCCCTACTAGTGAACCCTAAATGGGTCAGGTTTTGATTTAATGGACCCTACTAGTGAAACCTAAATGGGTGAGGTTTTGATTTGATGGACCCCCTACTAGTGAACCCTAAATGGTCAGTGAGTATTGGTGGTAGGCCAGTATTGTTTCAAAATAACGATGTAGTTATTCATTTAAAATTGTTGATAGGACTCATTTATATTTAATGCACAAGATGATTCACACTTGCTTTTTACTTTATTGAATATTGATCATGCCTTGCCTTTTCAAATCGCACACATCCATAAACACACATTTGCTGCAGTAGGATACTCCTTGTTGCATTGGTAGACCCTTCCAAGCCTGTCCATTGGCTGTGCATATTATCGATCTCACTGTACTTGAGTGCATACACAGTGCACACAGTATTCACACTCAAACTAAACCCAAACAACAGCATAGACATTTGTCAAGGTATAAAAGATATTAACTAGCTAAATCCTATAGCTCTTCCAAGAGTAAAATAGAATGGGATGGTGAGTTGTGTTGAATTACGTGCTAATAAAATAATTTAAGTATATATAGCAGACACTCTATTGAACTAGGAGCCAATTTGTATGTTTATGTAATTGCATTGTATATTACACCAAATAGTGTAATACAAATATAAGGGAAGTGACGGAGCATAATGCCCTTTCCGCTCCACTGTTAAGATGATGTATACAGTATGCACAGTGAATCACTTCATATTTATTTCACATAGCCATTTAATTGTCTCATTCCTTTGAACGTAAATGTGATTATATACCAGATCATCACAGTGAGTCAGCCATTTCCTCCTCTCCCAACTCACTGACACATTTTTATTCTGTTCATTCAGCTCTATCTCTTGTCAAACTTAAGGGAATGAGTTTTAAAAGGACATCTTTATGCATATGTTGACCTCTTTGACCCTTTCATTATTATGGTTGCGGCAGTGGCAGTGTACTTACTAGGGGGGGGCGGGGGGGGGGGCATGTACAAACTGTTCTGTCTTATTTTGCAATGAAAAAGTAATGTCTATGAATCATATCCAAATAATCTTCTTTTTTTTGAGAACACATAACTTAACAAGACAATAGTTTAAGTGACCTTCAAACTTGTAGCTAACTGTAATAAAAAAAGAGAGTTAAGATGGTGTCATCACCAAACAGATGTTCATTCACAACAGACAAGCAATATTAACTGTTAACACACCTGTGATAGGTAAACAGGGTTGGAGAGTAACTGATTACATGTAATCTGATTACAAAAAAACGAATCAGTTACGTTACCAGCAAAAATATTGAAATCAGATTACAGATACTTTTGAAAAAAAATAGATGATTATTTATTGGAGTACTTTTAATTCCAGAGAAAGGTGTTGCACAACTGAATGCATTAAACCGAAATAGGTCTTCTGCATTTAACCCAACCCCTTTAAATCGGAAGGTGTGGGGCCTGCCTTAATCAACGTCCATGTCATCAGCGCCTGGGGAGCAGTTGTTGGGGGTTAACTGCCTTGCTCAAGGGCAGAACGGCTGATTTTGCCCCCCTCCTGGCTCAGGGACTCAAACCAGCGACCTTTTGGTTACTGGCCTACGGCTCTTAACCGCTAGGCTACCTGCCGTGCAATTCAGAAAGGATGTTTGCGAAAAAAATGACCATTATAAGAAATCTAAAGGGGAAGGCTTTCAATATGACCCTTTTGTCCTACTGAACACGTGTAGTGGTTTAGAGTGACTGAGTCAAATGTTGACATCAAACAACCCAACATCTGTTACACGAAAAGATTAGTAAGCATAATGAAAAAGTGCAACCACGTCATGCCATTGAGGAGATTACTTAAATAGAATAGATAGTCAGTCTAGTTTGAGTCAGACAGCACATGTACTGGTGTTCTAGTAGGGAGCTACTGAACTCTACTGCACAGTGCAATGGATTGGAGGATACCAGGCAAGTAACACAGTTCATTTACCTGAACATGATTTAGTGAATTAATGAGACCATTAAAGAACATTCTTAAAAATAATAATATATGTTCATGTCACTCTTCATAATGATTTTCATGTGATGATGAAAATAATTGTTTTCAGCCCAAAGTGAAGGTATTTTGAGATTATCATGAAAACTACTAATGATGTTTATCCCTTTGAAATGATTATGACACTACTGCTGTTACTGGTACTGGTACTGTTACTACTGCTGTTACTGGTACTGTTACTACTGCTGTTACTGGTACTGTTACTACTGCTCTTACTGGTACTGTTACTACTGCCGTTACTGGTACTGTTACTACTGCTCTTACTGGTACTGTTACTACTGCTCTTACTGGTACTGTTTACTGCTTCTGATGTTTGTCAGAGTTTTTTAAAGACAGTTCTGTTACTTTTCATAGATTTTGGAGTGCTAAAAGATAAACTTCTGTTTTGGGCGATTTGGTAGGTTATTGCTAGGTTAGGTATGTGGTTTCCCGAGGGCTGAATAAGAAGCACTTTATTAAATTGTCATGCTTCTGCACACTCCAAAATCAGGCAGAACCAAAATAATTTGTTACAAGATGACATCTTTTCATAGATTGCCCGGGAGGCAAAGGCTTTCGTCAGTTGGCATGCTGGTTCAAAGATGCCCACTTTTTCCACTATCGAAACTTTAGCAATTATTATGTGGTCATCTCATTATGCTGTTGGTACCAAATCTGAGAAGTAAAAGGTTGAACTTTCCACACAAAAAAATGTTTCAAATGCCAGCTTTTTCTGAAATGATGACAATTATCTGTCATTGTGCTTCTATTCTAAATTCAGATTTAGAGTGCTGTGTTAGGTTTTACCTCAGGTTAACCCACATGCCTGTTATGATGCAGGCCAAACAGAAGATATCAATTATGAATACTAAGACCTTCACTGTGGTGAGGATTATATCTTCATTCCCTTCTCTGACTCAAGTGAATAAGAAATAAACATGTGTGTGTGCTGGTTGGTTGCAGAGACTGGTTAGCCTACACACAGATATTGATCAGCTATGCACGTTATCACTCTGAGAAGTCTCTCTGATCTTTTGTTTGCTTTGTCAGAGTACTGCTGACCCATATCAAGCAGATCAAATCCCATTTAGCATCGTCAACATTGTAATAAAGACCAAGTGGATTAGGGCTGCTACAATGTATACACATACTTACAGTATACAGTACACAGATTTGGACCTTTTCAGATGGCTGTCTTGGGAAATCTGAATATTAATCCAGATTTATTTCAACTGCGATAATACTCTCCTCGGCATATTTTGATGTTCTACCATTTTGTGAACTCTGTACTAGACTGGAACCTGTGCATTTTGTGTGCCTATGAATTAGGCAAAAATTACTCTTCTGTCCTTGTATATTGTTGGTTATGCTATAGTTATCATGTTTCATGAGAAGACCCAGATGCAGACAGTGTCGAAGTAACAAAAGTTTATTACAAAAACAGGGGCTGGCAAAATGACAGGTCAAGGGCAGGTCCGAAACAAAGTTCGAATGGTACAGAACGGCAGGCAGTCTCAGGGTCGGGGCAGATAGAGTGGTCAAAACCGGGAAAACTTTAGAGAAAGGAGCAAGGGGAAAAACGCTGGTAGGCTTGACGAACAAAATGAACTGGCAACAGCGAAACAGAGAACACAGGTATAAATACACTGGGGATCATGGGGAAGATGGGCGACACCTGGAGGGGGGAGGAGACAATCACAAGGACAGGTGAAACAGATCAGGGTGTGACAATAATTGATATTCAAACCAACAAAGATGGCAGACCTGTGCTATATTTCAGCATGAACTAATCTCCCAGCTAGGTTTTCCAACAGGAGCAACAGTCTCAAAGTGACTTATTACCTCCTGGATATATAGTGCATTTGGAAAGTATTCAGACCTGTTGACTTTTTACCTTACAGCCTTATTCTAAAATGGATGAAATGGTATTTTCCCCTCATCAATCCACACAAACCCAATAATTTTTAGACATTTTTGCAAATGTATTACAACAAAAAAAACTGAAATATTACGTTTACATACATAAGTATTCAAACCCTTTAGTCAGTACTTTGTTGAAGAACCTTTGGCAGTGATTACTGCCTCGAATCTCTACTTGGGTATGACGCTACAAGCTTGGCACACCTGTATTTGGGGAGTTTCTCCCATTCTTCTCTGCAGATCCTCTCAAGCTCTGTCAGGATGGATGGGGAGCGTCGCTGCACAGCTATTTTCAGGTCTCTCCAGAGATGTTCGATTGGGTTCAAGTCCAGGCTCTGGCTGGGCCCCTCAAGGACATTCAGAGACTCGTCCCGAAGCTATTCCTGGGTTGCCAGCTCTAGGAAGAGTCTTTGTGGTTCCAAACTTCTTCCATTTAAGAATGATGGAGGCCACTGTGTTCTTGGGGAATTTCAATGGTGCAGAATTGTTTTTGGTACCCTTTCCCAGATCTGTGCCTCGACACAATCCTGTCTCGGTCCTCTACGAACAATTCATTCGACCTCGTGGCTTGGTGTTTGCTCTGACATGCACTGTCAAATGTGGGAACTTATCTAGACAGGTGTGTGCCTTTTCAAATCATGTCCAATCAATTGAACAGTTAAACTCCAATGAAGTTGTAGAAACATCTCAAGGATGATCAATGGAAACAGGATGCACCTGAGCTCAATTTTGAGTCTCATAGCAAAGGGTCTAAATACTTATGTAAATAAGGTATTTCTGTTTTTTTTTGTAATAAAATTGCAAAAATTTCTACCATCCTGTTTTCACTTTGTCATTATGGGGTATTGTGTGTAGATTGATGAGGGGGAAAAATATGTAATACGTTTTAGAATAAGGCTGTAACGTAACAAATTGTGGAAAAAGTCAATGGGTCTGAATACTTTCCAAATGCACTGTAGTCTCTCTGAGCTCTGCTCTCCCACATTTTGCACTCCCATCAGCATTTTGTGTGAATAGAATGTGTTTCATAAGCCATCGGAGTGAATAAAAGAAATCAATAAGCAATCTGGGTGATAATTAATTAGGGAGCAGGGAATGAATTACTGTTCCTCCTTTTCCCCAAGATGCAGGTCAGAGTCACACTTGATTTGGGAAGTGGTTTGTTTCTCCATTACAGCGGGCTCAGTGTTTCTGATGTGAGCCAATGAGCGATAGGAGGGCAAAGAATTGGGCTATTGTCGAGAGAGGTGGCACTCGATGGCCAACAATGACATGATCAATGCTTGGTCCAGTGGTTACTGCCAAGATAAGTCCCTTCCCTCCCTCAGTCAGTTGAGTCAGTTGTTAGGATAGTTACAGGAAGCTCTAGCCTGGTCATACATCAGTGTCGCAGCTTTGAGCTTCCCTCCTGCCACACGCAGATGCTGTCGCAGCTTTCAGCTGGACTGAGTGTTATAGCTACCAGATTTTTCTTCCTTCAATGTTGTTGTAATATGTATTATTGGAAATACAGATTCAGACCTCTGGAAAATCTTAAATAAGTGCTAAATTATCAATAATATTTTTTTGATGTTTTGATGTCAAACTCAAGAAAATAAACAGCAATATAATTGTCTCCTTTCTAGTCCTAGAGAGCACAATGAGGCCTACACATGCTAGTCAGGGTACATGTCTTCCATTTCAGTGGTGGCTCTGTTTTGTCTCCCATTTCAACATTCAATTAATATTTGAGCCCATGGGTATCTCTATTGCCTGTTGCACAAACTCTGAAGGGCTTCCCTGTTTTCCTCAGTACCCTATATGCTCGATGCTCTTGTCTCTCCCATACATGTACAGCACACTACACTAAACTCAGGCCCAATAACTCCCTCTGGCTGTGCAACATGGCATTCTTTCCTCTTCCTAACTCCCTGCTCCAAATGAGTAGGGAGCAGACTTATCTCCACAGGCTAAAATCCTGCTTCTAATCCTGAAGCCCTTTCCCCATGGCTGCTATCCTCTCCCTGGGCTCTGCAGCCAGCAGAATGAGACCATGGTTCAGCTGCAGGGGGAACAGGGAGGAGACTGGCATGGCTGATGACCCTCAACCACTCCCTGCAACCCCCAATGTAGCTTTAAAATAGAAAACTATATAACCAAACAACCTACCAACACACAGTTAAACTAAGGATCATATAAAACAGTTAGAACTGGTATGGCAGTTATTTTAAAGTATCAGATGTGATTATTTTGTACCCCAAAATTTGTTTGGAGAGTATGTCGCAGAAACTGCAAAAAAAGTTATGGCCGAACAAAGTTGAATTACTGTTTAACGGATGCCCCGCATCACTTTTCTCCACACCCCGAAAAAAAATCAGATGTGTTCTTTTTTGGCCAATATATGCAGCTCTTTGTTTATAAGACACTGTCTGCTCCTTTGAGGCTTTCCCAAGTTGATGCCCAAGAGACCAAACAGCCTCAGATCACGCGCTCAGAACATATTTGAGCCTCGGATTGGACAGTGAAACACACACGCTCGCACCTGCAGGCGATGTGCAGTCGTTTCATTTCTTTCTCACGCTGTCATGGCTGAAGCTAGCTCAAATTCCTACTATTTATGTGTCCAGGTTAAACGTGGGACGTCCCTCATTATAACAAACAATCGGTTAAATTCATGGTTATTGCATCATTTTCAGATATATTAGAAGCGATTAAAAGACGAAGAAAACAATGTAATTTAACCAATTGACTGGCCCGAGATCAGGGTATTCATCAGCAAAGATGCAGTGCAAGATGATAGTATTTTGGACTACCAAATTGAAGTCAAAATGATTGATGAAATCGAAGTGTGTCAGCTGTATGGGGATTTGCGATTCATAACTTAAGTTTTACCGGGAATACCCGGTAGTAGTAGGCCAACCGATAACCACAACGAAATGCGTTTGAAGTGATGATGCGCTGCCAAGAACAGCTAGCATGTCCAGCAAAGTACAGTACATCGCCAGTGGCACACACAGCAGGTGGGGGCTTTTCGTGGCAGCCAGACGAGACAATCGAAGGAGGATGCGGTGAGCAAAGTTACTGGGCTCAAATTTAGTCACGCTTGCTCTATATAGATTGATGCTTCTTATTGTGCATGTTATAAACAACATTTTTTGGGATGATGATGAAAGGTTATACTCTATGGCTGGATTTATGTATTTTTTTTCCAATGCTACATTAGTTTGGCAGACCTAACTTGATTGACCCTCTTCCTACAAGGCCTATGAGAGGCCTAATAATATTTTTATGATAATTTTGTTAATGCCTAGGCTATAGAGATGTATTCAGGTAATGAACTCATTATTATGCATCAACATTTTAATTTGATTACAATTATTTAGTACAAGTACATTAGAGTGTCTAGTTTGAGAAACAGACGCCTCAAAAGTCCTCAACTGGCAGCTTCATTAAATTATAACCACAAAACACCAGTCTCAATGTCAACAGTGAAGAGGCGACTCCGGGATGCTGGCTTTCTAGGCAGTGTTCCTCTGTCCAGTGTCTGTGTTCTTTTGCCCATCTTAATCTTTTCTTTTTATTGGCCAGTCTGGGATATGGCTTTTTTGCCTACAAGGCCAGCATCCAGGAGTTTACAGCTACAATAGTCATTTACAACATTAACAATGTCTACACTGTATTTCTGATCAAAAAATGTGCTTTTCTTTGAAAACAAGGACATTTCTATGTGACCCCAAACTTTGGAACGGCAGTGTTATTTAAATTTTTTTGCTCACTCGCCTACACTTTTCTGGGGAGAAAATCTGTTAAACGGTGAATCAATTTTGTCTGGCCTAAATGGTGCTCTTTAGATGTGGTTGTTTCAATGTGGATTTTGGTAATTCAGAGCAGGATAGCAGCGAGGAGCTAGGTGGGGAATCAATGGGGATGTGGAATCAATAAAGCATGTTGGTGGTCTTCAAAATGGACTGGGGTCAACAGTGAATCCTGAGGGAGGGTCATCCTATGGCGCCAATGCTGAATGTTACACTGCATGCCCTCACTATCTTATCAAACATGTATGCCATGGAAATTTACCCATTAATACTTTCGCTTAACAATGATGATGACATTTGACCTCAGTTGATAGCGACCATGTTTTATATAGTCCCAGTATATATATTATATATACACATGTGTGCGCCTTTCCAAATCATGTCCAACCAATTGACTGTACCACAGGTGGACTCCAATCAAGTTGTAGAAACATCTCAAGGATGACCAAACAGGATGCACCTAAGCTCAATTTCAAGTCCCATAGCAAAGTATCTGAATACTTATGTAAATAAGGTATTTCTGTTTTCAATTTTTAATACATTTCCAAAAATGTGTGTGTAGATTACTGAGAATTGTTTTTTAAATCCATTTTAGAATAAGACTTAACGTAACAAAATGTGGAAAAAGTCAAGGGGTCTAAATACTTTCTGAAGGCAATGTATATACAGTGGATGTCGGAAGTTTACATACACTTAGTGTAACGTACTGGGTGTCGTGAGTATGAAGTCAGGCGCAGGGAAAACAGAGAGTTCAATATAGTGCTCTTTTAATGCACACACGGTGAACCACGGCCACCCCACTAAACACTGGGTGCTCAAAACCAAAATGCCCCAGACACGGGGAACGAAAACAGTCCAGCACTATATAGGAACATACACCAACACGTTAGTCTGTAACAAACACCAGGGTTACAATAATCAATCCCACACAAAGAAACGGGCGGGCCGGCTGACTAATAAAGCCCAACTAATTACAACCAACTCAAAACAGGTGTAATCAATAAACACATAAGGAGGGGGAGAAAAGAATCCGTGGCAGCTAGTAGGCCGACGAAGGGAAGGGGAGCCACCTTCGGTCGGAGTCGTGACACTTAGGTTGAAGTCATTAAAACTTGTTTTTCAACCACTCCACAAATATCTTGTTAACAAACTATAGTTTTGGCAAGTCGGTTAGGACATCTACTTTGTGCGTGACACAAGTAATTTTTACAACAATTGTTTACAGACAGATTATTTCACTTTTAATTCACGGGATCACAATTCTAGTGGGTCAGAAGTTTACATACACTAAGTTGACTGTGCCTTTAACTTTGGGCCAGGTGTACCGCTAGCGTGCTACTACGACAACATCCGGTGAAATTGCAGAGCGCGAAATTCAAAATACAAACATCGTAATATTAAGCATTCATGAAAATACAAATGTCATTCTTTAGCTTAGAATCTTGGTAATCGAACCGCTTTGTCAAATTTACAATAGGCTTTATGGCAAAAGCATAGCATTTTATTGTCTGAGGACAGTGCCCCGCGTACACCAGCATTAAAAACATTTTTCAAACCAGCAGAGGTGTCACAGAAATATCAACAAAATAAATCACTTACCTTTGAAGATCTTCCTCTGTTTGCAAACCCAAGGGTCCCAGCTACACAACAAATGGTTGTTTTGTTCAATAAAGTCCTTCTTTATATCCCAAAAAAGTCTGTTTATTTGGCGGGTTTGATTCAGTAATCCACCCATTCCACTCGTTCAACATGCAGACAAAGGATTCCCAAAAGTTACCGGTAAACCTTGTCCAAACTAGTCAAACAACGTTTCTAATCAGTCCTCATGTACCCTAATATGTAAATTAACTTTAACATTTAAGATGGGATGTAGTATGTTCAATACCGGAGATAAATAACAAAGTGCGCGCCCTCATTCACGCGCCTCACAAGACTTGAGTCCTAATGAGGGACACCTTAGAAAAATTAAAACTACTTGTTCATTTTTTAGAAACAAGCCTAAAACCTTTTATAAAGACTGTTGACATCCAGTGGAAGTCATAGGTACTGCAATCTGGGTGCTTTTAGGTTGGAAATTCAAAAGCCAATATAGGAATGGCCTCGAACCTCAAAAAACACATTTTCCGAATGGATTTCGCCTGCCATATCAGTTCTGTTATACTCACAGACATTATTTTAACAATTTTAGAAACTTCAAAGTGATTTCTATCAAATACAACCAATTATATGCATATCCTAGCTTCTGGGCCTGAGTAACAGGCAGTTTACTTTGGGCATATCAGACTATCCAAACTTCCGAACACTGCCCCTTAGCCCAAAGAGGTTTGGTAAGTCGGTTAGGACATCTACTTTGTGCATTACATCTACTTTATGCGTTTTCCAACAATTGTTTACAGACAGATTATTTTACTTATAATTCACTGTGTCACAATTCTAGTTGGTCAGACGTTTACATACACTAAGTTGACTGTGCATTTAAACAGCTTGGAAGATTCCAGAAAATGATGTCTTAGATTTAGAAGCTTCTTATAGGCTTATTGGCATCATTTGAGTCAATTAGAGGTGTACCTGTGGATGTATTTCAAGGCCTACCTTCAAACTCAGTGGCTCTTTGCTTGACATCATGGGAAAATCAAAAGAAATCAGCCAAGACCTCAATGTTGACCTCCAAATGTCCGGTTCTCCTTGGGAGCAATTTACGAACACCTGAAGGTGCCATGTTTATCTGTACAAACAATAGTATGCAAGTATAAACACCATGGGACCACGCATTCCTCATACCACTCAGGAAGGAGACGCATTCTGTCTCCTAGAGATGAACGTATTTTGGTGCGAATTGTGCAAATCAATCCCAGAGCAACAGCAAAGGACCTTGTGAAGATGCTGGAGGAAACAGGTACAAATGTATCTATATCCACAGTAAAACAAGTCCTTTATAGACATAACCTGAAAGACTGATCAACAAGGAAGAAGCAACCAAAACTGCCATAAATATCGTACTTTTTGGAGAAATGTCCTATGGTGTGAAACAAAATAGAACTGTTGGCCATAATGACCATTGTTATGTTTGGAGGAAAAAGGAGGAGGCTTGCAAGCCAAAGAACACCATCCCAACCATGAAGCACAGGGGTGGCAGCATCATGTTGTGGGGGTACTTTGCTGTAGGTGGGACTGGTGCACTTCACAAATAGATGGCATCATGAGGTAGGACAATTTTGTGGCTATATTGAAGCAACATCTCAAGACATATGTCAGGAAGTTAAAGCTTGGTCGCAAATGGTTCTTCCAAATGGACAATGACCCCAAGCATACTTCCAAAATTGTGGCAAAATGGCTTAAGGACAACAAAGTCAAGGTATTGGAGTGGCCATCATGAAGCCCTGGCCTCAAGCCTATAGCAAATGTGTGGACAGAACTGAAAAAGCATGTGCGAGCAAGGAGGCCTACAAACCTGACTCAGTTACACCAGCTCTGTCAGGAGGAATGGGCCAAAATTCACCCAACTTAATGTGGGAAGCTTGTGGAAGGCTACCCGAAACGTTTTACCCAAGTTAAACAATTTAAAGGCAATGCTACCAAATTCAAATTGAGTGTATGTAAACTTCTGACCCACTGGGAATGTGATGAATTAAATAAAGCAGAAATAAATCATTCTCTCTACGATTATTCTGACATTTCACATTATTAAAATGAAGTGGTGATCCTATCTGACCTAAGACAGGGGATTTTTACTAGGATTAAATGTCAGGAATTGTGAAAAACTGAGTTTAAATGTATTTGGCTAAGGTGTATGTAAACTTCTGACTACAACTGTATGTTTATTTATGTGTTTGTGTACAGTACCTTTTATATATTGGGGGCATTCTGTGGTGTGCTTTTGTATTGCTTTAAGAGCGAGTTGGCTAGCATGCTCTAATTGTAATGATCTCATTAGCACCCTGCTAATTCACAGTTATTTCCGTGCAGTCCTGCACATCTAATGTGCTTCCTTATGTCTATCGTCAGAATAAACACCAATCAACTGGGATCTCTGGCTGGACAGTACTTTCTTTAAAAACACTACGCAAGAGAGTTACAAAGTACGATAACATCTGTTACACCAAGACCAGTTTTCTTCTTGTCTTTGCTGGACAGCTGTTACATAAGCATCTTCATTAAAATAGGCTAGTTAACAGGTTTATTTGAAGGTAGAGATCAGATGATCCCAGCTCACACAGGATACATCCTAAATGGCACCCTATTCCCTATATAGTGCACTTTAAACCAGAACCATATGGAGATACACACACTCTCATTGGATAGTTGACACAAGGGGGGAAGGTATCAATATTTTCATAGGGTCCTTCTCTCACCTCTATACGGTATTACCGGCCTAGTACACAATGGGGGTGCCAAAATGCTAACAAAATTTGAAAAGGTAATAGCAGCTGCTAGCTAAATATGCTAACGAGCGCAAACGAAAATCAACACATTTCAAAGACAGGCAATCCAGCTCATAAAGTTATACATATATAGGTAGGAGCTACTGAATGTCATTTTTGGTGAGTTTGGACATTTACAAGCGAATTTGAACGAGACATTGTGCAAATGAACAACGTTTTGATGCATGCTTGTCTGAAGTAGGAACAGTACTGCTTCTGGAGCAGCATGTGTAGGCTACACGCTGTCTGTGTTGAGTCAACGGGCCTGCCTGATCTGCTTAGAGAAGAGGGGGGAGGAGGAAAAATGCAAGGAATTCAAGAAAGAGGAAGCTGTACAAATAACTCATGCAAAGGGCTTTGACTTCTCAAACACAGCAGAAAGCCAACACAATATGTTGCCCCATCACCTTATTCATTCAGCCACTAACTTAGATTAACTAGCCAGTTACATTTAGAGGTCGCATTAATGCAGAATGAGGCATTTTTCACACAGGAAAAAAAAAGATAAAAGGCATAAGAAATAACTTGCTGCGTTTTGTAAATGCAGATATAAAATGGTTCTTATTGTAATTTCTGCCTGGCATCAGAATAATTTCATGCTTCAGTTGCCCTTCTCCACCCAGATGAGAATTCACGAACAGGAATTCTATCAACCGACAGCGATCTGACTGATGTGTAACTACTTTTCTCCTGTACTTTTTTGGGGGTACTTTTCTTGGTGTGGCCAGCCTACTTTTCTCTGGTAAAATACAAGATTATCTTTAATAATTATCTTTCTATGATAAACATTAGAAATATGATGGCCTTATGTTGTTTTTGTAAAAATACCTTGCTTTTTCATTGTAAGCTCATTTACTTGTGTGGCTGCCAGCCAAACAGCGTTGCACTTGTGTTGTCATCTGATGACAATGAAGCTCTTTTCCTTCCCGAATGTGTTGCACGAATGTATTTTCTGTGAAGGAATATTATAGTTGCACGTCCTTGATTACTGTATTGAAGCAATAAAAAACTGTTGACTTTCAATATAAAATGTGACCCCTGTCAATATGCAGCGGGACTCACCTGCCTCCGCTTCTCTTGTGCTATTTACAAACACACACACGTGACTGGCTCAACTGTTCTGGGGAACTACATTAAGCTTCACCATGTAAAATAATGTGATAGGTGAAATGAAGAACCCGATCTGCTTTATCTCCTGACATATTGCACAAGTTGACTGCAGGTTTTCACTTAAAAGTAGCTACAAATATTCAAATGTATTAAAAGACTTCAAAGGAATAGTTTCAACGGTATTGACAGTATTGAAAAACCATTCCCATGGCTATTTCCAAATAGCCCGGTATATGGTATATACAGAATTCGGCCTTATCTACTCCAGTGTTGAGCTGTGGTTTCATTTCTGACAGAATTCGTTAAACAGGTACAGGGCAAAGAGCATGTTGTCAGCAGAAAAGGTAGCCTATGATGGACATTATAAAACCATACCCTCCTCGTCAAAGGGAGCCCATATTTATTTCATGGATGTTATCACAACTCATGGTAATTTCCAAAGGTGCCCCGGCATCATATAGTGTGTAGTGTGTGTTCTAGCCTATTGTGTACTGTGTGTCCTAGTCTCTGTCTCTCTGTCTCTCTCTCTGTCTCTCTGTCTCTCTCTCTGTCTCTCTCTCTGTCTCTCTGTCTCTCTGTCTCTCTCTCTCTGTCTCTCTCTCTCTCTCTCTCTCTGACTTCTTTAAATGAACATGTTGACACTAATGGGAGAGGGAAAAAGCAGATGCCTATATTATTAATGCCATCCTTTTCCCTTTCAATTACATTTAACATGACACTGAATGACGGTGCAAACTGGCAGAGAGGCAGTGCTTCACATGACATTAGCCGACGTCTTTGCCTCCCAGTTCATAGAGGTAATTGGCAACAGGAGTGACAGTGGGAGCGGGTTCTTTTTAAAGAGCACCTCTGTATGCTCCGTCAAATGATGCTCTATCGTTTTTAGTTCATGGAGTAACCAATATGGGCCTGTCACACGCTTCCTTCCTAAAGGAATAGCAGACAACATGGCTTTTAAATGTGTCACTTTTTTTCTGCTGGCCCCTCAGTCAGCCCCGTCCGTTTGAGAGCAAAAGTGGCATTTATGTCCATAGATCATTTTTTGAAGCAGTTTACAAATCATGTTCCGTTTCTATCACTGACATTAAGTTGAATATTGAGCTTTCAGGGAATTCTATACTTTTTAAGTAACACCATAAGTAATAGACTTTTCACAGTGTAATTCACAGTTGATCAAGCATTTAATAAAGATGACATTTTTCTTCCTCCCTTTTTATTACCTGAAAATGTCAGTTTACATAATATTGAAGCACAATGAATTATTATATATTTCTCTCATCTATTGCTGTACAGATATATTTTTTTTATTGAATTGAATGTGATAGTTTAGTACTGAGCAGTTGGAAATTTTATATGCTCCTCTCTATTCTCCTAATTGTTCAGGGGGGGTGTAAATCTGTTTACCTGATTGATCTTAAATCTCAACATGCCAGTCATATCCCATACCTTTAAACAATCCCTAGTTCTGAGGAATATTAATAATTCTGCTGGAAAGTGGAGTCACGTGTGCTGTTTGCTTGTAAGCATGAAATACAGCCTGCAGCCCATCTCTATTGAACACAATTACAAGCTGTTGGAAGGAACATAGAATGTTCTTTTGATTGGTCCACCCCCAGGATTTCAGCACACAGCTGAAAATGCTCCGGGATGTCCCCCTGAATTAGGGAAAGAAGAGAGGAAGAGATTGAAGACTGACTGACATACACAGTCCTTCTGAAACAATATGCAGCGTTGCCATGATCATTGTGGGTGGAAAGAGAAGGGAGGGGGGGAGCTGTTTTGTGCTTTTTCAAACCTACAGTACAGTAGCTAGCTCTGAACAGTAGGTATTGGGTTCAAAGGTATGAGATGTTTCTTCAGGGATGTTGTTTTTGTTTGTGCATGCTACACTATCCTTTATTTACCATTAAAATCCTCTGAAATTAGGCAGATTGGATTAATATTTAATGCAAAGGCATAATTGGTATAAAAAAAGTCTAATAAAAAGTTCACAATTTATTTAGTCCGGGTTGTCCATCTGTAGATGCTCTACAGATGGTCACACTATCAACTAACTACAAGTATCTGTTGACAAGCAACTGCTTGCTAAGGTTAGGGTTAGGTTTAGAATAAGGGTAAGGGCAGTTTTCACCAACCTGTTGATCGTGATCAACTGGTCGATCTCCAAGCCATTCCTAGTCGATCATCAAACATTTCTGTAAAAAAAAACAATGATAAAGCCTGTTTTTGTAATTTGTTTTGCGCTGTTGGCGTTAGGTGCACTTGATTCAGCAGCCCTAGTGTCAGGAAGGCAAATTGTTCCCATTTTGAAACATTTCATGTGTCTGAAGGAGGAACTCTGCCCAGAGAGCAAAGAGCTGCTGTTTTTATGAATAAAATCATGTTTACGTTGTTATTCAGCACTGTCAACATTTTGTTCAACAGTTTTATATGCCATAAAATGTACAATCTCCCTACTTCTACTCATGCTACATCCAGCACTGCAGTGGCAATGAATGAGTAGAGCAACATGAAGCTTGCATTGTTATTATTTGTGGCTTGTTGTTTTTTTAATGTAAAGGGATATTTCACTTTCTCTGGTCATAGGAGCAACAACATGAATTGGTGCATGATTCAGAAGTAATGCAGTACGACTTAAGTTTTGCCATCAACTGCAAGACTGTGTCCCCTTTTCTCAGCGGAGGGAGGGAGAGAGGAGGGGCAATGAGTTGGGTGAGAGGGAGCCTCACTGCTGCTCCCTCCCTTCAGACTGACCATCAGATACAGGCCATCAAGTCCAGTAAAAAGCTGTGCCTCACAAGTAATACAACAAATGATCTATTATCAGTGTGATCATATACCAAATGAGAAGAACAACATTGGCAGGGCAATTCAAGAATAGCCCATATGTGGTGATAATGTAATGGGCCTATAGCCTACAGAAATATTTTGAATGGTTTCATGTGGCGTAGGCTTACGTTTTTGAAGTCATGTTTAAAAGAAAAAAATAATCTGAGCGGTAGATCTCGGATTGGATTTTGATTCAGAAAGTGATCTTGACTGATGACTGGGTTAGGGTTATGGTAAGGGATAGGTTTAGGGTTAGTGTTAATAGCTACTTAGTTCACATGTTGCTGAGTATTTGTATTTTTTATCTTTATTTAACTAGGAAAGTCAGTTAAGAACAAATTCTTAATTTCAATGACAGCCTAGGAACAGAGGGTTAACTGCCTGTTCAGGGGCAGAACGACAGATTTGTACCTTGTCAGCTCGGAGGTTTGAACTTGCAACCTTCCGGTTACTAGTCCAACGCTTTAACCACTAGGCTACCCTGCCGCCCGTATAGATGGACTATACAAATACAAAACTATATACATACTGTAACCTACAGTATACAGGCAGCAATTAACCCTCCCATTCAACCTGTATCCAGGTGTTTTTGTTTCTGTTTGTTTGCTGAAATGACTGCATTTGTTTATCCCGTGTTGATATGCGTTCCACATAATAGGTCACCCTCTTCAGATCAGTGAATAAATGGAGTAGATAGGGACAAATCTGGATTACTGACTTTTCACCAGATATAGATCATTGACTACGTGCTGTACACACAATGCCACATCAACCAGAGACATAGTGATAAATCGTTAGCCACGTTGCACAGATACCATTGGGTCGATAAGCACCACTGCAACCTATAATTCCCAGTAAAAAAATAAAATTGATGGTGACTGCCATTGACACTTCTATACATCGTCAAGAAATCAAGAGTCAAGTTTCTACGAAAATATTTATCAAGATTCTATGAAAATGTGTGCGGGCTGGTTAATTATATCATGACGTTAGCCTTATCTCCAGTTGTGGAACAGGCTGACTTTTACATAGTGACATGGCAAAGGCATCCAACTTTCAGGGACGGAGGGTCCGGCCATCTGGAAAATGCTAGTGTGTCTCCCTGCCCCACACTTGTCTAGTTAAAACAGCATCGAAGCCAAAATTCAGAGCAGCCATGACTTGGCCTGTTCCACTTGTCTCTGTGTAGTGGATGTCTCTTTTTTTTTAAACCTCCAAAGTGCTTTAACACTGGGCACTACACAGTTGTACAGAGTTACACTTGATTCACTTCATTGTCGTGCCACTATAAGCCTATTGTATTGACACCACTCTGTGCACCGCAGACGTTTTGGCTTGTGGGCAGCTTAACTTTCTGAAATAGAGACATTTTCTTGATGTTCAGAAGCTAATGTGTCAGGGACTGCCTATTGGGCGCTGCCCCGCTAGGAAGCCAGGCGTTCAAACCTAGCTGTCCATCATCTAGCGCTAATACAGTAAGGAACCTTCAGCGGGAAGTGAAAGGGAGGCATACAGTAGGTTACCTGCTAGAAGATTTAATGGGTGGAGGGGCAGCAAGGAGGGGGAAGGGGGGTATGCATGCACCCACCAAATACTAGGTTCACCACTGCTTGGACTGAAATAAATCCCAATGAGTTTTGTAATTTCATCATCATTGCCATAATTTCAGCCATGTGTAATCCCCTAGGTATGGAGCCATTTGTCTGATTATGAAACCTCCCAGCACATCCTCTAAATGGCATCCTTTACTGAAATAAACAATTGTAGTAATGCTGGGAATAGTCCGATCTGAGATAAGTATACTTCTGTACTGTGATGTGAGACAGTGTCTGTGTCTGCGCCTGGGTTTTTCCACATGATAATTGCCTCCGTCTTATTTGGAATAGCAATGAAAATGGGCAGCACATGCCAGATATGTAATAATTATAGTTTCCCTGTTGTTTTGAGGAAAACATCTGCCATGCTTACAGAGGGATAACGTAACAATTAAAGCATGAAAGACTGAGGAGTTGTCTGAGGTCTGCAGGGTATGCCTATCTCCCTCAGAGTCCAACATGAGAAGTTTTGTTTTTAATCACTCTGAAAACACTTCAGGGGCTACTCGCCTGTATTCATTCTGTTAAGTAGACTTAACATTTTGATATGATCTGCAACCAATTTCTGATAGCTACCTCATAACCAAAGCTCATCTCACAAATGATGGAAGTTAATGTTTAAAATGTGTTAGCACTCTAGGGATTTTTTGCACACCTTGGTTTGCTTGAAAATAGGAAGTAGCTATACTTGTTCAAAGGCTGTAGTACTTTGCTGTAGTCCAAAGTAAACACTGGTAATATATTGATCCATAGAAAAGACACCAGTGTTATTCTCATGAGTGATTTCGTTTGTAGAAAATGCATACACAAGCATGACTATGACAGCGAGGGCACAAATTGGACCCCAGTGGTAACACTTATTGCCTTTGGACATAGCGAACTGGACATATCAGGCTCTCAACACTTTGAGTAACTACCATTCCAATGATGTGTGACAAGACCTTGGCGACAGCCAGCCAGTATACATTCCCTCTCCATGCTGAATAATTGCTTCAACATAATAATGAACTTCAGAGCTCACTGTCAGGTAAAGTGACTGTCTGAAATCACAACTGGCTAATGGGGAAAGAGATTACATTCTAGCCCACGTGAGGAGAGGTGCTGTTGGGTTATCTGGGCTCAGCTGTCCCCTCACTGCCCTTCACTAAAGATTATGAAGAACTCCAGTGCGCCCTTAAATTTGGCACAGGCTCTGACAATGGCAGGTTCCCTTAGCATCTCACCCCCTTTAACCTCAGAACGGGCTGACTTGGAACAGTGTTAAGAAGTTAGAGGAACTTTCGTTTTGTGATCTTCTTTTTACATTTAGCCCGAACTTCGTGATTGCACAGTGATGAGGGCAGTGATGCCTTAGATTTTGGGTTTCAGATAAAAGGTGTGTAACTTAGAGGTACAGAATTAAACGCGTCACATTGTGAACTGTAAATGTCTTGAGTTTTTGAATCTCAAAGAAATAGCAAAGAAGTCTAAACTAAACTTCTAACACTGATCTTACAGCTTGTCATAGAATGCAAAGGAAAATATGAATAACTATTAAAGGAAATTGCTTCTTTCTTGGTGATTGGTAGAAAACGTAAGAAGTTATACCAGAATATGTCAGCTATTTTCAAATGGTTGTTTTGATGTAGCATGACTCCCACGTCTTTTCCCTTCATTAAATAGATTTCTTGGCGTCCAATTAATTCAATGAAACAAAAAGACATCTTCTTACCACAAAGGATTTCATCAGTTTCTTGTCCTAATTCCGAGCCATCCTTTAATCTGAAATAAATCGACAATATCTATTTACCAGTATACAGTCAGACAACAATCCATGTCCTAATTCTTTCCTGTGCACTTGCCAGAAACCTGCAGTGAAATGAGGATAGGTAGAATGTGATGGGATTGCAATTAACAAATCACACTGTGGAGTAATACGGTATTGAAGTAAACGCTTGTTTTCACTGTTGACAATGAACATAATGAACAGCACAGCACATATGAAAATATAGCCTTAAGAAAATGTCAATGAAAATGTAAATCTAAAGGTAGAAATGTCATGCTTTTAGGTCATTAAAATGTACTGCGACTGGATAATCCCTGTCGTTTCTCCTGATTGAACTTTTATGTTCACTAATTTCTATGCACATTTCTACAATTAGATAATAACACTGGGTAAAAGAGAATGTTTTGGGATTTTCACCCTCCAGACATTATTTCCTAAAGGACTTAATGATGAAATGCCTATGTATGTTATGTTGTGAATTTGAACATGAATTATGTCCCTATTTAAGATTACTCTGATGTTTTTCGTACAATGTACCCAATGATTAATGTAAACTTGCTATGTCCTCATTGTGGTTTTACAGACGTGTTTAATGCGTCTTATTTACACACTTTATTCTAATATTTCTGAAATGCATTTTGTTATATTTGGTAGCACTTTGTTTTTCCTTCGCCTCCAACCCCTTTCCATGCATGGAACGGAAGTGGGTGGGGCTAGGTCTACATGAGGGTGCTAATTTAAAAAAATTCACAAAAGCTCTGACGAAGGCCGTGAGGCCGATACGATAAGATCAGTGATACTATCAAGAGCAGTGTGCGGTTTCCTTTGTCACATAAACTGAAATTAGGCAAACTATAAGAATTTTAGCAACCAGTAAATGGCGGATCGTTTTCTGCAAATTGCACCTTTTAAGTCCGGTACCTCCACTGGTTGCATTGTCAACTTCAACGAACATTCCCAGTGACAAGCTGCCACTTCAGTCCAGTGAGTCAGCTTTACCCTGTCTGACCTTATCAGTGGGGGTACAGTCTGCACTCCTTGACTCCACCGGTGGCATAGCTTTGCCTTGTGCCAGCAGTCCTCTCGCTTAAGGGCACTGACCTGCTGCCATCCTGTCCATGGTGGGCCGGGGTTGGCCACATAGGCCTATGTTTACTGTATGGTTGTGTCATGTGACCTAACTGATTCATCCAGTCATGTTCTTTTGAATACATGAATACTGGAATTTTTCTGGCACTAGAATGTTGGCAGAAAATACATGTGTGTTTGCATCGACTGAGGTGTTAGTGTATCTGTTCCGGTTGAGAAGGGCTTTTTAGCTATTTTTACTACACATACACTACTTTTTTTTTCATTTTACCTTTATTTAACCAGGTAGGCTAGTTGAGAACAAGTTCTCATTTGCAACTGCGACCTGGCCAAGATAAAGCATAGCAATTCGACACATGCAACAACACAGAGTTACACATGGAATAAACAAAACAAAGTCAATAATACAGCGGAACAAAAGAAAACAAAATGTCTATGTACAGTGTGCAAATGAGGTAAGATAAGGGAGTTAAGGCAATAAATAGGCTATTTTATAGATGACATCACCAAAGTCGAGGATCGGTAGGATGCTCAGATTTACAAGGGTATGTTTGGCAGCATGAGTGAAGGATGCTTTGTTACGATATAGGAAGCCAATTCTAGATTTAATTTTGGATTGGAGATGCTTAATGTGAGTCTGGAAGGAGAGTTTACAGTCAAACCAGACACCTAGGTATTTGTAGTTGTCCACGTATTTTAAGTCAGAGCCGTCCAGAGTAGTGATGCTGGACGGGCGAGCAGGTGCGGGCAAGGATCGGTTGAATAGCATGCATTTTGTTTTCCCTGCGTTTAAGAGCAGTTGGAGGCCACGGACGGGGAGTTGTATGGCATTGAAGCATGGCCATAAGTATATGGACACCTGCTCGTCGAACATCTCATTCCAAAATCATGGGCATTAATATGTAGTTGGTCCCCCATTTTCTGCTATAACAGCCTCCCTCCCCTCTTCTGGGAAGTCTATCCACTAGATTTTGGAACATTGCTGCGCAGACTTGCTTCCATTCAGCCACAAGAGCTGTGAGGTCGGGCACTGATTATCAAATCAAAAAGGTGTATTTGTCACGTGCGCCGAATACAACAGGTGAAACAGTGAAATGCTTACTTACAGGCTCTAACCAATAGTGCAAAAAAAGGTGTTAGGTGAACAATAATTAAGTAAAGAAATAAAACAACAGTAAAAAGACAGGCTATATACAGTAGCGAGGCTATAAAAGTAGCGAAGCTACATACAGACACCGGTTAGTCAGGCTGATTGAGGTAGTGTGTACATGTAGATATGGTTAAAGTGACTGCACATATGATGAACAGAGAGTAGCGGTAGCATAAAAGAGAGGTTGGAGGGTGGCAGGTGGCAGGTGGCGGGGCACAATGCAGATAGCCCGGTTAGCCAATGTGCGGGAGCACTGGTTGGTCGGCCCAATTGAGGTAGTATGTACATGGATGTATAGTTAAAGTGACTATGCTTATATGATAAACAGAGAGTAGCAGCAGCGTAAAAAGAGAGGTTGAGGGGGCACACAATGCAAATGGCCCGGGTAGCCATTTGATTAGCTGTTCAGGAGTCTTATAGCTTGGGGTAAAAACTGTTGAGAAGCTTTTTTGTCCTAAACTTGGCACTCTGGTACCACTTGCCATACGGTAGTAGAGAGAACAGTCTATGACTGGGGTGGCTGGGGTCTTTGACAATTTTTAGGGCATTCCTCTGACACCACCTGGTATAAAGGTCCTGGATGGCAGGCAGCTTAGCCCCAGTGATGTACTGGGCCATACACACTACCCTCTGTAGTGCCATGTGGTCAGAGGCAGAGCAATTGCCGCACCAGGCAGTACTCTCGATGTTGCAGCTGTAGAAACTTTTGAGGATCTAAGGACCCATGCCAAATCATTTTAGTTTCCTGAGGGGGAATAGGCTTTGTCGTGCCCTCTTCACAACTGTCTTGGTGTGTTTGGACCATTCTAGTTTGTTGTTGACGTGGACACCAAGGAACTTGAAGCTCTCAACCTGCTCCAATACAGCCCCGTCGGTGAGAATGGGGGCGTGCTCGGTCCTCCTTTTCCTGTATTCCACAATCATCTCCTTAGTTTTGGTTATGTTGAGGGATAGGTTGTTATTCTGGCACCACCCGGCCAGGTCTCTGACCTCCTCCCTATAGGCTATCTCGTCATTGTCGGTGATCAGGCCTACCACTGTGTCATCTGCAAACTTAATGATGGTGTTGGAGTTGTGCCTGGCCATGCAGTCGAGGGTGAACAGGGAGTACAGGAGGGGACTGAGCACGCACCCATGTGGAGCTCCAGTGTTGAGGATCAGCGTGGCAGATGTGTTGCTACCTACCCTCACCACCTGGGGGCGGCCCGTCAGGAAGTCCAGGATCCAGTTGCAGAGAGAGGTGTTTAGTCCCAGGATCCCAGGAGGGTACTATGGTGTTGAATGCTGAGCTATTTTTAATTAACAACATTCTTACTTAGGTATTCCTCTTGTCCAGATGGGATAGGGCAGTGTGCAGTGTTATGGCGATTGCATCAATTGTGGACCTATTAGGGTGGTACGCAAATTTAAGTGGGTCTAGGGTTTCTGGGATAATGGTGTAGATGTGAGCCATGACCAACCTTTCAAAGCACTTCATGGCTACGGATGTGAGTGCTACGGGTCTTTTGGGCGATTAGACATGCGTTCAAATTCATCCCAAAGGCATTTGTTCAGGCTAGTCATGTTCTTTCACACCGATCTCGACAAACCATTTTCTGCCACAAATTTGGAAGCACAGAATCGTCTAGAATGTCAATATATGCTGTAGCGTTAAGATTTCCCTTCACTGGAACTAAGGGGACTCGCCTGAACCATTTAAAACAGCCCCAGACCATTATTACTCCTCCACCAAACTTTACAGTTGGCACTATGTATTCAGGCAGGTAGCATTCTCCTGGCTTCCTCCAAACCCAGATTCGTCCAGGGTACTGCCAGATGGCTATTCATCTCTCCAGAGAACTTGTTTCCACTGCTCCAGGGTTCAATGGCGGCAAGCTTTACACCACTCCAGCCGACACTTGGCATTGCACATGGTGATCTTAGGCTTGTGTGTGGCTGCTCTGCCATGGAAACCCATGTTGTGCATTTCTTGTGCTGACGTTGCTTCCAGAGGCAGTTTGCAACTCACTAGGGAGTGTTGCAACCGAGGACAGACCATTTTTATGTGTTATTCGCCTCAGCAATCGCCGGTCCCGTTCTGTGAGCTTGTGTGGTTTACCACTTCATGGCTAAGCCGTTGTTGCGCCTAGAAGCTTCCACTTCACAATAACAGAACTTACAGTTGATCAGGGCAGCTCTAGCAGAGCAGAAAGTTCATGAACTGACTTGTTGGAAAGGTGGCATCCTATGATTGTGGCACGGTGAAAGTCATTGAATTCTTCAGTATGGGCCCCTTCTACTACCGATGCTTGTCAATGGAGATTGCATGGCTGTGTGCTCGATTTTATACACCTTTCAGCAACATGTGTGGCTGAAATAGTCGAATCCACTGATTTGGGTGGACACCAGTGGAGGCTTCTCAGAGGAGGAAGGGGAGGACCATCCCCCTCAGTGAATTATATAAATATTTACTTTTTAAAACATTTAAAAAGGTATCATTTTTAGATAAACTAAACTGAATATAATCACATCACCAAATAATTGATTAAAACACACTATTTTGCAAAGAAGTTCTACAGTAGCCTCAACAGCACTCTGTAGGGTAGCACCATGATGTAGCCAGAGGACAGCTAGCTTCCATCCTCCTCTGAGTCCATTGTCTTCAATACAAAACCTAGGACACTCATGGTTCTCACCCCCTTCCATAGACTTACACAGTAATTATGACAACTTCCGGAGGACGTTCTCCAATCTATCAGAGCTCTTGCAGCATGAACTGACATGTTGTCCAGCCAATCAAAAGATCAGATAATTAATCTAGTATTGAAAGCATAAACTACAACTAGCTAACACTGCATTGTTTCAAATGTGGTGAGGAGTTGACTCAAAGAGAGAAATAAAATAGTTGAACAGTTTTGAACAAATTAATTTCTTCCGAAATGAAGGAGAAGCAAGAGAGAAATAGAGAGAGAGATTTAGCACCATGGTGTAGCCAGTGCTAAACTTTCAGTTTTACTTACTTAGCAAGCAAATGCAGCTAGCTAGTTTAGCCTACTGAAACACCCTGCTCAAACAGAGGGATGCTACAGTATGTTAGCAAGCTGGCTATGACTATTCAACACAACACTGGAACTCTTCCAAGTCAAGGTAAGCTTTTGGTTATACTAATTTATTTCCACCGGGGCCCGCCGGTGCAACTGCTCGCTGACTGTACACTGTGATGTTACTGCATGAATGTAGCAGGTTTACTAGCATGTTAGTTATATTAGCTATGCTGACTATAACATTACTTTAGCTAATATGGTGACAATGATGTAAGATGTGTGTATCAGTTTGGCTTCGAAAGTTTATTTTGCCTGTTTACATACAGCTATTGTGTTGTGCATTGAAGTCCACAAGCGAAGGGAAGAGGTGAAAGGAGTAGTCCACATAACGTAGATGCGAGAAGCAATACAACGTGTGATCAGGGGTGTATTCATTCAGCCTATTCTGTTGAAACCCGAAGCAAACGGAACAAAACAGGATAAACATACCTGAATTTGTTCAATAGAACCTACAGTTTGCAACGGTTGTACTAATGATTAAACACAATATCAGCTAGATGCAGGCAAGAGTGTGCAAGGCGGTATTGAATGTCACTGTCTGTTGAGGTGTCACTGTCACATCAGGTTTGTCTCTCAACCTGTGTTCAGCTACATTGTAAACTTTCATTCATAGGCTAAGTTGTAGTAACCTCATAATGGGTAGAGGGAAAATGTTAGTATCATGTAGTAGCCTAAACCTATCGCTGTCAGATTTAACTGGGTGAATGGAATATGAATGACAGTCATCCAATATGCTGTAATAGAAATAAGGCCTTGCTCATGAAAAGAAAATGGTCCTCCCTAATCTGAAACTGCACTGATCACCACTGGTGTCCACATACTTTTTTTTTGCATACTTTTTTTGTCATGAGCTGTCATGCATGATGAATAATTATGAGCGTGACGTACTGTTGATATAGAATGTTCATTATTTAGAGCTCATTTCAGCAAGGTGCTCAAACAGGCTTTTTATAGTTAGTTTCCAGTTTGAAAGTTTCCAAATATTTGTTTTGTGAGGATAAGCTGTTCTAAAGCCCTCTTCTCTTAGCTGTGTACCCTCCTTCAGATGATTTACAGTAAGGTCATTATCTAATGTCATTACAAGCTGATTTGATGAGATGAGAGAGAGGTGTTATATTAAAGATTAAAGAGCATTGGCTTGGCTGTCATGATGATGATCTGCCTTTTAACCTCGTTAAACCTCAACAACCTTGATGACTTCTTGAATTACTTTTTCAACCAGGAAATGATGGACCTCGAAAGTGCCTACATGCTGCTTTACCTTGACTCTGGCTGATAGATTGCCCTGGCTGTTCCCAAATTTACCTCAAAATACCCCACTGCAGGGCTCCTCTGTTAAACACCTTTTTTTTGTCATGTCGGAAGTAAATGAACACAACCCTAATTCACTCATCTGGAAACTCTAAGTCCTGTTCTCTATGTACACGCCAAGGCTTAGCTCAGTATGACTTTCATCAAATCATTTCTTTTTGCACTGAAATCCAATTTGAGTTTTTTTTCCACAGTGAGATTTCCAGGTTGCACTGTATTCCAGGTCGTGTTACTTGCAGCTTTTTAATTGTTCCTCCCTGTATGTGTAAATTATTTTGGTTTGACATTGTGTTCTAATAATCTATTTTCTGGATCCATGAGAGACGGGAAGCAATTCATAGATGGACCTCAGATTAAGTCATAGGTTTCTTCTAGATTAGAAAAGGTTTATGATTCTCGGTGGGTTCAGATTTGCGTTCTACAAACAAACATTCTCCCTGGGTATTATAATGTATTTTCTGTTAAGGAATGGTAATACTCTTGCGAAAGCCTGTCTATTCATTCCCCCCTGTTAAGAGATACGGGGAAAATAGAAAGAAAAGGCAAAAAGGCTTATTTGTGGAGTTTCTTTTCAAGTGTGTGATGCTGGCCATCTGTTGTGGCTCTGAGACATACGCCTCGAGGTAGATGGCAGCCAACACTTCTGCAGCAGGCAGCCTGTTTACACTTCTTAATGATGATTCGAATATGTATCAAACACAATTCTCCTCCTAACAGGACTGAGGAGTTAATTCCTCATTTACCTCAGTAAGGATGTGACTTAATCACACTCGTATAGAACATCTCTAGTGAAGGCCTCCCCAGCAGGGAAGACAGGGTTCTCTTTAGAAATCAAAGCAGAACAACCAGGACTGACTCAAACATGCCATCACTTCGGCATTATTCTCTGATTGGGAAAATAAACTTTAAATAATTTGTGTCTGTGTCAATGTTTGAGACATTTATCTTAGCGACATAATTAAAGCGATGTGTTTTATCCTATTGTTGTCTCATTGATGTGGGATTATGTCTTGATGTTGAATTTTTCAGACCACCTTTGTGAGAGTTTGCTTGTTTATGTGCGGCCTTTTATTGATGGACTCTTCTTTAAGTGTGCATATTATCAAGGACATTTTTATTTATGAGTAAAACATTCAACAGGAGTTATTTCATCAGAAGATACAAAATACTTTGGTAGAGGCTTGCGGAGGCTCTTTGAAAGGATGTGGGTTGGATGCAATTTGAACCTACTCTGTGTAGTTCTATGGCACACGCCTTTCATGCCGAAGAAAAGGACATTCACTTCTTTGTATATAAATTGCATAACACTTTAGGTACAAGTGTTAGGTACAAAATTGCATGATTATTAGGTACAAGTGACTGAAAAGTTGCATGTGATTATGCATAGAATATGAATCAGTGCAGATATTCCAATGCACAATTTAGTATTTTCTTGCAAACATACACTGTTTAACCCTGTTTTTAAAATCTGGAATATTTCTGCAAGAAAAATGAATGAATGCGAGATATATTTTGCAGTGGCTGAATGGCAACGTGTACTGTCTGTATATTTAGGCAAGCGAGTGAGATATACACTTGTCAACGTCCCAGTTGTTGCTGTGAACTCCAGAGACCCAGTGGCATTATTTCACTGTGCCACCCTGCCTTCTCCTGTAGTTGGCCAACTATAAATTCAGCCTCTTTGATTTCTACCAGGCACTGCAAACCTGCTGACTATCAGAAAAGGCCCAGGCACACCGCCTCAATAGATGTCCCCCATCAGCAAAAGTGACATATTTTGTTGCATGTTATTGGGTAGGTAGGGAAGGGAGTAATAACATACGTGGCTTTGGAGAGCTGCTGAATGATTTAGTCTAATGAAAAGAGATTCCCTGGAACTCGTGCCACTTACAGGCCCATTTGCTAGTTAATTAGTAAACTGTTGACCCTCCAAGTGGGGTTCCTCTTTAGTATGTTTATTAGAAAGGCTTATGTACCTCTACCTAATGAAATCCTATTGGGTAGTGTTACTCAAACACACAGACGATTACCCAAACAAACGTACAGCCAAACACACATTATTACCAAAACACACAGATCGCTACAAAAATGCTTGCTTAAAAACAACCCAATTTGGGTAAATATTGGACAGTACACATATTGGTTTATTTTGACCCAGCCATTGGTGCGCACTAATATTTGATATGTGTATATACTATACTATATACTAGTGATGCACTATATATCGGTGAACATATTGGAATCGGCCGATATTAGCTAAAAATGGCAACATCGCATCGGCCCGTTATGTCTAGTTTAACGCCGATGTGCAAAACCGATGTCAAAGCTGACGTGCATAGCTATATAATGTAGGTACATGACATAATGATGCCACGTAAAATATAGCGCTACACGTGCAACACAGCATTCCTGACCTAGCCCACAATGTCTGCTGTGTGGACCAAGCAGTCAACAAGTTAAGCAGTCATTTGAAAGAGTAAGAGAATTTCAGCGAGACATCTCAAAAGTGAAATCCATTAACGGCAAGATAATGGACAATCAACCGTTCTCTGTCGTGGGTGATGTTGGCCTTTCCCGAATGGTCGAGCACGGGTACACACTACCAAGTGCGCTATTTTTCAGATGTACCGGAGTTACACAGTAATAGCGTCACTGCTATTAGCTTCACGACTGACATTTGGACCAGCGATATCAAACCCATGAGCATGCTGAGTCTGACAGCACAGTGGGTCGTCGAGGATTTCGTACTGAGGAAAGTCGTGTTGCAAACTCGTGAATGTGCTGGTTGTCATACCACTGCTGCCATTTCAATGGCATTTGAGAACTTGTTTGAAACTTGGAAACCTGAACACATTAGCTAGCTCCATTCGAACAACTGACTCGAGAAATGAGCTCATCAAGTGCGCCCACAGCAGACGTGATACCCTTTGTCATGGTATTGAAACGCCTGCTCAACAAAACTGCAGACACAGGCTGTGAACAAGTGATTCAGTGGTATTCTCTCTGTACTGTGTCGCCACCATGCTCCATGCTATGTACAAGGACCGCTACTTCGATGCAGACAAGAAACAGGGTTTACGTGAAATGTTACATACGCAGCCGGACAAGATGGAAACGGACACAGTGACAGTGCGCACCGAGGAAGAGAGGCCACGGATAGACAGAGCTGAAACTTCACTGCTTGACAGGATTAAATCCTGGATGAGAATGAAACGACTAAATGAACAACGAAACAGCACAGCAAGTAAGTGAAAGAAATAGGTTTTGATGATGTTTTACTGGTAACAGGGACATGCGTAAATGCCAACAAAATAACTTTTTGGTCAGTGTGGTGTGTGTGTGTGTGTGTAACCTTTATAGGCAAGTCAGTTAAGAACAAATTCTTGTTTACAATGACGGCCCAACCCGGACGACGCTGGGTCAATTGTGCGCCGCCCTATGGGACTCCCAATCACGGCCGGATGTAATACAGCCTGGATTTGAACCAGGGACTGTAGTGATGCCTCTTCCACTGGGATGCAGTGCCTTAGACCACTGCGTCCGTGTGTGTGTGTTTGTTAACTATTTAACTGTACTAGAATGCTTAAAAGGACGCTAAAAATTTAAACGGTATCTGTGTATAGTTTTTTAGGGGGCAAGGAAAATATTTGATATCGGTATCGGACAAAAATGTCATATCGGTACTTCAATAGTATATATCTCACATGCGACTCATAATAAGACAAAGCAATTAGCCTATTTTGCACTCTGATTTCCTCTGGGACTACACAGTCATATCAAGCATTTTCAAGCATTTTCATAGTTTGGTGTGTCGCAATTCATTTTCCCAAGTAAAAACACAACTAGCTCTAGAATTAACATATTTTTCAGATTTTCTTCTTATGCATGCCACTATGTTGCCAGTAATGAAGAATTTAATCCTTTGTCGAATCAAATGTAAGACCATTCTTTCCTTTTTTGATCAAATCATTAATATGAGTCGATTTCTAACTCAAAAATATAAATTGCTTGCATATTCACCATTATGTAAGCTACATATTCGTTATATATCGGAGAATCTAATGAAATAAACTAAAATTTAGTCCAAAGTATCCAGAAAATACGACAAGTTGGAAGTCGCCATTTACTGTACCGCCAACTTTATCAATATAATCCACAAGTTCCTAATGATCAGGTTCACCACTTACTGTAGTAGGCAGTAATATTTCATATGTGTATATACAGTATATTATATATACATCACATGGGACTCTTCATAAGACTAAGCAATTAGCCTATTCAAATGTTTTTTTGACTCCATAAAGACAATACAAAATATACAAGTAAACATCAGGCAATGATTTGAGTGAGAGGCAGATATTTAATTAACATTGTAAAATGAATGGATTCACATACAAGGCAGAGTGGGAAGGGCTGACTAGTCCTTGTGAATTGTCCTTCGTGCTTTCCTTGTTTTCCTGGACCATTTTCCATGCAGCTCCAAGTGACAAATAGCACGTAAAGTAGGGCTGAGCCTACACAAGTTTGGTCACTCAGTTGGGTTGTTGGATTATTGATGTTTGGTTATTGAGCATAAGCGGCGCGTAGTGGGAGCGTGGCGTTAAAATATTTTTTGGGGGGCAACCTATGAGTGTAAATTACATTCCGGTTAATCAGTTATCTGTATGTTGAGCATTGTGGCTTTTGTGAGGCTTACCCAGGAGTATGACTACCTATGCATGTCCCAAGGTTGGGAAAGTTACCACTTTGTTATAATATGCTGTATTTAAATAATAATGTTATTAATTTAATATGAAAATTAGTAATGTGCAAAAATATTGAAGAAAAAGGGATATTTGCCGTGTACAAACTTAACATGATGAACAGGAATGACATTTACTGTCATGAGTGGCCAAAAATAACTATCTGAATGCAAATATCTCTTTTTTATAAATTATATCTTGGAATTTTCTCACTAGTTTTCATTGGGAATTCAATATAAAGTGTTTTTTATGAAAAGCAATCACTTTTACATGGAAAACACAGAAGCCTACTAATTACTACACATGCTTAATTATGTCACCTTTGAGGCGACTTCAATGCCCGGGAGGCAGCCGGTATCAAATCAAATGTAGTCAACTTTCAGTCCCTGCAAAATACACCTACACTGGTGCCCGGGCGAGATTAATCGAACACCATCAATCTGATGCTGTGTTCACGTGCTAGTTGGAATTAGGAACGAATCAGCAAGTCAGAAATGTCAGAGTTTCCTAGTTCTAAATAGCATGTTAACGTGGCAACAATACCAGTCTCTTTAGCTTACGTTCAACTCCTTGCTACTCCTTGTCATTGCCAAAGAGACAGGTCTTTCGGAAATCTCAACTTTAACTATGCACTGGATTTATGGCGGAGTTGCTCATTTGTTGTTGGAAATAAAATTAATGTTTTCCATGACAAAATGTGGTGTTGACAAAATGTGAATTGATAACAAAGTAAAAAAGAAACATGTAATTGTTAGTTAGGCAACTAAGACATTTTGTGGTTGGAATTGCAGTATGTATTTACTTTGAGAGTTTACACATGAGCTAGCAACTTTTGACAGACTGGTTTTGTCTGGACAAACAAAAAAGGGTTGCTTAGCAACCGGAAACCTAACGTGTTCTGTGGAGAAAAAGTTCCACTATTTGCATAATCGTTTGGATTGGAAGATAGCTTTGAGGGTTATCGAATCAGGATAAAATCCTCTGTTCTCCTTGAGCTCATTAATGATAGAATGTTCATATTTGAAGATGGCAGATAGGCCAGTCTCTTTGGCACATGACATGGAGTACAGTGAGTGTATTAGCTAAAGAGACTGGTACCCAGGCTTAATGCCTTCTATTTTTGAAGACATTTATTTTAATTGTTAGAGCGGCCACTTGAGTGTTTGGTCAATATAATGGAGGGGCTAGCAGTGGGAGAATGCAGGACAGCGGTGGAAATGCATACAGGAGATCATCTGGTCACCGGTGCACAAAAACATCTATCCCTAGTGGCAATTTGTCCTGGGCTCGTAGAGAAAACCATAGGGGACATTGAGCGCTCACAGGTGACACGAACAGGTCCACCTCGGTTCTCCCGAACCGTTCCCATATTTGGAGAATAATGTCGGGGCACAGCTGTCACACGTCGTTTCGGTGACCCCCTCGAGACATGAGGTCTGCTCCGACGTTCTGATAGTCTGGAATGTTTGCTGCTTTCAACGAGTGGATGTGCTCGTGAGCCCACAGCCACAATTCTTGGCGATTTATATAGGCTATTGTGGTTCGGTTGTCCGAACAGACCAGCACGTCATGGCCCCGGAAGGTAGACATGAAGTGGGTAAGAACCAGTAGGACTGTCGACAGTTCCAGAAGGTCCCGAGGCACTGCCCGAGCCTGACATGTCCCTACACATCAAGTCAGACAAGCGTCTGTATACACTGGAGTGTAGGATGACACTGCCTATTGGGACCCCTTGCGTCAAAACGCATGGGTCTCTCCAATAGTTCAGGTCCGCTCTGAGCGAGAGGGGAAATACCAACAGCCGACGACAGTCCTCTCACTGGGTCCAGTCGTAGTTGGGCAAACCATCGCTGTGTTCTGCGCATGTGCAGAAGTCCCAGTGGAACCACAGACTGGGCAGACGACATGGGACCCAAAAGTGTCATGACGGAATGCGCCGTCACCATGTGATTCGGATAAAACCTTCGTGGGGCTAGCAACAGGGCAGCCCGTCGAGGATCCGAAATGCAAGCCTTTATAGTCATAGTGTCTAGCTGTAACCCCAGGTAGACAATCCAGAGAACGCAAGACGTGTGAGATGAATCACTGTCATGTGTGCCATTGCCAGATCTGCTGATGGGGCTAGAACCAGTAGGTCATCTAGGTAGGCTAGTAGCCTTATCCCTTGATGACGCAACAGTTTCAATGCCGCCTCCACACATTTGGAAAAGGTGCGAGGTGCCAGGGCGTACCCGAATGGTATCTTTGCATACTCGTATGCCACCCCTTGAAAGGCGAAACGCAGAAACTTCCTGTGACGCAGATGTATCGGCACATATGTTTTATTGTGAGTATTCGGAAGGGCCGTTTGACTACGCTCTCATTGAGAGTGCGTAAATCCAATATTGGTCTCAATACCCCAGGGTTGTTTTGACTCTAGGAAGTAGAGTGAATATAGCCCGCTGTTCCTTTGCTCCTGGGGAACTACTGTGACCGCCTCCTTCGCCAAAAGTTCCATAATCTCTTTCACAAGAGCGGCGACTTTCTCTGGCGTCTTTATCGCCGTCTCCATCAGATCCAAAAACGGGGGAGGAGTTCGGTGGAATTGGATGGCATAACCCTTCTCCAGCGTCCAGCTTAGCCAGGAGGAAAGGGTGCAGCTTCGCTGCCACTCTAAATAATGCTCTGAGAGCGGGAAAGTGCGAAGCTGTGGTACCGACAGTAGGAAGGACCTGTATTCCTCTATGGCCCAAGCCGTCGCTGTCCCCTGACACTGAAGCGGTAGGGCAGCCCAGGATGGGCTCCCTTCGAAAGGGGGAGGGAATATTGACACGCTCTGTGAGAAGCGGGGGCACCGACACTTCGGTTATACGTGTAACCTTGTGGTTCCAGCCCTCCGTGAATGTAGCACGGGATCGGAGCTACACTAACTGAGGCGTCTGCCTGATTTAGTGTGCCGTCTCCCACCAGCGATTGCGTAATCGGCCCAACATGGGGCTGTGTATGCAGGCTGCTCTTCAAACCCTTAGCTACTTCGCTCCTAAGAGTATGTAGTGTAGGGTTTTTATGAGGTATAGCATGACAGCTCATTAAGAGCGTCTTGCTTTCCTCATGTCATTCCCACTCACAACGTCCCTCTGTGTGTGCTCAGCTACGTACTCATAGTGGGCTGTGCTACACACAGAGTGATGAGAGGAAGAGAGAGATAGAGAGAGAAGGAAGCAGTCTCAGTTTTGTTATGGAAAAGAGGTTTTCTTGTGACAGTCAGATGGAACACATTCTTTATTAACAAAGGACGCATTGGCTCCTCCATCCCTTTGCAGGGGTGGGGGATGAACAGTGGGTGCTGCCACAAGAAGTACTGCGCTCTCTTCCATCCTCTCCCCCTCGTCCTGTCATGGACGTCGTCTCTTCTGACTGACTCTCGGCTGCCAGGGCGACGAAATGAAAACCTCTCTTGTCGGTTGAGCCAATGTCTTCTCTGGTGCTGTCGGAAGGATGGGGCCCGGCCTTGGTACACCAGGTGCTGCTGCTCGACGGGCTCTCCGTCTGGCAGTAGACCCGGGTCTACTGGAGACGGTGGAGCGAGGGGGTGCCTTTGAAGCTGCTCTAGACACCACCAGGTGTCTAGATAGCTGATTCTTCTCCTCCTCAATCTTCCCGAAACGCACCGTTGCATCTTTGACGGGGGTTCCGTGGAGACCGCTGTCAGAGATGGGGGCATTCAATAGGGCGACTTTGTCGGTTTCCTTCATAGCCGTCAAAGACAGCCAGAGGTGTTGCTCCACAACCACCAACGTTGCCATAGACCTCCCCGCACATACAGCCGACGCCTGTGTGAGATGGAGGATGGTGCCGGAAATATTCTACGCTTCCTCTATCTCCTCTCTTGACAGCTCAGTCCTATCCGCGGTGAGACGGGATAGAGCGCCTGCCAGGAGGGCAATATTATTAGCTGCTGCTATAGCTTGTACGCCTAGAGCGTAGGACTTCTCCACCAGCTGTGCTGTGAGCTGGTCCTTGGTCTTAGGTAGTGTGGGTTTTTTGGATGACAGCCAGAGCTCGAACCTGGGACGAGGTACACAGCTAGTGTGTCCTCGTGCCTAGGGATCTCCTGAGGTCGTTTTCCCGTCCACTCTGGTGAGTGGGGTGTACGTCTTCGCCGGCGCTCTGGCCGTTAAAGGCGCCTCCCATGCACCCTCTACATATTTAGCGAGCGAGGGCATGGTCGGTGCCAAAGGCACAGCCACCCATCTTGATCTGGAGTAGGGACTGCCCACTATCACATCCACTTCCGGATGGAGGGAATGGGGGGCAATGTAATCTCCAGACGGCTCGCGGCCCACTCAATGAGCCCTGTAAAATCAGAGTGCAGAGAGGCATTTGCCTTGTACAAGGATGTGAAATTCCCCTCCCTCTCCCTAGGGAGGGGGGTAATTTCAACCTTGGTCGGTAGACTGATACTTCCCAATATCCTCTTCATCACCAGAAGCGCTGCCGTCGTCGTCTTACACCTCAGAACCTGAGGCTAACATAGACATGGCGTCTTCTAAAGGGGTATCCTCCCTGTAACCACCCCTCCTATTGGCTGCAGGTGTGTGCATAAATTTCTCTCAGGCTATTCGCTGCCTAGGCAGCGGGGTAAACCACTAGGAGCAGTCCTCCCCTATGGGGCGGAGCTCTACGATATTGAACTATATTTTCAGGGTCGCTTCCCCAACACTGCCAACCGGTGTCAATCTTTTTGACCAAGTTACTAATGGCGCCTATTTTCCTCTGTGCCAAATTAGAACAATAGTTACCAATCTATGCTTGAGTTATTTGACCATGTCCAGAAGAAAAAAAGTGAAATTCAGACAATAACAATAGGTTTCACGGCTTCGCTGTGAACCAACCCCTAATTACAGTGCATTCGGATGTATTGAGACACCTTCCCTTTATCCACTTTTTGTTACATTATAGCCTTATTCTAAAATGGATTAAAATATATTTTTTCCTGTTCATTCTACACACAATACCCCATAATAACAAAGTGAAAACTGTAAATGTATAAAAAAATAACAAGATACTTTATTTTCATAAGTATTCAGACCCTTTGCTATGAGACACAAAATTCAGCTCAGGTGCATCCTGTTTCCATTGATCATCCTTGAGATGTTTCTACAACTTGATTGGAATCCACGTGGTAGATTATATTTATTGGACATGATTTGGAAAGGCACACACCTGTCTATATAAGGTCCCACATTTGACCGTGCATGTCAGAGCAAACACCAAGCCATGAGGTCGAAGGATTTGTCTGTAGAGCTCCAAAGACAGGATTGTGTCGAGGCACAGATCTGGGGAAGGGTACCAAAAATGTCTGCAGCATTCAATGTCCCCAAGAACACAGTGGCCTCCATAATTCTTCAATTGAAGATGTTTGGAACCACCAAGTCTCTTCTTAGAGCTGGCAGCCCGGCCAAACTGAGCAATCGGAGGAGAAGGGACTTGGTCAGGTAGGTGACCAAAAACCTGATGGTCACTCTGACAGAGCTCCAGAGTTCCTCTGTGGAGATGGTTAAACCATCTCTGCAGGACACCACCAATCAGGCCTATATGGTAGAGTGGCCAGATGGAAGCCACTCCTCAGTAAAAGGCACATGACAGCCTGCTTGGAGTTTGCCAAAAGGCACATAAAGGACTCTCAGACCGTGATAAACAAGATTCTCTGGTCTGATGAAACCAAGATTGAACACTTTGTCCTGAATGCCAAGGGTCATGTCTGGAGGAAACCTGGCACCATCCCTATGGTGAAGCATGGTGATGGCGGCATCATGCTGTGGGGATGTTTTTCAGCGGCAGGGACTGGGAGACTAGTCAGTATCAAGGGAAAGATGAACAGAGCTAAGTACAGCGAGATCCTTGATGAAAACCTGCTCCAGAGTGCTCAGGACCTCAGACTGCGGCGAAGATTCACCTTCCAACAGGACAATGACCCTAAGCACACAGCCAAGATAACGCCGGAGTGGTTTCTGGACAAGTCTCTAAATGTCCTTGAGTTACCCAGCCAGAGCCCGGACTTGAGCCCGATCGAACATCTCTGGAGAGACCTGAAAATAGCAGTGCAGCAATGCTCCCCATCTAACCTGACAGAGCTTGAGAGGATCTGCAGAGAGGAATGGGAGAAACCCCCCTAATACAGGTGTGCTAAGCTTGTAGCGTCAAACCCAAGAAGACTCAAGGCTGTAATCGCTGCCAAAGGTGCTTCAACAAAGTACTGAGTAAACTGTCTGAATACTTATGTAAATGTAATATTTCAGTTTTTATGTTATAATAATTTGCAAACATTTATAAAAACCTGTTTTTGCTTTGTCATTATGGGATATTGTGTGTAGATTGATTTGGAGAAAAAACTAATTAATCAATTTTAGAATAAGGCACAAGGTAACATAACAAAATGTGAAAAAGTCAAGGGGTCTGAATACTTTCTGAATGCACAGTAGGTAACATAACACCACTATGATAGCCTTGTTAAACCTTGGCATGGTTAATGCACCTCAATGGTGCATGATACCTTACATAACCTTTTGCTCCTCCATAGTTTCATATTTTAACAGGTCTCTCTGTTCTTGTTGACTCAGAAGATCAACTGTCAGTGACTCTGATCAACTATACGCAAGAGGTTTTATTGTCGTGTCAGGAATTCAGCCTTCTTTGTGTTGCACTTGCCATTCCCCACACCTCTTTGATGCAGATGCTCTGTTGTGATAACATCCTGTAGGTCTGACACAGTATCTAATTGGAGGTTAACTTTACAGTAATTCCGTAACTCAGATTTTGAATCCTAACAACTCAGATGCCTAAAGGGTTTTAGGTTTATCGTCTTTCTCATTGTTCCTGACCTGCGCTGGTGAGATACACTCTCTCTCTTTCTCTTCTCCACCCCAGGGACTCTTGGGGTATGACCTTTCAGGCTATGACTACTCTCTCTCTCTCTCTCTCTCTGTCTCTGTCTCTGTCTCTGTCTCTCTCTCTCTCTCTCTCTCTTCTGTCTCTCTCTCTCTCTCTCTCTCTCTCTCTCTCTCTCTCTCTCTCTCTCTGTCTCTGTCTCTGTCTCTGTCTCTGTCTCTCTCTCTCTCTCTCTCTCTCTCTCTCTCTCTCTCTCTCTCTCTCTCTCTCTCTCTCTCTCTCTCTCTCTCTCTCTCTCTCTCTCTCTCTCTCTCTCTTTCTCTCTTTCTCTCTTTCTCTCTCTTTCTCTCTCTCTCCCTCTCTGATCATGCCTAGAATAATTCATTGTAATGCTTGTTAATGCTTTGTAACTGAACCTGTATGCCTTGTTTGTGATTTCATTCATTTTACAATGCCTTTGATATAGAATACTCTCAGACATTTCTTGACCTTTCAATTACTGTAACTCAACTATAGCCTCTTGCATATTGTTAAATCATCTTTATGGAGTCAGATAATTAATTTAATAGACTTTGTTAACATACACATTACATAGTCTTATTACAGGTCACATGTGAGCTATAAATAATATACAGTGCCTTAAGAAAGTGTTCACACATCTTGACATTTTCCACATTTTGTTGTGTTACAGCCTGAATTTAAAATTGATTAAATGTAGATTTTTTTTTGCCACTGGCCTACAGACAATACTCCATAATGTCAAAGTGGAATTATGTTTTTCTGAATTTGTACAAATTAATTATAAATGAAAAGCTGAAATGTCTTGAGTCAATAAGTATTCAACATCTTTGTTACGGCAAGCCTAAAAAAAAGTCATATAATAAGTTGCATAGAGTCACTACGTGTGCAATAATAGTGTTTAACATGATTGTTGAATAACTACCTCATCTCTGTACTCCACACATATAATTATCTGTAAGGTCCCTCAGTCAAGCAGTGAATTTCAAACACAGATTCAACCAAAAAGACCAGGTAGGTTTTCCAATGCCTCGCAAAGAAGGGCACCTATTGGTAGATGGGTAATATTGAAAAAAAAGCAGACATTGAATATCCCTTTGAGCATGGTGAAGTTATTAATTACACTTCTTTGGATGGTGTATCAATACACCCAGTCACTGCAAAGATACATGCGTCCTGCCTAACTCAGTTGCCAGAGAGGATGAAAACCGCTCAAGAATTTCACCATGGGGCCAATGGTGATTTTAAAGCAGTTACAGAGTTTACTGGCTGTGATAGGAGAAAACTGAAGATGGATCAACAACATTATATTTACTCAACAATAATAACCTAATTGACAGAGTGAAAAGAAGGTACAGAATACAAATATTCCAAAACATGCATCCTGTTTGCAACAAGGCACTAAAGTAATATTGTAAAAAATTGTCCTGAATACAAAGTGCTATGTTTGGGGCAAATCCAATACAACACATTACTGAGTACCACTCTCCATATTTTCAAGCATAGTGGTGGCTGCATCATGTTTTGGGAATGCTTGTGATCGTTAAGGACTGGGGATCTTATCGCGAAGAAAGAAAAAAGGGGTTGGAGCTAAGCATAGGCAAAATCCTAGAGGAAAACCTGGATCAGTCTGCTTTCCACCAGACACTGGGAGATTAATTCACCTTTTAGCAGGACAAATAACCTTAAACACAAGGCTAAGTCTACATTGGAGTTTCTTACGAATAAGACCTTGAATGTTCCTGAGAGGCCGAGTTAGAGTTTTGACTTAAATCTTCTTGAAAATCCTGAAAATGGTTGTCTATCAATTATCAACAACCAATTTGACAGAGCTTGAAGAATTCTTGAATAAGCTCTTAGAGACTTACCCAGAAAGACTCACAGCTGTAATCGCTGCCAAAGGTGCTTCTACAAAGTATTGACTCATGGGTGTGAATACTTATTCTATTCCTGTATTTCATTTTCAATAAATTTGCAAACATTTCTAAAAACATGTTTTCCTTTTGTCATTATGGGGTATTGTGTAGATGGGTGAGAAAATAAATATATTTCATCCAATTTGAATACAGGCTGTAACATAACAAAATGTGCTATAAGTCAAGGGGTATGAATACTTTCTGAAGGCACTACAAATCAAATATTATCCCACTACACTGCAATATCTTCCTTCTAGCCCTCCACCAGTGAAACTCTGAAAATCAGGAAGCAATTAATGAGCGAGTGGCGATGCTGCTGCTTTCTCTCGTTCTGCCCGTATAACCAATAAGAGGTTCACATAAGGGGGGGCATCTCTGCCCTCTGCAAATGTCAGCTCACCTGTGAGTTCTTCTGAGAGCCATCTCACCTAGTAGAGATGGAGATGGCAGTCCGAAGCTTTCTCTCTCCCAACTGCCTCCAGCCCAGCCTCAATGTAAAATGCACATATTCTAAAATGGACTTTTCACACTTCTACTTGCATATTTTATGTAGCATTTCATTCAGCATTAGATTCTCTCCTGTGTGTGTAAGCATTCTTTGAAATATGAGATAGCTGGATAAGTACTATAAAACCATTAAAAATAGAAGAGGGAGAAGGAATAATATTACTGCTCTACAGACAGGCTCTCCTGAATGCAAATGTGGCGCAAATTTTCTGTTCAGCACCCGGCTTTCAAAAGGAAATATCAGCATCAGAATTAAAAAGAATAATGCTTTTAAATTCAAGAAAAACAATACATGAACATAATACGACAGTGATCCATTGTAGGTTAGAGTGCTACAGACTACGCTAACTAAACCGAATTATCTCATAAATACCTAATAAGGAGCGTTAAAGAAGTAAATCCACTCAAAAACGATCTTTTGGTATTTTCTTCATTAGCCCACTGTTAATACAGTCCCAATGTTTTGCATTTCAGCAGTCAAGTTTTCAAGATATTGGACAAAGTGTCACTTGCCACATCATCTTGATGATGCGTTTTGCAGTCTGTTACCCTCAGGCTCTGCTCACCAACCCAGACAAAGACATGGCTAAAAATAATCTCTGTCCTGTTTGCAGTGGCTGCTTTTGTGTCACCCTGTGACATGTGCCTCCATGACATGTGGCAGCCAAGACACCTATTACAGTGTATAGGTCACTAAGGAGCAGCTCAGGGTTCAATGGATGGACAGAGGAGTGTTAGGCGAAGCCCCTGACTGCAAACCTCTAAATCGGTGTCAAAAGATGGCACTGTCTTTCTGTCATTCCAATGGATGAGCAGCCTGAATACCTTGACATCTCTGGCTGCTTAGCGAGGTATATTGCAATACCTCTGCAATAAGAAAACTGCAATAGTGGAATATAAATACTCATTCTTCCACAGGCAATTGAATGCGCATGTTGAAAATAGAGTGGGTATAGTCCATATTGTTGAAGAGGGCGATTGGTCATACATTGAGGTGAAAAGAAGCTTAGGAAACGAGGGGGGAAATGTGTTTAGTTGGAGCATCACATTGCTTCACACCTGTAGCCAATCTTCATTCCGTTCTTTGGAGGAGCTAGCTGTAACTGTGTCTGCTGTGGATTGGTCACCCACCAATCCACACATCGATTACTGTAGATGGAGCTGAACACCCAGGCACAGCCAGCACCAACCCAGCCTAGTGGAGCAGAGCCAATAGCCAAGACTTGTCAGCACATATTCAGGTGCTGTGACATGCTAGGCTTCAACCATCCAGCCAGCCACACACACAGGGAGTGAAATGAACAAAGCCCCCCACCAAATCAACTCCGTCTTGGATCTGGGCCAAGTGGAGTCCATGTCTTGACGAGTCCTCGGCATGCCAAGCCGGGCGAGGGAATGATCTGTTTTTATGTTCTATTGAAGTGTTTTGGTTTGAGAAAATACCAATCTTGCTCCCACAGTGGTGCGACTTCATAGTGAGTCAGTATGGCATGGTGGAGCTGGATGATTGGCTCAAAGAATCACTGACTATATGTTAATGACCTGCTGGACAGTGCTGCTGATGGCACAGAGGGACCAGGACAGTGTCCCAGATGGCACCCTATTCCCTATATAGTGCACAACCTTTGACTAGGGTCCATAGGGCTCTGGTCAAAAGTAGAACACTATATAGGGAATAGAGCTCAGTTCAAAAGTAGATCACTATATAAGTGTAGTGGCTTCCTTTCCTCTTTACCATAGCCACTACCCAAGCCTGAAGCGGGGTTGTTTGGTATGCATACAGTCCACACTCAAGGTTTCCAAACGGCCAAACATTCAATGACATCCAGGGATATGGTGCAACAAAAATGTTTATTATTCTTATATCTAACAAAGAAATTATTCTCCAATCAACTTAAAGCATAGATTACTTGATATGGAAAATACATAACATGACCTGTCTGTATGTATGTCTGTATGGTCAAAAAACTATACTGCTCCCATATCTTGCAAAGGCTCCTTCCCCTAAAGGCCCAACTTCCTGCCTTTATCCTAACACACTTACCACAGTACAATGAATGGGCAAGAGGGGGGGGGGGCTAAGTTACACTAACAACAAATGAATATACCTCAATCAGGTAAATATAAATCATAAAGGTATGTACCTAATATTTCATCATGGACATTAATATTTAATATATTTACACAAATGTACATGGAGCTCAGTATGTTCAGTCTTTTATACAAATATTTCCAAATCGTCTCTAACATACCGGCCCCTAATTGTTGACTGCACTGAATGCACAACAATGACTTAATATTCAAACGTAGAGCCAATACACAAAACATAGGTCTCTGTAAGATATTGTTCTTAGTCTTAACCATGACGCTCCGGACAAGACCTTTGGCCCCTGGCCAAGCCTCCACCACACACCCCATTAGCCAAGAGTTCCTTGGGGCGGTGTTTTCGACGATGACCACAAGGTCACCAGGACTGAAGTTTCTCTTAGTTTTGTTCCACTTGTTCCGCTCCTGCATAAGTGGAAGATACTCCCTGATCCACCTCTTCCAGAAGAGGTCAGTGATATATTGTACTTGCTTCCATCTCCTTCGCGGGTATAGGTTGCTTCTCTGGAATAGTCCTGGTGGCAGGACTGGTTTAACTTTCAGATCAAGCAGATGGTTCGGAGTCAGGAGTTCTAGATCATTCGGGTCATTTGTTACAGGAGTGATTGGTCTGTCGTTCATAATCGCCTCAACTTCACACAAGGCTGTCTGCAAAGCCTCATCATCCAGTACTTGCTCTTTAAGGACTGAATAGAGGATTTTTCGACAGATGAACCTGCGCAGGAATCAGTATCCAGATAACTAGCAACTTCTAGATGGACAGCTCGACTCACAAGGCAAGTACAGATCACACCATATCGCTTCACATGAACGTGGCCTTGCTTCACCTCTATGGGGCCAAAGTAATCTATGCCCACATGGGTGAAAGGCGGCAAATCAGGTGACACCCGATCTTGTGGAAGGTCGGCCATCTTCTGTTCTCCAGCTTTAGCTTGAATCTGCCTGCAGAAGGCACAGCTCTTAAGGATCTACCTTGCAAAGGAGTTGGCACAGGGTATCCAATATCGCTGGCGAAGTCTAGAACGCATGTGACCTCTCCCAGAGTGGCCAACCTGCTCATGGATGTGGAGTAAGATCAGTCTGGAGATGTAGGAGTCTTTGGGCAGGATCATAGGATTATTTAATTCGAAAGGCATAGCAGCTTTGCTTAACCTTCCTCCCACTCTCAGAATGCCATTGTCAACAATTGGATCAAGCTTACAGATTGAGCCGCTTCTCTTGGCACATTGTTTTCTTTTCACAACTAGTGCAATTTCTTGTTTAATGTGCTGTCGTTGCTCAAATCGAATGATGACCTTTTCTGCTTCATCTAGGTCATCCACAGACTTGTTAATTTGTTCTTTCAGTGAGTTTATCAGACTCTGATCTGATCTTGGATCAGTTTGTGAGAGAATTTCCTTTTCTGGCTTAACTGTAGAAGAAGTCTCTTCAGTTTCAGCATCCAGTCAACTGCTTTCTTCAAGCTGTTCCATGTTGCATAGTACTCAATCAGTTTACTGGTTGGACTCTTTTCTTCCACACTTGTACTGTTTACACCTCTGGATCATCCGGAGGGATGGAGCCAAGCTCCTCGGGGACATTCACCCATTGAGTTTCTGGTTTCTCCAGGAATTCTGGTCCTTTGCACCATCTCTTTGAGTTCAGAAAATTTTTAACGTAATCCTCTTGAGGCATCATCAGCTGGGTTGTGTTTGGAGTTCAAATACCTCCACTGTTTTGCTTTTGATAGGTCACGGATCATAGCAACCCTATTAGCCACAAAGGTATGGAATCCCTTGGTATCGTTGCGGATGTATTTTAGCACAGACTGGCTGTCTGTCCAGAAAGTTGACTCCTCAAGTTCAACCTGGAGCTCCAGTCTTAACATCCTGTCCACTCGCACTGCCAATGTTGCTGCAGCAAGTTCCAGTCTGGGGATCGTCATCTGCTTGAGTGGAGTCACCCTTGATTTCCCCAGTATGAATGCAATGTGGACCTTTTCCATACCGTTTGTGAACCAAAGGTAGCTTGCCTTGCCATTACCTTGTTCACTTGCATCACCGAAGTGATGCAGCTGTTCGGTCTTGACTTGACCAAAGTTCTCAGGAATCATACACCTGTCTATCTGGAATCTGGAGAGCTGGTCCAGCTCTGAGAGCCATCTCTTCCATGAAATAGAGTGTTCTTCAGGGATGACTTCGTCCCATCCACACTTTAGCTTGCAGAGCACTTGAAGAATTTGCTTTGCCTTGAATACGAATGGGGCGAGAAAACCTAATGGATCATAAATAGAGCTGACAGTTGAGAGAATATCTCTTCTTGTAAGGGGTCTGTTCTTGACAGTGACTCGGAAGGTAAACACATCACTTTCAATGTTCCATCGGATTCCAAGTGCTCTTTCAACAGGCAGCTTTTCTCTGTCCAGGTCCAATTATTTTATCTGCTTGATTTTGTGTTCATCAGGGATAGAAGCCAGCAGAGTGCGGCTGTTGCTGACCCACTTGGTCAATTTGAACCCACCCTGAGAGCCCGCACCCCTGAGGTTTTTTGTGAGAGCTATGGCTTGTTCTTCTGTGGCCACTGACTTGAGGCAGTCATCAACATAGAAGTTGGACTTGACTGTTTAAATCCCCTCTTCATCATACCTCTCACAGTTGTCTTCTGCAGTCTTTCACAGCGCAAAGTTTGCACAACTTGGAGAGGATTTAGCACCGAAAAGATGTACCGTCATTCTGTACTCCTCCAATCTTTTGTTAATATCACCGTCCGGCCACCATAGGAATCGCAGGAAGTCTAAGTAATCTTCATGGACACATACTTGATGGAACATTCCTTCGATGTCTGCCATTATGGCGATGTGCTCTTGCCGAAATCTTAGCAAGACTCCTATAAGCATGTTTGCCAGGTCAGGGCCTTGAAGGAGTTCACTGTTAAGAGATGTAACTTTATAGGATGATGAACAGTCAAACACCACTCGTATCGTTCCTTTGCGCTTATGGTGAATGTCATGGTTTGGTATGTACTATACCTTGCCTTTCTCTCTGAGGAGCTGTTCTTGTGGTACCTTCTCAGGGTAGCTTTTTGTTATCATCTCTTCCATGAAGCCTTTGTACTCTACAGCGTAATCTTTGTCCTTCTTCAACTTCCTCATAATATTTAGAGCCCGCTGCTTTGCCATGTCATGATTGTTTGACAGGACTACATCTTTGTTGCGAAAGGGCAACGGTAAGTAGTAGTGATGGTCTTTGAGGGTTATGGAGCTTGATATGATCTCCATAAACCTACGATCTTCAGCTGACATCTCACTTTTCTCTTCATACTCTCTCTCAGGGAAGTCATGGTTGTACTGATTTACAAGAAGAACCCCCAGGTCGGCCATTGAGATACGATTGACCATCATCGTAGGATGCCCAGATTCTTCTGCCATGGTACAACTGTTAAGAGGGCCGTTCATCACCCATCCAAAGAGGGTTTTCACTGCATACGGTCCGTTGCCTTGACTATTTATGATTTTCCAGGGTTCCATTGCCTTTGAAGCATTTACGCCAATCAGGAGTTCGACGTCGGCATCAATTTCCTTCAACCACACCTCTTTCAGGTATGGCCACCTTTTGAGATGTTTCTGAGTGGGAATATTCTCTCTTGTCACTGGGATCTTATTTTGGGTGTAGACCTTTGGTAATGCAAGAAATGTGTCACCTTCCACATTGTCAATCTCTAATCCAGATATCTCAAAGCTCTTGATAGGACTCTCCTGCCCCATTGTGCGTAGCAGAATTTCAGTCTCACTGCCTTTAGCTTGCAACTGCCTCATGAGTCTCTCCATCCAAAATGTTGCTGAGCTACCAGAATCGAGAAACGCATAGGTTAACGCAGACTTGCTTTACTTGAACTGGCACAATTACAAGTGCACAATCTGTACCGGCCCCGGTATCTTCACCAGCTTCCAGTGAAACAAGAGCACTGCTGACAGTTTCCTCCCGCTTTAGTGCTACACCACTCGTATCTGCCTTCAGAGATCTAAATCTCTCTCTTCCTTCAATGTGCAGGATAGTGGGGTGCTTTCTTTGACAGCTCTGACAGGTCATCCTTCTTTTACATTCTTTGCTTAAGTGTCCTCTCATCAAACAGCCAAAACAAAGGCCTTTTGATCTCAGAAACTCAACCTTGGTTTCGTGTGGCTGTGCCTTCACCTGTTGGCAGTAGACCAAGAAATGCTCACCAGCACAAAATACAGATGAGATACTGGGAGCATCAGAAGGGTATGTGCCTGGTTTCTTGACTTTGAATGTTTGTTCTTTTAAAGGTTTTTCAGTCACAATCTGCCACTACAGCTACTGCAGTGGCAAAACTGCTTCCCCTACTCTTGGACTTGAACTGCTGTTTAAAGTCAGCATCTGTTTTGGTTTAAAAAACGTTCTGTTGATCAGGGGATCTTGAATATCTCCATACAACGGATCCTGCAGTATTTTGGCCTGTTTTCCCATGAACGTCACAAGGTCACTGAACTGGGCCCTCGGGTGGTTTCTCTCTAAAATATCACATGCCGTAGACCTCAATTTTCCCTTAGTTTGTAAGGACGTTTTGACATGATCAACTTTATGTTGGAGGGAAGATTAAGCTCTTCCATGTTCTGTAGGTCTTGCATAGCGTTACAGCAACCTCTAAGATAGAGTGCATAGCCACCCAGTCTCTTTCCATCATCCGGTTTGATGTTTGTCCAGTTCCAAGCTTTTTCCATGTAAGCAACTTTGATTTCATTGCCAAAGTGTTCCTTTAACAACCTCTTAGCCTCTGCATAGCCTCTTCTGGCTTCCATATGCAGACAACTACGGACTAGATCCTTGGGCTGACCAGAGGTGTACTGTTCCAGGTAATATCCTGGTGACTGCTTGTCTTATCTTCTATACCATGCTCAAATGCACGCATGAATGGCCTAAAGTTTAGAGGATCACCGTCAAACATAGGTATCTCCCTAACAGGGAGTGTGGCCTGTTTGTGCTGTAGTACAAGGAGGTCAGCAATTTCAATCTGCCTTTGCATGACAGTTGTCACAGGCCGGCTCATAGCCTGTGGCAAAAATGAGGGGACACGAACAACAGGTATAGGCCAATCAAAATGGTTCTTTATTATAAACCAAACTATTAACTTTAAACAAAGAAAAAGGAATGAGGTGTGAAAGTATCATAATGTAAGGTGTTTGTAAAGTGCAGGGATGCGTGAATCTGTGTGTGTGAATGACTGAGTGAAAACTATGCAAAACTACAAAGGGACAAACAAAACAGGATCATACCTGGAGGAGCAGAGAGAGAGAGTGATTAGTGAAGCTGTTTAAATACCCTGAGTCCAGGTGACTCCAACCACTAACGACCCTCCTCTGCCTGTAGGAGAAACCGCCCCAGCGCTGCAGAGGAGGGGCTGTGACACAGTAGAGAGGTTATCATGGCTGGTATTATGGCTGATACCCGCAGTGTTGATTCTGTGTTGATTGCTAGACCTTGCTGTTGGCTGCTGAAAGGCGTGGTTTATGACCGTTTTCTGAATAGGTTTTGATGGCTTTGTCGTCGGTTGTTGTAAAATTCTTTGTAGTGGGTCTTTGGAACTGCTCCTAATGTAGCAAACTCAACAGGTGATGGTTCAGATTCCTCGGGTTCCTGGTTCTCAAAATAAGAGTTCATTCCATCTTCTTGGCTTAGAAAATGGGCTGCCACAGCATGGGATTGAGAACTCAACACTCTCCAGGACCTTCCGTTTGGCATTATATGCTGCTATGTCCGTTTCCAGTGCCATTTTTTCCATCCTAACATTCAGTTGAGCTTTCTCATTGAGAACAGCATCAAATGCTTCAAGACTCTCATCCACAGTTTCAACGTTTCCTCCATCAACAAGAAGGACTTTTATTTAATTAATTTTGCGTGTCCACACTCCAAGTTTACCTCTCCGGGCTGCATAGAGTGAATTTAGATGCTCCTCTGCATCAAAATGTACTGGGCCATACGCACTACTCTTTGTAGTGCCTTGCAGTCGGATGCCAAGCTGTTGCCATACCAAGAGGTGATGCAGCCAGTGAAGATGCTCTCAATGGTGCAGCTGTATAACTTTTTGAGGGTTTGAGGGCCCGTGCCAAATCCTTTCAGCCTCCTGAGGGGGAAGATGCATTGTTTTGCTCTCGTCAAGACTGTATTGGTGTGTGTGGACCATGATATTTCCTTGGGGCTCCACTACAGCCCCATAAATGTGGATGGGGGTGTGCTCGGCCCTCCGTCTCCTGTAGTCCACGTCAGCTTCTTTGTCTTGCTGACTTTTAAAATTGAGAATGAGATCAATTGGCTTAAACAAATTACACCTTTAGTGAAACCTGGTTCATGGCAGTATTCTCGCCCCCAACCATTTAGGCATCTTCATGCCTCTGATTCTCATAAAACAATAAAGTGGCGTGTCTGGAAATATGGGACTATTGGGGCAGTGGCCATGGACTGAGTGCATGAATCTATAAATATAGGGTTAATGTGGTTACATAAACTGTACAATATATAGCCTACTATATAAATATATTACCTGCCTTAGATTACTAATTTAGATGACTCAACATGGTGTCAAACACTAGTGCCATGACGTGGCCCTTTCTGGGTGTAAATCGTGGCTCACCCCCTCTTAATCTCTCTTAACCCAGGTTTAGTACCTCAGGTCATAAATACCGGGTAGAAACTGCCATGCAGTATGGAGGTAGAAAGCCTAGAGAGAACAAAGAAAGACTTGGACAAAATCCTAAAACCCCAAAATGGGAGAATTGAACAATATTTCTACTTTTGAGAATGTGGGAATGGTCCGTGGACACTTAAAGGACAGTCATGTTGTGTGTTTTTCATTTGGTGATCTCATGAAGGACAGGAAACACACATAACGGTATCTCTTACAGTGTACATTTCCCAGCTGTCAGGTTTACATCTAAATATTGTGAAACGTATGTGATTAAATATGAAACTATTTGTGAAAATATGTAATGTGATGTTAACCTTCTAAATGAGAAAATATGGGTTTTCATGTAAGGTTAACCAAGTCAGTAAATCCACACCAGGTGAACACAGACATTACATTAGCCTTCATAGAACCGCCCCTTCTTCGACAAATGATAAAACCCACTCCTGAAGAAATTCACGTTAGACCAAAATATGCTGGGTGACACTGGTGTGTGAAGTGGTTTAAACTACAATGAGCCAAAGACACCCACGGTAAGCCGGACGTCTCGAATGGTTAAGACCAGGCAAACCATAAGACTAGAAAACCATGCCATGTGGAGCATTGGCTACATGGCTGGAAATGGTTAAACTCTGAGACTATCGATTCACTACAGACAGAGCTAATTCTAGACAACACGAACTACTAGTCTGCAGCTTTATTTACGTAAACCTAGAATGGGAATACCGACAACCGCCGAAGCATCTATGAGACCATTTATGAATGAAGTATCCATTCTAACCACATACAACCACGAAAGACTTTGTCACTTTGTGACTAACCAGAGACTCTGATGAACCCTACAGAACTATTGAGGATTCCAGCAGAGAAGACAACAATGACATGCTGGCGTAAATATATATACATTACAATTATTCTTGAATGAGTGGCCATTCATGTGCAAAGGATTAGCATTTAAATTAATATAATTATAGACTGTGTGTAATGAATCCATTTTGCCTTTCCCGCTCTTGAACTGCCACACCCCTTTTCTTTGCCTACCAAGCCGTCATATTGGTTTCGTCCACTAGGGACTTTTTCTTTGTATCATGTAGCAACCCAATGTATAAAGTAATTGTGTGTGTTTTCATGTATTTCTGTGATTTTATTAGTTAGTTAGTAAATAAATAATTAAGCCAATTTGTATGTCGCTGATTCATAATTTATGCTAGGGTTCGTGCAGACAACCAAGAATTTTACGATGTTTGGAATGAGACTAACAAGGTAATAATAATACATTAATGAGAATGACTAATCGATCAGATATTAAAATATCTGAAGAGTTATATTCAGGAAAATTATAGCTCTGTAATTCGACATTTTCTCTGGTGCCCCGACTTCCTAGTTAATTAAGTTGACATGATTAGTTTAATCACGTAATAATGATTACACACAGATAATTGATTTGATAAAATAACAGTCTTCACATTTAATGATAGTAAAGACACGGCACTAGCCGTTTTATTTGGTACAATGCAGGGTAGAGATCCACATATCATTCTGATCAAATAGCACTATACAAATGCAATTGTGTCCTGCTATGTACTTGATTCATTATAATCCGTAATGAGGTTGTTGTCGGCAGAGGCTCACGCTTCCCTGGAAAAAGGGATGCTATCAGGTGATCTCCTTATTGTCTGACCTACAGGATATTACTTTTATTAGGACCAAATTACATTTTAATACAGCACAGGGGACGATAATTAAGAACGGACAACATTGTTGTTTATCATTGCCCCCCTATGATGGGCACACATGGCTCTGTGATACGACTGGCACATCAATAATAGGCGTTGGGGCTGCGGGGCCACACAGCTCGGTAACCCTGACGACACAGATGTCTCCGGTGGGCGAATTGTTGAACTGGCTTTTGCCACACGCGCCACTGATGATGGATAGGTGTCAAGCACAGGTCTCCTCAGCATTTGTCTCGATTTCATTTAACACCTGTTCACGGGCCATTGTGGATGGCCTTTCGTGGCGCCACGGGCTGTGCCGCATGTCAGTGCTGCATAACGCAGAGCCGAGCCTCTCTACCCCTGAGAAGCAATGAGCAAACGCTACAAAGGAAACAAAGACCCTTGTCACCTGACTATTAGCATATAGTAACTCCAGGGTGTAGTGGAAGAATAGAGTGAACAAATGTGAATGATGATGGAGGCCAGTGATGAAGATGCGTCTAGCGACTTGCATGCGCCAAGGCCCAGCGTGAGTACTCTATCACGATTTATGGCATTGTCTGGATGGCTGACCATATGAAGGATATCACAAAAGTCAAACACACCTTATCCATGGCTTTCTCCAGGGCGGGACTTTAACATAGAACCCTGGGAACACAGACATCGTCGGGGTGTGAAAATAATTCAATTCGCAAAATTGTATGAATTAAATGGTTGTGATTGGATTGTTTCAAGAGTTTTGATATGTTCTATTTGATTGTTTCTTTTTACAGAATTTCTGTGTTATTCTGTCCGTCGGACGGCTGTCAGTTCAAAGAGGGAGCGACACAGATGTGCGTGCCTATCATTTAGATAAGAGAGGTTAAAGAATGCGTGTGGTGTTTTATGGATTTTTGTTTAATGTTTTGGCCGAACAAAGTGATGTTAAATAGACGATGGGAGATACTGAAATTTGGCGCACTGGTGAGAATAGAAGATTGGTAGAAACTTTGCTCATGGAGTCATTGTAAACCAATCCCCTGATGTAGCATTCCGTTACACTATAGTGTATTTTATACTTTTAGATATTTTGTGACATTGAAGACTTCTAGTATGTACCATTTGCTAATCATATTTCTTATTGCTTAACTTTAGTAAATCTGATTACTTTTAAATGGAAGTATTATAGGAAGGTCTAATGGTAAATGTTATTCACACTAGACATAGAATATATTTGTATTTATTATGGATCCCAGCAGCTACCCTTCCTGGGGCCTGGCAGCTACTCTTCCTGGTGCCCGGCAGCTACTCTTCCTGGGGCCCGGCTGCTACTCTTCCTGGGGTCCGGCAGCTACTCTTCCTGGGGTCCGGCAGCTACTCTTCCTGGGGCCTGGCAGCTACTCTTCCTGGGGCCCGGCTGCTACTCTTCCTGGGGTCCGGCTGCTACTCTTCCTGGGGTCCGGCAGCTACTCTTCCTGGGGTCCGGCAGCTACTCTTCCTGGGGCCTGGCAGCTACTCTTCCTGGGGCCCGGCTACTCTTCCTGGGGTCCGGCTGCTACTCTTCCTGGGGTCCGGCAGCTACTCTTCCTGGGGTCCGCAGCTACTCTTCCTGGGGCCCGGCTGCTACTCTTCCTGGGGTCCGGCTGCTACTCTTCCTGGGGTCCGGCAGCTACTCTTCCTGGGGTCCGGCAGCTACTCTTCCTGGGGCCTGGCAGCTACTCTTCCTGGGGTCCGGCAGCTACTCTTGCTGGGGCCCAGCAGCTACTCTTCCTGGGGTCCGGCAAAATTAAAGCAGTTATACAATTTTAAAAACATTACAATAGATTCATTACAGAACCACAACACACTAAGTGCTATATGCTTGGCATCTAGCTATGACACTCTGAGCTAAGGTTAAGTCAATAAGTTAATGCTAGGACATTGATCACGAGATATTAGCTCATTGTCTCTTAGCCTCTTACTAATAGCATAGCAGTTATCTTGGACACATGTACAGTAACTTATAGTATTCCGAGTGGTGATGCAAGGCTTGCTACCTTGGCTAGACCCATCGAATACGCTTATGGGCATAGCATTCACATGATAATGGAGAGACTGAATATTATATTATGGTCGTATTACTGCTACACTAATTTCTGTCATCCTCAATCGGAGTGTATTATCACACCTTTATGGCAACAGCTGACCAGTGGAAACTCATAATGGACTAATGCAACATTCTGCTAGTTACCACTCATCCACACTCCTATACAAACATAGTAGAGCAAGCAATTGCATTGTGGATTGTTGTTTCTCTGCCTTTACCCTTGTCGATGGAGTTAATATAGATTACTTGTCGGGGGGGGGGGGTTAGATTTGTCTTTGGCTCCTTATTGTCCTCTTTTATTCGTCATAGTCAGCTGTGGTAAACACTCCTGCTTGTGCTTTGATCAGGTAAATGGGTGTTTGGCAATGGGCTATGCAAAGTAAGCACTGTTCCACGGAAGCCAGGAAGTCATTTGATTTTCCCTTGTATGCATATTTCATGAACACAGAGCAGATTATGAGATGGCCATGTAACTTTAAGTCAGCCCTATTGTAGTTGTTTTACACTTGCTTGCTTTGCTTATACAGTTCATGAAGTTACGCTTATTCAAGCAGAAGGCTTTTTTTGTGAGGTGCTATACATAAGTGCCTCATACCTAATTCAACGCCTAATGAAAGTCCTTTTCATCAGGAGTGGAGGGCCTTAATGCAGCCTAGTAAATGGATTTTAGATCAGCATAGTCCTTCTGTAGCTGCAGCTAACAACTTTGCACACTGTTTTATCAGTGAATCACTACTGCATTGCCCAGAGACATTATGCTATCCAAAATGTAGATTGCAACTACAGTACATAGCTGAACAAAGGATGCAGTTATGCAACCAGAGTATTGGTATTAATACAATCACAGAGCGAGACACATGCCTAACAAGCAGATACAGTATGCGATATGACAACTTTTCACATCTGCTCGTGCAGACACAAGCTATGGCTGGATGGTGGATGAAAGAGTAGCCATGCGGTATCTCTTAAGATGCTGTGTGCACCCTGGTCTTGGCTTCCCTATTCCCCGGGTCCCTGTGCAGTTTCCTGCCAGTGCTCAGCCCACAGACCATTACCGGCCTCTCTGTCTGTGTGGCGGGGCACTCTCCCTGAGACCAGGTGCCAGTCAAGATGGATGTTCTTGTTGGGCCAGGCTCCCATGTGACCGATGCGTCCAGAGCCAGTCTGTGTGCTCCAGTCCCGCAGGGCATGCCACGGAGCAAAGCGCCGCTCCGAGCCGCTCCACACTACCGCTGCTGCTGCTGCTGATGCTGCCACAGAGGACCAGGGATACAGGCAGCACACTACAGCAAGGCCAGTCTGCTCACAGTCAAACTGGAATACTAAAACCATTGTTCCCATGTTCCTCTGTTAATCCTTTCCTGATTTTTGGTGATAATACATTAAGGTAATTCAAATATGGTCTGCCACATCTGTTATCAAACAAGCTCAATAGCTCCTCAAATATTGTTCCAGAATGGTTGGAGACAAGAAGCACAGCCTCTAGTATTGACAGATACATCTGTCAATTTACTGAAACCTCTGTTGCAAAAGCATCATTTCATCAGATACCGAAGGTAGCTCAGTCTTCTCCACTTTTGATTGTGATTTAATCTTCCTTTGTCTCTGCACATTTACAAATGGACAGTGTATGTGGAGCATTACGGCTGCTGCCCTCTGGCCTCCCTTATGACTCCCATTCCTGTGGACTTGTCCTATGTGGACTTTTTACACTCCACCATGTCTTTCGCTGTCTGCCGTGACCAGGTTCTGATGTACGCTAGTGAGGTAGGTCACCTTGCTGTTACTGTAGGTCAACAATGCTGTTGTATAGGATTACACAGATCGCTCCTAGAAAGAGCCAGGGCACTTGACACATCAAGGCAGATAAATAAAACGTCCCTGCTCTCTCTGAACCCAACACTGGGTTCCTTTTATGAACCTGGGTCTCTGTGACAACATCGCCCGGTCCCTGGCTCTGGAGGCTGCTGGGCTGTATGGAGGAAGTGAATCTTTTATTGATGCTGAACGACAGCCTGAGATACAGCTGCAGCCTTATCTGATAGCTGACAAAACCTTTCAGCCATCCATGCTCTCTGCTCCACAAAAGCCTGATGACGCAAGGTTTCCAGCTGAGAGAGTAGAAAAGTTATCTGATCCTAACTGCACCGTATGCAAGTCTCCCAGTCACTCAGATCCCATCGGAAATTAAGAGTCTCTTTTTTCCCCCTATATAGTGCGTAAGCTCCTCTGTCTGCAAAAGCCACAACTTCTCCATACTCTATAATTACATTTACTGTTGGCTGAAGAGATTGTGCTACTGTGCTTCCATCACATTTGGATGTTATCAGGTAAACCCTATTTTCTATAAACCAATGCTTACCTTGTATTGCAACACCGTTTCACCACGCAGATGGTAATGAATGTTACCCACGTTGACAGTTAGCTAGAACACACTATGGTCACGGCTAGTAGGCAGTATGTGTATCCTGTTTCCAGGTGGATTTCATTGTGACTGGGCTGTGTACAGTGGGTCCTGTCCAGCCATAGGGCTGCAATGTGGAGCTAATCTCCCCTGAAGGCTGACTGGGCTGGTTGCTCTCTGTCAGAGCCACAGCAACAGCACAGCCTCACAGAGGGAACCAGGCAGCCATGTCTGCAGGCTGCAGCGCTCGGCGCGAACAGAGACACGGCCAGGCCCGAGATGTCAGCTGTGAGGTTTGGGGAGAACGCCACAGAGGTCTGATGCTGATGAGGAGTTGGAACCAGTCCATCTGTTCCCACTCAGAGCTGCCCTCTGAGACTCCTCTCCTCTCCTCCTCTCACCCCCTTTGACTTCCCTTCTCTGGACGGGCCTCTCAAACATCTCTCTCTCGCTTGCCTTCTGGTCCCTTCTCTCTCTTTCCCTCTTCCTTCTTTCCCCATTTGTCAAGTCTTTCCTCCTACGGTCCATCTATATCTGCCTTCCTCTTTGTCTCCTTCTCTTATTGCTCTCCGTACTCTTCTCATTCTTTCTTTTTCCCTCTTCGCCTCCTCTCTCTTTTTCCCCTCCCTCCTCCTCCCTCTCTTCATCCTTCTCTCTTTCTCTATGCCCCATGCTCCCCCATCACCACAGTGGGTGTCATCAGTATGACATGTGCTGTCCTCCTGGTATAAACAGTGCTCCCTAACAGCCGAAAGCCGTCAGCCCTGCACATCCCAAACACCTTTGGTAATTGCCACAGTGCAATGGCAGTCAATGCGTTGCAACTCACTTTTTGCTGTAATGCTATGCTGTATATTACCCACCATATTCATTTACCAACACAGGCTTTTTGTGATTATTGAGCTATGAGTGAAAAAGAAAGAGAGCAGCACACTCTGGCAGCTCAGATGCAATACTGAGCTATGCAATCATTCCTCCATAACAGGCTTGTTGTTCGAATTAGAGAGAACACATGCAATTAAATAGATCTACTGTGTTTGAAATAACAACGTCAAAGTGAGAGCTGTGGCTGGGTTTCTTAAAGGCCTCTGAGTGATCCAGAGAGGGAACAGAACAGGAGAGTTATTTGTTTTGATCAGTGTAAACTGGAGAACATCCGCAGGGAGATTTGGTAATTAGGCCAGCTCGTTTCCTCATTAACTTGTAAAGGAACGGAAACAGGTGCCGATACTCACATTATGGTTCACCACTAAATAGACACATAATACTACGGTACATAGCTGGGAGAAATGAACAATGTAAATACAACCGTTGGTGAGAGAGGCAGAGAGGCGAGAGTCCAGTCTTAAATTCCTACAGGCATTCGATCAGAAAGGTACAGTACATTGAAGCATATTTACGAATTAAAACTCATTCTCAGTCGTTAAATAATGAGCATAATTCAACTTCGTACGATCTGTTTCTCCCTGTGGTCTATGGAATGACCGAACGTGGTTGATTGTGATCTGTGGTTGATGTAAATAAAGTCACAAGCTACATTTCTTGGGGCGTCAAACCTTTTTCTCAGACAGGTGGTCAAGGTTAGCTGGTTAATAATGATAAAACACGTCAGAAGTTTTTCTGCAGGACATGTTGGTTGGAGTTGTGACTGTGTCTGTGTGGCAATGTTAAATTGTCCTTGAATTATGAGGGCTGGCCACATATGAAAGGGATCTTTCGGAGTGTCTCTGGCACCGGTGCCAGCTCCGGCTCCAACAGAAAATCAAATGTCTCATGAGAAGCGGCTAGCTAATGAGGACATTGAAGCATGGCACCATGGAACCACACATACAGCACGTGACAGTAGCAGCCAAAACAAATTCTCAGAGTACCAGGCTATATTCTGCTCAGAAATCCAACATATCCTCATGCTGTTGCTTTTACATCAATGCTGGTTTCACTTCATCTCAGATCACTTGTTAGCTGAATATGTATTATTTTCACATTTCTATCAATTTTGGTGTATGTGTTATTGGTGTCCATAGCAATATCAATATCATCAATGTTCACAATAAGCCCTTGAATGATTTTAATAATTGAATAATGACTCAAATTAAGGTAATGCAATTGGATTTTCCAAGGTAGACTATATTTAATTGATTTTATTGGGGTTTTAATGCTCACCATTTCAGAGTGATGAACTAATGTTTTGAGATCAACGATACAGTAGACAGAAACTCCTTGATATTTCATACCCTTTAATAAAGTTATGAATCATTTGGTTCTATTACCTGGCTGGCCTGGCATTGAGCAGGTAGTGTGTTGTGAGATGGGTCAGCGAGAGAATGCTGCAGCCCAGACAAGCAGCAGGTAGCAAGGTGACACGACTAGCTGTGCTTCTGCTGCCAACATGTGATATTATTGCTCTGTGCCTCCCTACTTCTTGGACAACACCCGCTTTAAAAGTATGGCATTGACAAACACACACACACACGCGCCTGGATTTAGATGAAGTTTAGAGCAGTGTGACTAATTCTGTGCACTTGGAAGACCTTGATGTGTACGACGTAGATTAAAAGGCTGGTCGGATGACTAGCTTGAATGTTCTTGCTAAATTCCCAGTAAATATATTTGATGTCAGGTGGCCTTCGCTTGATAATCGTTGGCCTCTCTTCACTCTGTTCAGGATCTAAGACTTTTATTTAAGTTCTCAAAGTGTTTAAAGAATGTATTGTATTAATCTACTACAGTACATCATGATTAACTGTAAGGGTTTTCCTCTGGTGAAGGAGAAGCAGACCAAAATACAGCGTGGTGGTTATTCATGTTCTTTAATAAAGGAACTCGACATGAAATAACTAACAAAAACAAGTGTGCGAAAACCTAAACAGTCCCCCCCCCCCCCTCAAGGTGCGGAATCCGGCCGTAAAACCTGAACCTATCGGGGAGGGTCTGGGTGGGCATCTGTCCGCGGTGGCGGCTCTGGTGCTGGACGTGGCCCCCACTTCACCGTAGTCTTGGTCCCCCACCTTGTCCGCTTCCGTGGCCTCCTACCCACGGCGACCCTACTTAATGTCACTGGACTGAGGGGCAGCTCGGGACAGAGGGGCAGCTCGGGACAGAGGGGCAGCTCGGGACAGAGGGGCAGCTCGGGACAGAGGGGCTCTTCAGACTCCGGCAGCAGCGCCGGACAGGCGGGAGACTCCGGCAGCAGCGCCGGACAGGCGGGAGACTCCGGCAGCAGCGCCGGACAGGCGGGAGACTCCGACAGCAGCGCCGGACAGGCGGGAGACTCCGGCAGCACAGGAGAGGAGGAAGGCTCTGGCAGATCCTGGCTAGCTGGCGGTTCTGGCAGATCCTGGCTGACTGGCAGATCTGGAAGAGTCTGGCTGACTGGCGGTTCTGGCAGATCCTGGCTGACTAGCGGATCTGCAAGAGTCTGGCTGACTGGAGGATCCTGGCTGACTGGCGGATCTGGAAGATCCTGGTGGATCTGGAGAGTCTGGCTGACTGGTGGATCTGGAAGAGTCTGATGGCTCTGGAAGAGTCTGGCTGACTGGCGGATCTGGAAGAGTCTGGCTGACTGGCGGATCTGGAAGAGTCTGGCTGACTGGCGGATCTGGAAGAGTCTGGCTGACTGGCGGATCCTGGCAGACTGACGGCTCTGGCTGCTCCATGCTGACTGGCAGCTCTGGCGGCTTCTTGCAGACTGGCAGCTCTGGCGGCTTCTTGCAGACTGGCAGCTCTGGCGGCTTCTTGCAGACTGGCAGCTCTGGCGGCTTCTTGCAGACTGGCAGCTCTGGCTGCTCCATGCAGACTGGCAGCTCCTTGCAGACTGGCAGCTCTGGCAGCTCCTTGCAGACTGGCAGCTCCTTGCAGACTGGCAGCTCCTTGCAGACTGGCAGCTCTGGCTGCTCCATGCAGACTGGCAGCTCTGGCTGCTCCATGCAGACTGGCAGCTCTGGCTGCTCCATACAGACTGGCAGCTCTGGCTGCTCTGAACAGGCAGGAGACTCCAGCAGCGCTGTAGAGGAGGAAGGCCCTGACAGCGCTAAACAGGCGGGAGACTCCGGCAGCACAGGAGAGGAGGAAGGTTCTGGCAGCGCTGGAGAGGCGAGGCGCACTGTAGGCCTGATGCGTGGTGCTGGCACTGGTGGTACTGGGCCGAGGACACGCACAGGAAGCCTGGTGCGGGGAGCTGCGACCGGAGGGCTGGTGCGTGGAGGTGGTACTGGGTAGACCAGACCGTGCAGGCGCACTGGAGCTCTTGAGCACCGAGCCTGCCCAACCTTACCTGGTTGAATACTCCCGGTCGCTCTACCAGTGCGGCAAGGTGGAATAGCCCGCACTGGGCTATGCAGGCGAACCGGGGACACCGTGCGCAAGGCTGGTGCCATGTAAGCCGGCCCAAGGAGACGCACTGGGGACCAGATGCGTAGAGCCGGCTTCATGGCATTTGGCTGATCCCAGGGTCCTTTACCGTCCAGTTCGTCCTCCCATGTCCATTCCTTCTCTTGCTGCTGCTTTTGCTGCAGCTGCACTTTGGGGCGGCTACACTCCCCTGGTTTAGCCCAGGGTCCTCTCCCGTAGAGGATTTCTTCCCAAGTCCAGAAGTCCTTTTTACGCTGCTCCTACTGCTGCCTGTTACCACGCCGCTTGGTCCTGTTGTGGTGGGTGATTCTGTAAGGGTTTTCCTCTGGTGAAGGAGAAGCGGACCAAAATGCAGTGTGGTGGTTATTCATGTTCTTTAATAAAGGAACTCGACATGAAATAACTAACAAAAACAATAAGTGTGCGAAAACCTAAACAGTCCTATCTGGTGAAAACACAGAGACAGGAACAATCACCCACACACATACAGTGAAACCCAGGCTACCTAAATATGGTTCCCAATCAGAGACAATGACTAACACCTGCCTCTGATTGAGAACCATATCAGGCCAGACATAGAAATAGACAAACAAGACATCCAACATAGAATGCCCACTCAGATCACACCCTGACCAACTAAAACATAGAAACATACAAAGCAAACTATGGTCAGGGTGTGACATTAACATAAACCAGCTTTATGGAGACCTTGAATCTTTCAAAAAAAAAATGATTATTTTATTATTCCATCGTTATTAGACAGCAGAATTATCTCTGTGAGTGAGCGGTTTCATCAGGGAACCAGTTAATGCTCTTCATAAATAGACAGATGGTACAGTATTGTCTGTATGTTGGCACATTGTATGTTATCCTAATTACTGTAGATGGTATAAATAAGTAAGCCTAGTCCAAGCCAGAATGTCCCATAGGGCAGAAGCCTTTCCCTCTGTTTCTGGACTGTGATGCAACTTCATGTAGTTGATGGTATAACTATGACTCGCTCTTCTCTCCCAGCGGCATACAGTATTTAAGATCTTTTGGATGTTAGCCATGTAAAGTGTAAAGGTTATGTCAGCCTTGGTGAGGATGGGGGAGGGACGTGATGAGGGAATCAACATTAATCCCTTGTTATCGTTCAAATGGTTAGTATATTGACATAGTGTCAGGGGGATTTTAGATAGATTAAGATGTGCACATAGGCATAATGTATGCTATCGATTCTGGGAGGGGTTTTTGCTAGTGTTAAGCATTTTCAAAGTGAGGTTAGTTATAGAGTTCACTTTAGGTTCCACTGTTTGTTACAGTAGAGAGAGTAGGAGGGGGGAAATAAATTCTGCTGTTTCAATAATTGTACAGTAGCCATACATCCTGATTTAGTTTCCCAGTAAATTCTAAGAGAGAGATCAAATCCCCCATCAACTGTGTTGTAAATTAAAGGTCTTTCAACTTAAACAGGTAGTGTAAATGATGAGCATTGCCATCTGCCCAGCTGAGCTGAATGACTGTATGGGTGATAGTGGGGGAAATATGGAAGTCCTCACTGAGCTCCTATCCTTGGGTCTCCAACCTCACTGCTACAGTAGGGCTCCCTCAGTTAGACTTGATTGACTGTCAGAGAAAAATGTCACTCTAACAGTGATACACGGCGAGGAGAGGAAACGTCAGTAACCAAGGAGGAAATGGCAGGCTGTCCAACAGCAATATGACAATGTGGTTTGAACTAGTTCATTAAGCAGCCCAGTGTATTCGGAACTCTCTCTTTCTCTCAGGCTCCGGTCTCTGTGGGGGCCCTGTCAGTGGACAGGTGCAGGGCCACTTCTCTTTATTAATGACAAGCAAAGTAAAGCAACCTGCACAAGGAGCTATACTGGCTGCCAGCCAGCCGTACGCACTGGGGCCGGAAACGGAGGAGGATGGGGAGGAGGGAGGAGGGTATACGGCGGAATGCAGCCACGCACCTTAGAACTGACAAATGCCCAGGCTACTCCACCACACTCCAGCGCCACTGTGACAAATGGGGTTTGAACACACAAAACACAGGAGGGATTGAGTTCCTCAGAGGACAATGGTTTTAGAAAGGCAATGTCTGATGAAGTTTGTGGATTGAGGTGACTGAGCTCGTAAAAGCCAGGGCTCCCTGTTCGGGAACATAACAATCCCTTTCCTTTTCCACCGGTTGTTTTATTGTCCCAGGTGAGAGGGATTAGTGCATTCAGAGGCCTCGCCATTGATCAAAGTAAGTACAATAATACAGTAAGAATGTACACATGGCCTCAAATAAACTCTGTTACCCCTGTATTTAAGCCATTTAACAGAAATACATTTTATTCTGAAGGAAAAAAAAACATGATGATAATAATCATAACTCTATCAAGGAATCTTAATGAGACATCTATCTTAAGGCATCTGCATGTCGACATTTCGGTAGCGTAATAACAATGGATTATATTATGTAGGCTTACTGTGTTATTATTGTTATTACACATCCTGCTATCTGAGTGCAGAGCAGAATGACACTAAGGACATAAGCTGGAGTTAGATGTCTTTATGCCTTTGTCTGTGTGGTTCCTCTTAGAACAGGCATGCCCAGCAGAATGAAAAAAGAGCATGTTTGGTGAAATACAATGCAAATCTATTTCTATCAACAGAAACTCTAGGCAATTACTGTCTATAGTGTGCATTTGATTATTACAGCATTTGTTAATTAAGCAGTCTTAAGCTGCCAGTTATAGAGACATTCATCAGTTGTCTTGCAGGGTGATTTAAATAACTTGTTCTCGTCCTCCTAGCTTCCTCTACCCTCGCTTTGTCTTTTTTCGCCGGCTGCTGACTCTGGAACAGTTATGTATTGATGCTCTGGTAATGGACTGCAGGATTCACTCAAATAACCAAGACAAACAGGGGAAGGAAATGTTTGGTTTCCCCTCCATCCTTGTTTTATTTCCAGCCATTATTCCCTGATTATTGATGTAAATGAACAGGGTAATTGTTTCCGACCAAAACTGAAATGAAACTCATTCTTTCTCATTACGGACCTCTTCAGAAGATGTCGCTTTTTTTCCCCTCTCTGCGACATGATTGCCTTTCTATTTCAGTATCATTATCGTCTGATTGTGTTATTTTGACCTGATTTCTGTTCTACACCTCTTATAGCAAGCTCAAATGAAAAGGCATTTGAGCAGGTAGAACGAGGGTTGGTTATCTACATAGAAATCACAATTGGAATGGCTTTTGATTTTCCTATCGACCGTGACATAGCGAATCATTAAAAATAATAGCTTAGAGTGGCACACTCCTCAAGTGTGAAATGTTTTTATATGTTTTAGTTTCACATATTCAACAGCATTCTGCCATGTTGGCTAATTATGCTCAGTCAGACAAACAAAGCTCACACACATGCACGCCTGATTGGCAGACATTGAAAGAGCAACAGAGCTCAACAAGCCACTCCGTCCCAGCGGATGTAGCAGGGCGTGATTATCATGTTGGGTTGAGTACACAGCGATTTGACGTGTCTTTGACGTCCACTGTTTGTCTCCCTCGACATCCTGCTGTCTCCCCGGGGCTCCCCATCTCTCCTTTATGCCTCCTGCACCGCTAGCTCCTTGATCGAGACATGTTGGCTGTGTCCTGCTTTCTTCACATCCTAAGTAATGGTTTGACAAAGTTGCAGGTTAATCATTTTATGGACTACAATACTAATTTTACATTTACAAGGATCAAAGAGCCCTTAAATAGTATGCGTCTTCTTTTTTGAGAAATACATATACCCTACATACATTATATCGCTGTAGAATTTTATGCAATTCACTAGTCATACAACTAATAACATTTTCAAATTTAGGCTGTTACTTCAATGTGCTGGAGATCAGTAATTTAATGAAGAGATTATATAACTGTGGACAACAAGTCTTTTCCCTCTGTACTGTAGTATCCTAGACACAATACGCTGTGGCATTATTTAACTCACTAGTCCCTCTGCATTACTGAGTAATGTGCTGAATAATAATGTGCCTTAGCCATATTAAAATGAGAGAGACTGGAAAAACAAAACAGTGTAATACCCTATCAAATATCCCTACAGAGTGTTTAGGTGTTTGACATGGCAAATAAATTCAAATCCGTTTTGTGGTCTCGACGGGCCTCTGTGGTCAAGTCGATTTATTTAAAATGTCCTAAGTTGTGGGTTGATAAACTGCCTTTCCAGCTCAATAACAGAGAGTGGGCCATAACCCTCCCCACATCTCCATATTTATTTCCCTCTGATAAGATTGGTTTTGTCTGCGCCGGAGTGTAACTCATTTCTGGATTCATATTGAAATGGCTGCTACCCCTGGTCCCCATTTTATACCTGTGTAAAGATACATGTCCACTGAAAGCTAGTCATTCACATTTTTCAAGAAAATAATAAACAAGCTATCAAATGCAAGTCGGGGGACTGAAATTGCACATCAGCACAAAGTATTTGGTGGGCTATAGCTCTGACATTGACTTTTTTCCTCCTCTCAGCTGTCATGGCTGAAATTGCTATACTGCTTCATGATAGACTTGGCCAGTGTGCAGCAGCCAGGTCAAGCTATTATTATTGCAGCAGGTGCTGAGATCTACACAGGATTTTACAATGCGTTTTGGTTCTGTGTTGGGCTTAGTAACTGTGAGGGCTGACGACCAGCAACTTAACACCTCATGTACTGGATGACAGCCTCTTTATTTCATTATTTCATTTAGTCCGCTGCCTTTGTTCACTTTTTTTTAAGCAGGGATATATTTCAGGTTTTCGGTTGCTTGACTTGAAAAGGGGAGAAAGTTCATGGACAGTTTCAGGACATTGGGTTATTATATAACATAAGTCCACTCGGTCCACACCAGTGGGCTGCTAAGGTTTTGCAGCTATCGTTATGATACTGCCCTTTCCTTACTTCTTCACTCATAGTTAATTCTAAGTTATTTTCAGACTCAAATTTGGGCCACATCCATATGCAAATATTAAAGGTGGCACTGTGCAAATAGGGATCCGGTGCAGCAGCTGACTGGAATGATATATCTGGCCGTGTTAGGCCTTGTCGTCGCAATTAATAGCTCCCCTCCTAAACCCTGCCACAGTGGCAAATACAAGAAGGCAACAATGATTGAATCATCCAGAAAAGTGCATTGCGGCTATGACCCCGGGCAACATATGGCTGCTTCTCCGGCGCCTGTTTACGTAATCTGTAACCTGTGCACTCAGCGATGGTTCGCTGTGCCTTTTGTCTGAAAGACAACACATTAACCTAGCAGACCGAACTAATGTGTGCTGCTTCTGCTTTTCTTGCATCTCATCCTCCACACGTCGGAGCTCTCACGAATAAACCCCAGGAACATCACCTCCCATCGTAACCCCCCCCTTGGCTCCAGCCTGCCGTTTGGAGCTATCACCCCATCCTCATTTGATTGATGCCACTTCCCCACATCAATTTTTATTTCCTGGCTATGTCTGTAATTAATTTCCAACCTGGCGTGAGAAAAATGATCAGAGTAAAATGTAAATAACCAAATCTATATGGTAAATCGGCGTTGGTGGTAGGAGACCTCAACGCAAATGACAGTGGACAGATTTTGAATGTATAACATTTTTATGGGACACAGAGAGCGTGGAGATGTATTGCCTGAAGTCTGTATGAACATACTTCTGTACTGCATTGATTAGCAACTACGTTTCTGTGTCGATTGGGGCTGCCAGCATAAAATGAGGGATACCTTACTTTTCTCTTCTAGTTTACCTCCTTATCTTTGTTCCTCTGAGTCAATGGCCATTATGACTGATGACAAAAAGACTGACTTTATGTCTTCAATGTGTTGTCCAGCCATGTTACTGGCTGACCTGGCATTTGGGGTTTGGAACGTGAAAGCACATAATGCACAGTATTCACGCAATGGAGAGAGTAGCATTCTGTTTTAGGCAATTCACTAGTGATTTTTGTCCATAGATATACAGTACAGTTAAACATTTTTACAGTAGAGTTAAACATTATTTGAAAATGAACTGTGTTTTCAAGTACATTGCCTTCTTTGCCTTGCCTCGGGGCCTTATTTGCCTTTCTACAACAGCAGTTCCTTTGCTGCTAACTGGTGTATCCTAAATAACCCTGCATTAGTGTGACAGTGGCTACGACCTTCCCTGCCTCTCCTTGTCATATGCTATTGTTTCACCATGTGTCACGGGTTCAAAAGCTCACCACCATTAAGGCAATCTTGATTGACTTGTCATTACAGGTTCCTGTTGTTACTTTTGTTCCTATTTTTTTTTTACCACTCCTCACCTATGGATGACAACGGAGAGAGGCGAGAGAGGCTGCAAATTACAGAGTAGAACATGAAATGCCTTTGAAGTCTAGCTAGAGAGCTGCAATTTGTGGATGCAAATGAAAATCCAAATGGAGGAGATTAACGTGTGATAAAATGACAATCATCCAAATGCATGGAACGAGTGTGAATTATTTAGGCTTCATTTGAATTTGACCCCGACAGTATAGTAGCTTCCATTGTCTATAGATCCATTATGCTGCTGGGTTTGCATTACTCCAATATGTAGGATAAGGATTAGGCTCTTAGTTCCGTGTTTTAGTGTGCGTACCACAGCATACTCCACAAACCATCAGTTCCTAACCATGTACAACTTCCTCCTCCATAGTGGATGGCTGCATTGATTGGTCGGTGGACCTGAAGAGGTACCGGGTCCTAGCAGGGGAACCAGTGAGGGTGAAGTGCGCCCTGTTCTACAGCTACATCAGGACCAACTACTCCATGGCCCAGAGCGCCAAGCTCCGGCTCATCTGGTACAAAAACAAAGGGGACTCGGAGGAGCCTATCATCTTCTCGGGCCATCGGCTCAGCAAGGAGGATGACTCCATCTGGTTCCGCTCAGCCGAGCTGGAGGACAACGGCTTCTACACCTGTGTCCTGAGGTGGGTTTATTTAGTCACTCCGTCTCTGAGGAGTTTAATCAAACGTTTAAGCTTTTCTTAACCCTCAACCAAACAAACACCACCCCCCCCCCCAATCATTCACAGTCCATTGGCAGCCTAACTTTTTCAGGAATGGAATTCATTGGGTAACAGATTATGACGGATCCTGGCCCCAGTGGTCCCACCCACAAACAGTACAGTAGTTTGAGAGGCCCTGATTGACCTATTTACCTACTTTACATCTACTTTCCAAGGCTACTGTAGTGTGTCAGTGTGTCTATTGTAATGCTAAACAGCCCCCTCTTGGCACACACACCTCGACAACAGCCAAGCAAGCCCTGAGATGGCACACAGCATAAGGAGGCGGAAGGGATCCTCATCCTCATCACATGCCATGTTCAGTTTCCTGGTGGAGGAATGCATGACTGGCCTTGTGAGGTTGGTTCACCCCGGCAAGGCTCGACAGGAACACTGAACTGTGGTTGACTTGTGTTGTGGAACACGTAACTGGCGTTCCACAAAAGAATAGGCTCTGCCACAATAATTAACATCAAATCAATCATTTTCGTGTAGGTCCCATGCAAGGAGTTGTGTTGTTGGGAGTTCCCTCCTGGGATTATGACACCAAACAACATACGAATCATAAATCGAAGGTCTCTTTCTAACATCTAGGGGAAAAAATATTTTCATGCTTCTTAGCTACTAGAAGATAGGTACCTCGTCGAGGAATAAGAAATGAGGATATCTTACTCAATTATCTTACAGAGGCTTCAGCCTAAAAATCCTCTTTCCACAGATGATAATCCAGCTCCTCTCTGACAAAGCTGATGCTTCTTCCTGGCCAATAATATTTTTTTTTTCCTCTGGAAAGAAGTGCAGCTCTTTATTCCCCTCACGCTATGCTGACAGTCTAATTAGGAGCAGGATCCTGTCACTTTCACTGGGCCTCTTATTATACTTACTTTCCCACCCAGTTGGACATAGCTGCCACAGCTCAGACAGCCAAGCGCAATGCATTCCAATGTGTTAGCTAGCTAGAGAGTCATCAAGCTGAACTTTCTTTTTTGCCTTGGGAACGACAGATTTGGAAAGAGAAGAAGAAAAAAAAACACTTGAAATTGAAATAGCCTGTCCATGTGCTATGTCTTGTTGAATGTAATCTATACAGTGCTGGATCTCTATGAAGTCATCTCAATATCCTCCGAATTGAATTAACTGTCTGTGAAAGACGTTCAAGGTGAAAAGAGAAGACGAGTCTCTTTGCATGTTTTTATTTCCATTAATGGGGATTGATCCCTGGAGCCAAAGAAGCAGGAATCCAAATAAGTGGTGTTTTGGCCTTTGGATGATTCCCATGCTGCTTTTTTTGAATAATATCCAAGAATACAATTGGAGCTCCTAATAATAATAATAATAAATGTAAAAAAATATGATCAGCATACAGAGAAGCAGGTAGGTAGGTATTCTCTGTGAAATGGGTAGCTGTGCAGGAGCTGTGACACGCTACTGAGAGAATTGTTGTAAAATAACATTCGCAGAGGCTGCTATGCCTGAAATGACAGGATTGCTCTGGAATGGAGGAATCAATTTTCTACTGAGGGTCCAGTGACCCGCAGGAGGGATAATACTCAGGATAATGCCCAGGCCACCTGCAAAGACCACTTGGAATAAAACACATATGCAGACCTACTGTACATACACACACACAAAGACACACATACTGTATATACATACATACACACATACTCTATATACATACATACACACATACTGTATATACATACATACACACATACTCTATATACATACATACACACATACTGTATATACATACATACACACATACTGTATATACGTACATACACACATACTCTATATACATACATACACACATACTGTATATACATACATACACACATACTGTACATACATACATACATAAATACATACATACATACATACATACATACATACATACATACATACATACATACAAACAAAAACACACACACACACACACACACTTGTACACGTACACACACACTAGCCCTGCCATCAAAGCCTTGATGGCAGTTATATAGAGTTCCAGCAATGCCCTCTGTTTTATTAGAACATGAACAATGACTAATCATGCCTGCATGCCAGTGAAACACACAGCACCAACATGGCATGTTAAGCTGTAGTGAACGAGTCGATGCAATCTGCCCGGCTAATGCGCCGCAAGAGACAGATTCACCACCCCTTTATTTCTCATTCTCTCCAGCGAGGCTAGTCTGAGCAGCACTGATGGAGGTAGAAGCATTTCACACCTTCCCCCTAACAATGGATACGCATTTATCTTTGTTCAATAACTTTATGGCGAGGAAAAATACAACACGTTGCCACTGTCTGAGTGATGCCTCTTGAAAGACTCCCGAGCACTTTTATATTCATTATCTTCCACTGTGTACGGCCAAGCTGGCTGCCTCATGTTTTTTTTCTGTGTTCTCACTAAACTGTGGCCAAGCCTGAGCTAGGCTATTCCCCCAGTGCTCTGAAGAGTAATCTGTGCCACCTGTCTTTTTCTCCCCTCATAAGATAATTCTCCTCTCTACAATCGCCCGGGTGTCACAGACCTCTTCTTACAAAGCGGTCCAGGTTTTTAACCTTTCTATTAATCTGGCCATCTAGGACCCCGTTAGAGAGAGAGCCAGAGAGAAAGGCGCTTAGGTGCTTGGCACAGTCTGAATCCACGCTACCACGCCTGCCAGTTCTTTTTCAAATATTAAACACACAGGCTTTAGCTTTGACATGAATCAACTTTTAAGCTCTCTCAAAACCTAATGTATATTTGTTGTGGGCTGAGACTATTTTTCTAAATGTCTACAAAGAGGGAATGGAGAGTGATCGGTTTGGCTTTCATGGAATCACATATAAGCGATCTTACTTAAGATGTCTTTGTTTTATCTATGTGTGTCTTACTAAACTTATAAACAATGGTTGAGCAGAAGGTTTTCAGTAAATACATTACTACTGGTCGAGACTTAAACAGTCACTGTTAAAATACTGTGTTCCAACATACTAGACGAGGAGTAATCATTTTGAAATGTGAAGCTTCACAATATGATACTGCGCTTAAGGTAAGGTAGATAGTATTTTTTTTTTCAATCCAAACATAAGAAAATCATTATTTTTCAATAATCTCTCTTGTGAATGAATGTTAGACTCCAGAAAAATACCTTCTGAGACAGTATTATTGAGAACTAAAACCATTTAGTTATTTTCTCAGACCGATTGCAAATAAAAAAACGATTGTTATTTCTTTGTTCAGTCTGGGTCAGACAGACAGAGATTCTCACAGAGAGGCAGCTTGGCAGGGTGGCTGAGATGTTCATTTGTAAGCCCCTGACATGCAGAACATCATATATGACTCACTGCCTCGATTCAGTCTTATGTAACAACATTTTAAATGTTTATTTTTTTTACATTGGATAAGTTGGATAAGTAGAGACTCAGAGCTAGAAAATGGTACATGATTTACGAATGAATCTACAAATGAACCTCTACAGCTCAGCTGTTCAGGGAAGCCATGATGTTGAGAACAGTCCAACGTTATATCTTTCAAAAATCTGCAGTAGCCAGAATTATCTTCATATACTGAGCAACTCACGTTATCTGAACTCATCTCTTGGCATGCCCAGCCCATCCAATCAGGGCTAGTGGGAAGGTTCCTGGCTTTTTCCGTGGCTAAACTAACTAGGCTCATCATTTAACAATTTGATTTGTATTTACAGATGGCATACACATTTGTTATTAAAGCATAAGAAAGTTCACATGTTCCAGAAGGCATTTCTGCAACAACAAAAAAACACATTTTGATACAAATATTTTAAAAGGCTTTCGAATGCCTCCCCTGTGAAGTAGTGACATGCAACATATGCCTAGTTTCTTGAAACGGGTCACATATAGCATGTTATCGCTCCAGCAGAGGAGTCACCTTGACTCTGGCTGCGGGTAGATAGATAGCTAGCAAGAACGACCACCCGCTTGTCATGGTGCACAGCACCTTTACTACATGGTGTGAAGCCTTGTGTTCTGTGTTCATCGGGACGGGGTAATCTCACCCACTTTATTCCCCCTGTCTGAACACTTTTCCTGTCATCTGAAATACTGGGGTGTCCATGCCATTAACTGGTCAGGTCTCCAGAGATTGGTGAGGGAAAGTGTTGTCTTTTGCTGGACCACTGCCCTCTGTCCTTGTCCTAACCCCTTAATTATACTTCCTAATTGGCATTTTGAGGAAAAAATATTTTTGAAATGTTTTGACGTCTGAGATGTGTGGTTGGACTCATTCTCTCTTTCCAGCGTGTCTGATGAAAAGCTGTCTTTCTAGAGACTCCCCACAATGATGGTCATGGACTATTGCCCCCTCTGTATAAGAACACTACTGTGTGTGCGTGCGTGTGTGCGGGCGTACGTACGTGTGTGTGTGCGTGTGTGCGTGCGTGACAACCACACAGTAAGCAGGTTTGAGACTGGAGAAAATCTGCCTCTATCTTTGATGTGCTGCTCTACATAGCAGCCCCATAGGGACCGACTTATTAACCCTTTTAACCCACGCACCCATTTAACCTTGAACATCCCACAAACCCATTGAATCCAGGCTGAACCAACCACTGCAGATTGGGGATCTGGAAGGTTTTATCACAAACAATGGCCCATGAGTCAACAGAAACGTCATTGTTTGTTGTGTTAAGGTGTTCTGATTCTTTTACACATTGACCTGTTTGTTTCCATGGCTGTTTTTCATTTCCTTGTAACATTTTGTTTCTGCTCAGTGTGTAGTACGAAAGAGAGAGAGAGAGCGAGAGGGTTTAAAAAATATATATTTTTTAAAGGTCATTTACATCGGAGGTTTAATAGCTAAAGGAGTCGGGCCATCATGGTTCATTCTTAGAGTGGTTTCTATTGAAATTAAATTGGTGGTTCATGCTCTCTGTGAAATATTTAGCACACCTATTTAAAACTTTATTAAATTTCCCTCTTCTTCCCTCTCTTACGCAGAAATGGAAAATAGAATTTCTACCCCATTTTGATCAATGGAATTGGCCTACATTTAGATTCAAACTGTTGCATGTACAATTCTCCCTCTCTGAAATCCATCTTTATTAAGCCCCTTTATTAAGTTCAAAGAGTTTACTGTGTCATTTTCAAACTCCAGTGCAAGCGAGGCGGGAGATTGCATAGGAAAGTTTCCCCATATAGAGTTTTAAAGACTTGCAATAGCATCTGGGGACCCGATAAAACCATTCATAAGCTCAGAAAGCTTTAGCAATGCATCATAATTCATACCAATAGGATCAACCATTTCAAACTAAACTACATAATTCACTTTTATTCCTTTCCCGTCATCGACAAATGGATGGACGAGTGCCTCCTAATTAAATATAATGTTTAATCTCTATGAAAAATTAGTGTTAAGTGCCATGATTCTGCTCTCTGTGGTATAGGCCATCTCAGCAGACAATCCATAATGAAAACAGGTCAAATCACAGTGGCAGACAGTGCTCATTTCTATGATGCTCATAGAGCAACACTTTTGTCAGTCAGTATAATTGGCCCTTGGGTCCACCTAGGCCATCTTCATCCACAGAGAGTGTTACATGAGAGCTAGGGCTTGTGGAGGAAAGGCAGAGAATAAGGTTCATTATCAGTGAATTAATCATACGATTTCACCTTCAACTTCCTCCTTATCCTCTCCCTGTGTGAGTGGAATGCCCGTGGCAGGGTGCCCTGGAGAGCTGTCCTGTGTACTGTATGTCTCCTCCTCCAGGGCTGGGAGCTGTGATGTCACTGCTGCTGAGACACAAATCGCAAGTGATCTCCACAGACAAGCCTCTTCCAGATGTTTGTTCGCAGGCCATGTACTTTCTCAGGTGGTTCTGAGACAAAGCAGCAGAACAGAACAACATGGCCGACCTGCCCGCAGCAGGGCCTCAGTCACTTTCTCAGTCGTCTATGGATGTTTAGCCCATAGAGCTCCAAGATCAGATTGCTGCAATTAAGGGCTCCTACTTTGACCTCTGGTCCTCCAGCGATAATAGGAAACTACTTAGCACCGTTAATGTGTTATGGTCATTTACTGAGATCCACTGTGGATTGAGCCTGAAGCCCGGTTGACCTCTGCTATGAGAGCATGTACACAGTTTGGCTCTCTGTGCCCCGACTCACACAGAAACCTGTGTAGGGGAAATTACATGTAAAATCAGCTTGGAAGGAAGTCATGCAGGCTAATGGAAGTTCTCAATGCTTATTCATTCATGTCTCAAGAGTGTTAAGAGCCCGGGCATACTGACCCATGCGACTGACGGACGGACTCAGCTGGGTGGGCAGCATCTTGAAAGTTGCTGTGTTAGATTAATTGTAAAATTAATTTGAAGCTCACGTTAACAGATGTAAACATGAACCGCGAAAAACACCGAAATACCTCTTTATTGAGCATATAATTAAATTGGCGAGCTGTAACCTGAGCATTTTCATATGAACGTAATTGCAGGAGGAGAGTGATTAATTATTAATGCAGTGGAAGCAGTCAGATCAGGCTTGCACAATAGTTATGCAGTGTGATTAACTTCCAGCTAATTGTCAGTAACAGACCAGTGAAGATAGCCTCCTCATTTTGTCCTAAGTGACTTCACACATCTGTCCTCTGTTTGTCCATTATTTGTCACGATATGAGACTGTTGTCACCAGACACAGTGAGCGCCCTTGTGAACAGTATTTTAGTCATAGTTCATTTTCTCCTCGAGTAAATGAAGTAGCCCAGGACAGCTGTACTCTCTATCTCTATTGCCTGGGACCGCAGCCAGGAATTCTACACACACAAAACAGTGGATATGTCAGACAATCTACAAACTCTCTCACACACACACACACACACACACACACACACACACACACACACACACACACACACACACACACACACAAATCCGTCTGATGTCCCAGTCTAAAACCAACTAAATGGTTCATGCCGAAATGTTAAATCTTTGCATCAAACAGGCTGTATTCACTAGTGGAGGTTCAGGGAGCCTTAGCGTTTGAGAGGCTGACACACAATGCCACTGCAGGGCAATCCTATGCCTGAAGTCCCTCATGCATTTTCAATTGGAGGGGGATGCGGCAGTCACTCTCTACGTACTGTAGCCTTGTGTAGTAGCCATGGCAGTAGCTGCGTGCGGAACTGGGTGTCACTTGCCCTGACACATGCCTCCCTGAAGGAGACTTGTACTTCTGGCTGGTGCCTATTGAAATAATATGCTAATTCATTCTCCATACAGCATGTGCTCTTGCCACTTCAGGGGGAGCCACATCTCTTTACTAATTGAAGCATTTTGAAATATTTCATTCAGGTAACCTCCATGTTCAACTCGCCCATTGTTCTTGATGTGGGTAACTGGAAACTAAAAAAGTAAAAAGAGCCCCCACTTCACATCATCACAGGTAGGCAGGGAGGCATTGATGGAATGAATGGCAGTGTTTAAGATCTCTGCTGGTTTACAGATGAAACCCCCTGGAGAAATCGATGTGTGCTTTTGTGTGTGTGATGACTGTTGGCTAGAGGTGAACTTGGGGAAACATAAAGCCTCCTGTGTTATGCTCCCTGCCTGCAGAAACTCCACCTACTGCATGAAGGTGTCTATGTCCTTGGCGGTGGAGGAGAACGACGAGGGCCTGTGCTTTAACAGTAAAATACGCCACCTGGAGAAAGCCGAGATCACTAAAAGCAAGATGATCAACTGCCCCGACATCGAGGATTACCTCGCCCCTTACAAGCAGCCCCAGATGACCTGGTATAAGGTAACAACCCTTATTCTCAGAAAATTCCCATAGGGTTCTAGTTTAAATGAGTGCACTGTATAGGGAATAGGATGCCATTTGGGATGCAGTGCTAGTCTTTGTATATGAACCCATGAAGGTTAGCTCTGGTGGACTAATGGGTATCTTATTAAACTAAACTAAAAAAAGAGTTGAAAGTGACATGATATAACATGGTGTGTGTGGTGTTGACATGGTGTCCTGCCTGTCTAGGAGTGTGAGAAGAAGACATGGCGGAGCTCCATCATGGTGAACACCACCAACATCTGGTTCCCTGAGGTGCAGGAGGACGACGGGGGGAACTACACCTGTGAGCTCAAGTATGGCAGCCGGGTGGTGAGAAGGACCACAGAGCTCAAAGTCACAGGTGAGCCCCTCATATCATGTGGGTGTGCACATACTGTATGTATATGTCTGATTACATGTATAGTATGATTTTGTTTGATATTGTTGTGTGAATGTTTGTATTATATGTGCACAATGCTAAAACGAGTTTGACAGCTGGCCACGATTATCATTCAGAATGACGTGATCTGAAATCAGCTGCCGTGACACGTGAGAACGTAAAGATTTACATCAACGTCCAACCGCACAGGATGCACTTTTGCACTCTTACACGTAATATTCTCATGCCCATTCCTCTCAAAGGTTGGTCGATCAAAGATAAAACACTGTGCGCCCGGCTGTAAACCGGATGCACTGCGGAGACACACCATTTATCACAGGAGCATAGTGGAGCGTCACTGTGTGTCTGTGATGCATCAGCCTTCAGTGTAAACGCTGGCCACCACTGTGACGTGAGATGGATTTATTTATTCACATTTTGGGCTTGTTCTTCCTCTGCTGCCTCTGTCATGCAGCAGGCAGGCAGGCTGGGATTCCAGGCCAGTGAGTCTGACCCTTGGGGTGTGTGCTGGGTCCTGACTGCAGGAAGAGCAGCTGCCAACTGCAGTGTGAAATCAACCCCCCAGCTCATTCACCCTGCCTGCCTGCCTGCCTGCTTAGCCCCCCTCTGAAACAGAGTGGAGCCAATCTGCTGGAGCCCCAAGACTGCACTAGGCAGGCAGCACTGACTCTGACTGTAGCTACACTACAAACAGAACATAAACACACGGAAACTACACCCAGCCACGAGTCCACCACATACATACAGCAATGAAACTGAAACAGATAGGAGCCTTAACCAGACAATACAGAATGAAAGACAGTTCTATCACCATGCAAACTGCAACACACATACACACAGGGCCGTAAAAACCTCTGAAATGCTATTTGAAGAACAGCAAAAACAAGAAAAATTGACTCCAGACATTATCACATTGATTGCTGTAACTTCATTCACCTCAGTCGATCTACAAACACATAGCCTATTAGCTACACAATTAGCTGCAGTGGTTAGAGCTTTGGGCCTGTAACTGAAAGGTTGCTGGATCAAATCCCTGAGCTGACAAGGTAGAAATCTGTCGTTCTGCCCCTGAACAAGGCTGTTCCCTGGATGGCCATCATTGTAAATACGAATTTGTTCTTAACTGCCTTGCCGAGTTAAATAAAGTTTAAAAAAACATTTGATCTGATGACCTGGCCTCCACAATCATGCGACCGAAACCCAATTGGGATGAGTTAGACTATAGACTGAAGGAAAAGCAACTAACAACAATTATCTCAGCCCTGGGATTAAAAACTATAATTTAATACATACAGAGGGCTCTCTAAACAGATAAAGTATTTTATTAACAAAAGGTAAACAAATACATTTTCTTTATTGGATCTTCTTGTTGTTGTTGCAGTTGTATACCTTTTCCCATGTTTAAGTCCCTTTTGTATAGGGGACTTGGAGCAGTTCTGGCCAGGTTCTGACCGTGAACGGCACAACATCAATTGCACAACACTCCCTAAAAGCGCTACTTGTCCTGATTCATTTACTGTATGCTATTGCAATCCGCAGCTGTGAGATTTCCTGTGCCTGTGAAACTCACAGCTGTGCTTGCAGAAGCGCATATGGAACAGGAGAGTCTTGTGGATGCAACGATAGTAGTTTCATCTCGCTGTAATGTTGGATTTATAGCTCTCATCAGGGAAACATATAAAATAATTTCATAGAATTTGAACAGCACCACCTTCTTTTGGTCACCGACGGACGAGATCACATTGTCTTTAAAGCTGAAGTTGTAACGAGTCTGCACACATTTTAATGATGTCTCAGGGCAGCTCAGAGAACGTTGGGCAGAAAAGTCTCTGTCATTTATATGAAATGGTGCCAATATTGTACCGGCACTAAGTATGATCATATTTATTTCAGAAAGTTGAAATCTGAAAGTAAGTCATTTCTAATTAAAACTATATTGACCCACTTTTGTTGAATAGGGGAAAAAAATTAGATGATTAAATTAGATGATTTTTTACATTTTCATAATATTTGTATTATGACTTGAGCTTGTGTCCTCAACAGTGAGTATAACTCAGCAATGTATAACTATTTTTTTTTTACCAGAAATGTGAGTTCCAGACCTTTCTGAAACTATGCAGCATTACCAGTTATTGTTTATTGCCATCTCATGAAAAACAATTGGGTTTTGGGTCTATTTCGGCGTAAATCAACAGTTTGCCATATCATTCATGAGGTTTATATCTGAACGAGAGTGACTAACAAAATCAATGGGGGCCCCCTGGAGGTCAGGGCCCCTGGGCACGTTCCGTGCGTGCCCGGTCAGTAATTCAGCCATGATTACTACAAGTTTAGATAGCTGGCTAGATTAACTAGACAAATTGACCAATCTATTTTTCTTTTGCTGACATGGGCTAATTGAGTGACTGTCTGTGAGTGGCATAACAAGACGAAAACTACTGATGCAATTTTCGAAATTGCACCTTGTGTATTGTACTATTCTAACTCTCAACAGACACACACACACACACACACACACACACACACACACACACACACACACACACACACACACACACACACACACACACACACACTCAGAAAGAGAGACAGACAGACAGACACACACACACACACACATTATTTTACATGCAACTCAGAGACCAAAACATACACAGTACTATGCTTCACTAAACAACATTATTCAATGAGCTAGCATTACAAAGCAAGAACAGAGGCAGTAGCAGCAGGCTAATATTATCTGCTAAAATGAAAGACATCTGCTTCACTGATATGTGAAGAATATGCTTGTCTTGTCGGTTAACTGAGCCATTGTTTGTTCACTTACTCACATGCCTTCTGCTAAGCTAAGCGCTAGGCGTGCTAGTTCCAGTGAGTGGTGTAATGTTGGAGCTGGATTCCACATGGTTTACAGCCTGCCTGGGGCGCTGGCCCGTAGGATCAGATGCCATCTTAGTGTGCTGCTGGTTGGGTGGTGAGCCAAGCCAGGGTTAGACAAGGCCTGGGTTAGTTAGCTTTAAGCACACAGAGAGGTCAATCAGGACACTCAGGCTGCCAGGGGGCAGGGGGCTTGCCTACTTTCTTAGAGGAGGAATATTAATGGGGTTGCTGGTCAGGAACTGTTTTAAGCTACCATGTTTGGGTCCATATGCCTTGTATTACTGTATTACTGTAGCATTGTATGACACCTTAGTTTATTTCAGTATTCAACGAGCGGCAGGTAGATTAGCAGTTAGGAGCATTGGGCCAGTAACCGAAAGGTCACTGGTTTGAATCCCGAGCTGACTAAGTGAAAGATTTGTCAATGTGCCCTTGAGCAATGCACTTAACCCTTATTGCTGGATAAGAGCATCTGCTAAATTAATAAAATGTATTTCACTATTCTCATGTGTCATGGTAAGAGGCAACAACAGAGCCAACGATAAGGCCTTGGAAGGAGCCTGTAGGGACAATCTGCTACTGAATGGCCTGCAGTATAGTAGCAATACAGTACTGAACTCACGCAGAGTGTAGGGGAGGCTAAACCTTGGCAAAGGCTCAGATTTGTGCCCAAAAACCAGAATGACCAAGAAAAGCCTCTTCTCCCTCTCCATAGTCAGCACCCTGGTCATAAATATTTCAAAATGCATTTCAAAGTAAAATTCCTCTTATGAAAGGACTTTGCGTTCAGGCTAAATTTAACGGTTACTGCAAGAGGTGAGTTACCACGGTCATGCGTCTCCGAGACTCATTCAAATATGGTAACACCTTCCGCAGCCGGTTAAGTCAACAATGGGAGAGATGATGGGCCGTGCATGAATCCTGAATCCTCTCTTCCTGTCTCCCTCCTTCTCAGCTAGGCCTGCGAGTTCTGCCTTTAGACTCGAGCCTCTTGGCTACCTTTTTACCCATGTGGAAACCCCATGACCTATTTCTTTTATTACCTCATAATTCATCATGAAATTGTCTGTGTTCACATGGGCTTTGTCCTGCTCTTTCCCAAGATCAGCGTGACTACTTTTTTTTCTTTTCTTAGGAGAAGTGAAATGGAGAACAAGAAAAAGTATCCTTTGGGTCTTTTTGGGGAAAATATGAGCCCATTAATTTACGAAAACATGTTAAGAGTAAGGAGCAGTTCAATCCAGCAGATAGAATTGCCTCCCCCCAAAAAAGTAATATTAAGTGGTTTTCTGGCAACAGAAAGCTATGTGCGTCAGAGAGAGTATGATTTTCTTTTTTTTTTTACAAATGGTGCTTGAATGTCCTCAAGGAAAGGTTAGTCCATCAAATATTAAGAAGCTTACAGAACAAAAATAAGACGTGCATGATTCTAAACTAAATTTATATTTCTGTGTTAAGGGAAATTATTGTCAATGGTACCTATACAGATACCACTGAAAACAGCCAAAAAGATGTAGGGCATATATGCCGTTTATAAAATATATGCACTAAGCCATTTTAAATACTTCCAATGAACTGTATTTAAAGTATATTGCAGTTTTGAAATATTTGTGATTGCTATATTTATATACTATAAATGTTTATAAATGGCTGTAAACGTTGAAACATTTAAATGCTTGTGAAGTATGTCTGTAGTACAGCACATTACCTGTGATTATCCTCCCTCCTTTACTCAGGGAATCTGACCTGTGTCACATATCTGTAAACCAGCATATGCATATCAAATGATACCCAAAATGGATTTTACTTGTTTCGACACTGAAAATGCATTAAGATTAAATAACCGGACACATACAACCCAAAACACTGCGGTCAAACCTTGGATAGATCACATTGCAAGCAAGTGAAGCAGATCCATTCAATTAGGAGTTAAGCCTACTGCTAAAGCAGATTGAAGTGGTCCCATATCTAAATGCGTGTGGTCGCGGGTCCTAAAGTAGTGCAGCTACGCGTTGTTCTTGCTGAGGAGACGAGAGGAGGGCGAGACTGCAGTCGTGGAGAGGAGGACAGGGGAGGAGAGAGGAGAGAGGAGAGGAGAAGGGTGTTTGATAATAAGCTAAAGGGAAAGAGCAGGATGTATGGCCTGTCCCTAGACACCAGCGTGTCCTGTTTGTCTTCATATGCCAAGTGACGCCACCGGACTATAAACACATTTGTTTCAGCGGAGTCAAAAGCTCTGGAATACTTGGGTTTCATGTTAAATAAGTCCACACCTTGTCAGGACACACACGACGGCCAGGCGTCTTCCCCAGATGAGGCGTGACAGGGCTGGCGTCGAGAGGAATCGATTGCCCGTCACTCTCTCTTGCCAGAGGGGGTTACCTTTTCTCTCCTTTCTCACACACACACACACACACACACACACACACACACACACACACACACACACACACACACACACACACACACACACACACACACACACACACACTGGGGAGGGCCATACCACTGTACTGAGGGCAAGTCCCTAAACCTTGTCCCCAAGCAACTGCCTTTGTGAGTGCATTTTATATTACACCTTTAGCAGATTTGACTGAAAGAGTTGCATGAAATTCAGAAACTGTTGCAAAGATGAGATTTGACTAAATTAGACTTGGGCTTTTACACAGAGCCATACTGAGTAGCATTAACACTATAGGCCTACTTACTTTAGTTGAATCCCAATACCTTATATTATCTCAAGTTTACCCATTAACATTCTGAACAGTACAATTGGAGGACTTTTACTCTGGAGGCACCTCTTAAACGCCCGCTCTAATGGATGTCTCGTATGAATAGGTGTCAGGTGAGGTGACAAAGGAAGTTGAAGTGAGCGCTCATTGTCTGTGTTAACAGCTCTAATAAACCTGGTATAGAAAGTTATCAGAGACCTCTATCCGGGTCAGGAGAGATGTATTATTTGAAGGTGAGTTGATACCCAGTGATTACCGATGGAAGCAGCACAGTGGGGACTCTTCAATTTGATTCGCTCAGTGAGTTGGAAAATTAGAAGCATGAATAGGCTCATTTGTCCATCGACAGGAAACACTCTCAGTCACTGGTCAAGCTAATTGCATTATGTCACCTAGAGACATTTCCTCCTGAGAATATTTTTTTTTTTCACTTTTACTCTCAAAAGATCATCTTAGGAGAGGAAACAGAGCAGATATGCAAATCTGTCTACACATATCAATTCAGTCATAAGAGCTGCATTACACAAGTGTTGATGTCTCACTGCAAATATGCAAATCGGAAGAGAAAATAGATAACAGTGTGTAACGCTAATGTGGTGTTGCAATCTGAGAGTGCACCCTATCCAAAGTAGAATTAGTAAACTCCTACCGTGTTTAAATCCGGAGGCCATCACAGTGTTTTTTAACACTGAATAAACTGAGTCACTGAGGGAGTCTCTGGTTTGACACAATGCAGCACCGGCCTTTTGGACCCCATCCTGCGTCTCTTTCTTCTTCTCTTTCTCTTTCCTTGTTTCTTTTTCTTTTCATTAGGATTCACAGTGTGTCACGATAAGCAGAAAGAAAGGCCCAGTCACTCCTGATCTGGTGACAATTCTAATGAATACAGCATTATTAAAAAGGGGGACTCTTTAATATTGTTGACGAACAGTTGAATAATGAAATTAGTATTAATAGATCATTACCATCCATAGTGGTCCACTGAGGGATAATTGGTTAATCAATACAGCCTAATTGTAGCCTCGCAGTATTGTGTGTCTGGTGTTGCCAGCGACCTGGAGGTTGACTTCAAGATTTTAAACAGCATATTGGTATTGATTTTACGTCTATATTATTTAGCATGACAAGATAGTGAATTAGAGCTCTGTCATCCTCAGCGCTGCTCTCGTTATAATTTAGGAACTTTGGATGAGCTTGATGCCCTGAATATCATTATGGCAGCTTCACTTCCAACTTGATCATCTTTTGTTTTTGACAAGAGGGGTCTGGCAGGATCTGTGTTAGATTTGTATAATTGAAAAGACAGTTTCCTTTCTAATTCTGTCTGGTTTTCAAATCAAATCAAATTGTATTGGTCACATACACATGGTTAGCAGATGTTATTGCAAGTGTAGCGAAATGCTTGTGCTTCTAGTTCCGACAGTGCAGCAATATCTAACATGTAATCTAACAATTCCACAACAACTACCTGATACACACAAATCTAAGTAGAGGAATGTAATAAGAATATATAAATATAAATATATGGATGAGAAATTACAGAGCGGCATAAGCAAGATGCAATAGATGGTTTAAAATACAGTTTATACATACAGTATGAGATGAGTAATGCAAGATACAGTATGTAAACATCATTAAAGTGGCATTATTAAAGTGACTAGTGATCCATTTGTTAAAGTGGCCAATGATTTCAAGTCTGTATGTAGGCAGCAGCCTTGCTGTGTTAGTGATGGCTGTTTAACAGTCTGATGGCCTTGAGATAGAAGCTGTTTTTCAGTCTCTCGGTCCCAGTTTTGATGCGCCTGTACAGACCTCACCTTCTGGATGGTAGCGGGGTGAACAGGCAGTGGCTCGGGTGGTTGTTGTCCTTAATGATATTTTTGGCCTTCCTGTGATATTGGGTGCTGTAGGTGTCCTGGAGGGCAGGTAGTTTTCCCCTTGGTGATGCGTTGCGGTTGTGGACGGTGCAGTTGCCGTAGCAGGCGGTGATACAGCCAGACAGGATGCTCTCAATTGTGCATCTGTAAAAGTTTGTGAGGGTTTAAGGTGACAAGCCAAATTTATTCCGCCTCCACACTGTCTGTGTGGGTGGACCATTTTCAGTTTGTCCGTGATGTAAACGCAGAGGAACTTACAACTTTCCACCTTCTCCACTACTGTCCCATCGATGTGGATAGGGGGTGCTACCTCTGCTGTTTCCTGAAGTCCACGATCTTCTCCTTTGTTTTGTTGACATTGAGTGAGAGGTTGTTTTTCTGACACCACACTTCGAGTGCCCTCACCTCCTCCCTGTACGCTGTTTCGTTGTTGTTGGTAATCAAGCCTACTACTGTTGTGATGATTGAGTTGGCGTCTTGCATGACCACGCAGTCATGGGTGAACAGGGAGTACAGGAGGGGGCTGAGCACGCACCCTTGTGGGGCCCCAGTGTTGAGGTTCAGCGAAGTGGTGATATTGTTTCATACCTTCACCATCTGGAGGCGGCCTGTCAGGAAGTCTCGGACCCAATTGCACAGGGCGGGGTTGAGACCCAGGGCCTCAAGCTTAATGTTAAGCTTGGAGGATACTATGGTGTTGAATGCTGAGCTATAGTCAATGAACAGCATTCTTACATAGGTATTCCTCTTGTCCAGATGGGATAGGGCAGTGTGCAGTGTGATGGCGATTGCATAGTCTGTGGACCTATCGGGGCGGTAAGCAAATTGAAGTGGGTCTAGGGTGACAGGTAAGGTGGAGGAGATGTGATCATTGACTAGTCTCTCAAAGCACTTCATGATGACAGAAGTGAGTGCTACGGGGCGATAGTCATTTAGTTCAGTTACCTTTGCAGACTTGGTAACAGGAATACTGGTGGCCGTCTTGGAGCATGTGGGGACAGCAGACTGGGATAGGGAGAGATTGAATATGTCTATAAATACACCAGCCAGCTGGTCTGCGCATGCGGCTAGGGGTGCCGTCTGGGCCGGCAGCCCTGCGAGGGTTAATGTGTTTAAATGTCTTACTCACGTCAGCCACGGAGAAGGAGAGCCCACAGTCCTTGGTAGCGGGCCGCGTCAGTGGCACTGTATTACCGTCAAAGCGGGCAAAGAAGTGTTTAGTTTGTCTGGAAGCAAGACGTCGGCGTCCGTAACGTGGCTGGTTTTCCTTTTGTAGTCCGTGATTGTCTGTATACCCTATCACATACTGTATGTCTTGTGTCTGAGCCGTTGAATTGCGACTCCACTTTGTCTCTATACTGACGCTTCACTTGTTGGATTGCCTTGCGGAGGGAATAACTGCGCTGTTTGTATTCAGCCATATTCCCACTCACCTTTCCATGGTAAATACGGTGCTTTGCGCTTTCAGTTTTGCGCGAATGCCGCCATCTATCCACAGTTTCTGGTTAGGGAAGGTTTTAATAGTCACAATAGGTACAACATCTCCTATACACTTCCTTATAAACTCACTCCCCGAATCAGCTTATACGTCAATATTATTTTCTGAGGCTACCTGGAACATGTCCCAGTCCACATGATCAATGTTTTGCTGTATATTGGGTGACAAAAATATTTGGGGGTTTGCTATTGGACATTTTCAACATGTTTGTGAAATTGCATTTTTTACATTAATAGAGCCTTTGGTGTTGCATATGAGTCCTGTATTTAAAAAAAATAAACAAATCTGCTCGAAACTGTGGTATTTACTTATATTGATTAATTCCCTATTGATTTTCACAATTCACTGACCTTGTTATTACCTTTGACTGCCACGCTTGATTATAACCACTTTTTCCTCAATCGGGCACCATGAGGACTGACTCTCTTTTCTCTTCCAATCCTAGAGCCTCATTGTGTAACAGACCACAGCCCCATGTCTCCCTGCCTGCCTCCCTGCCTGCTGTACAGACAGACACAGACAGCTCGCTCTGACAGCTTGATTCCACACCCCCTTACTTCTCCTCCACATTCTGAGAGAAGAAGACAATGTTATCTTTCTCTGCAGAGCACAATAACCCCAAAATCATAGCTGCTCTGTTACTATTGCCAAGAGATACTGCATTGAATAGAAAAAATACATGCTCTATCAAAGTACATTTTCATATCACAGTTAAGTCGTAAGTGTTGTACTACTCTATGGATCTAATATAGCTACGTTATTATCTGCAGTTAACTTCCACTTGCTTTGAAGCATGTAACAATAATAATAATAATATTTCATCTAAATGTCCATTTAAAGCCAGTCCATAGCAAAACAGGGCTATAGTGGTACACTCTAAAATCCTAGAGAGGATCTTGTTGGCTGTCGGGAGTAGGAAGGTATCCAGCCATTGTGTTGTGCTCATTTGTCACAGTGATGGAAGGCTAGTGCAGAGCCTGCTGCCGTTAGAGTAATGTTCTGTGGTGCTGCTCTAAGAGACTTACTAGCTGTAATGTGGACATTTACATCCATCTGTACGTCCCATTACACTCCTTCAATGGCCTGCCTGATCGCTCATTACCGACAGCATAGCTGAGTGCCCAAACAGACGGAGTTTCTATACCCAAGCCAAGGGGGTCACCATTTCAGTTTGGTCCGGTTCCACTGGAAGATCACAGCGCTTTGAGATAATTTCTTGTGTAGAGACAAGACGCCATCTTTGATTTTCCCTATAACTTGCGGGGCAGCATATCACTCAACTCACTGAATCAAACACTCAGCATGTACAGAATACTGTATAATGAACAGCCTGCACATTAGCCATCATACAGTAACTCCATATTTCCCACAAATAGTGAAGAAGGCGACAACATTTAAAGTTAACAGAATGTTCTGGTAATGCAGGGATTTACCCCCCATGCACACAAACAATATCCTGGGACCATATGTTGGCAATAACAAGGTAGGTCCCATCCCAGAGGGCTCAGGAGACAATGTCTCAGTATTTCCTGTTTTGGCTGCCGGAGAGAAACAGCAGATTAACTTTTCTTCTGTGGCATTGTGTTGGATTTGGGCATGGTATTGGTGGGGTACAGAGAGGAGCGAGAGAATGAGGGGAAAATAGTCCCATTATGCTGCAGTGTCATCCCCAATGTCACTGCAGTAACACTTCAGCAATTCTCTAAATGGGGGAGCTTTGGAGCACAGATTGATATACACTGATGTGCAATGACAGTGTGATTTATCAGGGGGGCATGCAACCTTCTCCCCACAAGCCAGGCCCGGCAGGCGGAGGAGTGTAGCAGGGCAGGCAGGATCGCCCATGAGTCAGCACATTCTCACTCCACCACCAGTCCTCCACACACGACATTATACTGGAAATCAACAAGCTAATATGCTTCTTCCTTAATGCCTGTGACTGGGTTATTGCCGTCCTGTACCACTCATAAATATCTGTGGTAGGTCTATTGTATGGGATGTACGTTGAATTATGTAACAACAAATGTATTCATATGAACAAGGAATCCAGTACATTTGGATACTACTGAATAATAGTGTTGGGTCTGGCTAGTTTGCTCAGAAAGAAAATATTGCTCAGGAATAAATAGAGAAACGGAAATGTTCCCAGTTGGCCTTAGCAATTTTTTTTTCAAGAAATCCTGAAGTAACCTTTATTATAATCAGAGCTCCGTCAATACTTTCAGCTTATGTACTTAAAGGGATAGTTCAACCAAAAACAAAATTACACGTTGGTTTCAATACCCTTTAAGCAGTCTATGGACAAGGTATGACAGCAATCCATGCTTTGGTTTGGTTTAGTTTCCCTGGCACTGTTTCCACATGCTAACATTTTAGCATTTGTGGCACAAATTCCATTCAATATTCGATATTAGCGTCATCCGGGTTAGGAACTGGAACGAAAGGCGGCCAAATGAGGTGTTGGCTTTAGGGATGATCAGTGAGATACACCTGCTGGAGCGTGTGCTACGGGTGGGTGTTGCCATCGTGACCAGTGAACTGAGATAAGGCGGAGCTTTACCATATCATGGACCTGTAGATGACCTGGAACCAGTGGGTCTGGCGACGAATATGTAGCGAGGGCCAGCCGACTAGAGCATACAAGTCGCAGTGGTGGGTGGTATAAGGTGCTTTAGTGACAAAACTGATGGCACTGTGATAAACTGCATCCAGTTTGCTGAGTAGAGTGTTGGAAGCTATTTCGTAGATGACGTCGCCGAAGTCGAGGATCGGTAGGATAGTCAGTTTTACTAGGGTAAGTTTGGCGGCGTGAGTGAAGGAGGCGTTGTTGCGGAATAGAAAGCCGACTCTAGATTTGATTTTTGATTGGAGAGTTTGGAAGGAGAGTTTACAGTCTAACCAAACACCTAGGTACTTATAGATGTCCACATATTCAAGGTCGGAACCATCCAGGGTGGTGATACTAGTCAGGCGTGCGGGTGCAGGCAGCGAACGGTTGAACAGCATGCATTCGGTTTTACTAGCGTTTAAGGGCAGTTGGAGGCCACGGAAGGAGTGTTGTATGGCATTGAAGCTTGTTTGGAGGTTAGGTAGCACAGTGTCCAAGGACGGGCCGGAAGTATATAGAATGGTGTCGTCTGCGTAGAGGTGGATCAGGGTCATCGCCTGCAGCAAGAGCAATATCATTGATATATACAGAGAAAAGAGTCAGCCCGAGAATTGAACCCTGTGGCACCCCCATAGAGACTGCCAGAGGACCGGACAGCATGCCCTCCGATTTGACACACTGCACTCTGTCTGCAAAGTAGTTGGTGAACCAGGCAAGGCAGTCATCAGAAAAACCAAAGCTGCTGAGTGATTTTTAATATAATCAAAACTGAACACTAAACAAAATAACAACTAGGAAGAACGAACAAACAAAACAGTCCTGTCTAGCGAATACCACAAAACAGAAAATAATCACCCACCCAACACAATAGAAAACAGGCTCCCTAAATATGGTTCTCAATCAGGGACAACGATTGACAGCTGTCTCTGATTGAGAACCATACCAGGCCAAACACAGAAATAGCAAATCCTAGAAAAACTAACATAGACAACCCACCCAACTCACGCCCTGACCAATGCTAAAACAAAGACATAATAAAAGAACTAAGGTCAGAACGTGACAGGTTGCCAGTGGGACGGTGTGGCTTCTGTGTTAAGCAAACAGTGTGTTAAGAAGCAGCGTGGCTTGGCCGGCCATGTTTCGGAGGACGCATGACTCTTGACCTTTGCCACTCCCAAGACCGTTGGGGAGTTGCAGCGATGAGACAAGATCGTAACCACCAATTGGACATCACAAAAAAGGGGGTAAAAAGTGACAAATAAACATTTTTAAAAAGTAAGGACATCAAAATATAATTTTGTAATTTGGGTGAACTATCCCTTTAAACCATTGTCAAACTAAACTGACCGCTTATGAAAATATATTAATAATGCTGGCCCAGCAGATGACCAACAATCTGATTTAATTTATTATTATATCAACTACAGTGTAGAAACTTTGGTTGAAATCTCTCTGTCTCTCCATCTCTCGAATGTGTGCTAAGTTGTGTCATAAACATTCTCATCATTTCATTGTCATCGTTTCCTTATCAGCTTTTAGTGTTGGCTATAATGCTGGGTAAGCTAGCCGTTTTAGCGTATCCGGTACACTTCTGTAGTTCGTTGTAGTTTTTTTTCAGCCATTGTGAGGAGAAGGCAGTTTTGCTCAGAGAGCTAACATCCCATCTCTACAGTTTTTGTTTAAACTTTAATTCCCATTTTCATTTGTCATCTCTTCCTTTTTAATAATTAATTAGTGTGAAGTGCTCGTCTCACAGCTGGTGAGACCCTGAAAGTAGAGATATTTACCCCACCAAACCCATTTTATTTTTTTATTTTACCTTTATTTAACCAGGCAAGTCAGTTAAAGAACAAATTCTTATTTTCAATGATGGCCTAGGAACAGTGGGTTAATTAGTGTTCAGGGGCAGAACGACAGATTTGTACCCTGTCAGCTCAGGGGTTTGAACTTGCAGCCTTCCGGTTACCAGTCCAACGCTCTAACCACTAGGCCACCCTGCCGCCCTGCCAATACACACCCGGATCAATCTGAAATATTCAGAAAGGGATCACTGGAGGCTACTAGGATTTCATATGGCTGATGGCATTGGGTAATTATTCAGTTGGACTAGCTTGAGATAATGATAAGCTCAGTCTTCTGGGAAGATATGCACATGGTATTTCACCCTGTCATCAGGTTCCACATAATTGTGGCTGAGAAAAGTGCTCATTCAATTAATTATCTTGTTGTCCTGGGCTATCAATATACTAAACCTTCCCTGTGTCTCTGTGTGGGTTTAGTGACTGTGGTCGTCCTGTATTATTCAGTAGCCCACAAATAATGTCTTGCGTGGAAGCGTCTGCTTTCCTGATTCAATCTTAGATTTAAGCTCAATAAGATAATTGTGTGTGCATATTGATTGCCTCTTTATCTTCATGGTGGCCTGGAGAAGTTTCTCCACAGTCTCAATCTCTTCATTAGTTTTGTGTCACTTTGCCTACTTGGGGTTCTTCAATAGAGCACCAGTCTCTGGGCTGGCCCCTCACTCTGGCCGGCTGTGACTATGAGCTTATCGACAGATTCCCACATTACCATTCGCTGCATGTAGGACGTTGCTGGCCCTGAGCTGGGGGTGCAGAGGTGAGGCCACGGGATAACGAAGGCACTGTCACTGGAACCCACTCTGTGGTGGTGGGAGGGGGACATGAGGAGGATTTAATGAACCCTCCACCCCCTCAGAGGTATCTCGTGTATCTCATGGAGCTCAGGATTCCTCTTTGATCCTCACCATTGGTCACTATGTGTTTCTGCCAGAGGAGAGGGAGGGAAACAAGAAACAAACTGATAAAGCACAGAATCTCCCATGAAAGGAGGATTCCCATCACTGTTACATGAACCTCCCCCTCCTACTGTATGTGCTGTAGCATGACCGTCAGGAAGGCACAGAATCCTCCATGTATCCCCCTGCTTGGGCTCTGGCCCTGCTTGCTGTGGGTGCGAAGCTCCAGCAGGGCCATATGGAGGTAGGCCTCCCTCCACTGCTGAGACTGCATTCAGCCCTCACTCCTAGCAGGAGGACACCGATAACCCCCAGTCTAACCACCAGCCCCAGCAGTAGCCTCCCGACCCAGCTCTGGCCCTTGCTCCAGCTCCATACCCAGCCTCAGCTTCCCTCCCCATCTCCAACTCCAGCCTCAGCGTCCCTCCCCAGCTCCATACCCAGCCCCAGCGTCCCTCCCCAGCTCCAGCCCCAGCCTCAGCCCCAGTCTTCCTCCCCAGCCCTAGCCCCTGCCTCGCTCCACTAATGGGAAAGTAAATTTGAGCCCAGGCTTAATCACTGCACTGAGGACTTTATAAATAAGTGGATTATTAAAGCTGCAATCATCTGCTAATTCTGCACTAAAAGGACTCTCATTATAAAGGGACTTGTTTTGTTTTCTTTCACTTTCAGCCCTGATCCAGGGATTACCAAGGTAATAGTGTTACAGGGGGGCAGTCAGTGGGGTGGATTGGTGGTGGTGCCACATCAGGCAATGGGCAGACTAAGTTAGAAATCAACTGTGGGGAGCCCTAGGCCAAAGAGGAGTGTCTTCCCAGCTAACAACAAAAGTTCCCACAACTTTAGAGAACGTTCCCTTAGGAATCTCATTAGATCATTAACTAACATTTTCATAGGAATGTTCCCGTGATGTAGAATGAATTTTTCCAACAGACCATTCCCTTAATGTCAAATAGAAATTACCCAAAAACGTGATTACCATGTTCTGTGGGTTAGGAGAATATTCTATCATCGTCCCACCAAACATTCACAGAACATGGTTGCCATGTTCTCATAATATAAGATATTAATGTTCTAGACACGTTTCATGGGAAGATTGCAAGAACATCTTTGTGTCCTAAATCATGTTGTGTTACTGTTGCCGAGCCAATCAAGGCCCTGATTGGCAAACCACTGATCCATTCATAGCTCTTTGTCTGCTGGCATGGTTAGAGATACTCACACACAGTACTTTTAAGACACAATGTTTTCAACTTACATATTTGACACACATGATTACATTGTGCATGTTCATTTAGACCAAAAATGATTATTCAACATGTCCTCACCTGAAACCTCTTGATTCACATTCTTCCTGCTACACCACCATTTCCATGTCAGGTATCAATTAATCTGATTATTCTCTCATCGTAGATTTTTTAAACTTATTTCAGAAATGTAAGGGCCTTTTGTATAGTTGGCTGATGTTGGTGGGGCATATTAACTTGTTTTAATGATATGCCTGAATTACTTTGATCAATATATATTTTCTTGAGTGTACTGTTAATAGAGCTGAGATTTAATTCAAAGTACATTCACCCTCTTGCTTACACCTATTAAGTGGTTTCATATCTACACAAGTGTCTAGGGAGGAGGGGTTAGGGTTTATTCTGGACAAGACCTAACTATACTGGCCCAATAAGCACATACTCTTGAGTTGTATTTTATTGGGACAGTGGTTATGGCGTTCATCATTGATGCTGATGGCCTTGGTTCGAGACGCCCTAGGGGAGTCACCCTACTCTCACATTCTTAGCAATAAACTGTATGTTAACTTCTCTGGGATATATGGGACGCTAGCCTCACCAACAGTCAGTGAAATTGCAGGGCAAAAAATTCAAAACAACAGAAATCTCGCAATTAAAATTCCTCAAACATACAAGTATTATACATCATTTTAAAGATAAACTTCTCCTTAATCCAGCCACAGTGTCTGATTACAAAAAGGCTTAACGGCGAAAGCACACCTTGAGATTATGTTAGGTCAGCGCCTAGCCACAGAAAAACATACAGTCATTTTCCAAAGGAGAGGTGTCACAAAAGACAGAAATAGCGTTAAAATTAATCACTAACCTTTGATGATCTTCACCGGATGGCACTCCCAGGACTCCATGTTAGACAATAAATGTGTGTTTTGTTCGATAAAGTTCATCTTTATGTTCAAATACCTCCTTTTTATTTGCGCGTTTAGTACAGTAATTCAAATTCACAATGCGCGATTTAGCTCATGGCATTCTGCCAGACCCCTTAGTCAAACAACTCTTATTCGCTCCCCCTTCATTGTAGAAGCCTGAAACGAGGTTCTAAATATTTTTTGACATCTAAGACATCTAAGGAAGTCCAATATGACCCCATTTACACTGTATATTGGATAGGCAAAGACTTGAAAACCTACAAACCTCAGATTTCCCACTTCCTGGTTGGATTTTTTCTCAGGTTTTTGCCTGCCATATGAGTTATGTTATACTCACAGACATCATTCAAACAGTTTTAGAAACTTCAGAGTGTTTTCCATTCAAATCAACTAATTATATGCATATTCTAGCTTTTGGGCCTGAGTAGCATGCAGTTTACTCTGGGCACCTTATTCATCCAAGCTACTCAATACTGCCCCCCAGTCCCAAAGAAGTTAATGTCAGTGTTGCCATTTTGAATTGCATTTATCAGACGTTTCAATTGTTTATATGTTATTTATTCAGCTTTGTTTATTACCATTATGTGTATAGATTTCTCTTTTAGGAATGTTACTGATAGAAATGCAATTACGAAAGCTGATATCAGAAACATTTGTTCTACGTAGTAGTGTAGATTTAAAAAAATAGTTTTGATATGCTCAGCTATCTAGAATTCCACCAATTCCCATTTTTCAATAGCTAGGTTTCCATCCAATTGGAGACAGATTTTCGTGCAAATATTCTAAAAACGGAATAAAGAAAATATGTAAATTTCCCACCAGTGCTGTGTTTCCACCAAACTGAATTCTTGCAAATAAATATCTGTGTGATGACGTAATGCACACAAAGTGTACGTTTTTGCTTTAGTTTTCATGTACCGAATATTTGTTTTATGTTCAATGTTTCCATCACATTTTCAACTTTACCGATACGTGTGACACAAAAACACCTGCGTTAAATATATAAATGTGCCTAGTCTAGCAGCTCACAGAAGGTTAGTCTACAAGAATGAGATTATTATGAATTTGTATTTGTCAAACTGCAGTCAAGCATCAATCATACTGCCACCAGAACAAGATCCTCAACATTTATTGGAAAGGAGCACCAAGCGCATACCTTGCAATTTCACCACCCTGTGAAGTTCATCGTAATTTACAGTACAGTATTTAGTTTGTAGCCTAATAAACTGCAAAATTGTAGTCGGAGGACTACACACCATGTCATCGCATGACCCCAAGTTTACTTCGACATGATAGTTATAAAAACAAAATGTACGTATAAATGCGTTTCCACCGCCATTTCTCGCATAATACATTTTACAGACACAAAAAAATCCCACCATGTCGAACGATCAAATTATCTGTCGGCATTTGGAAAATTGTACTGAAATCTCGTGTCCATCATTTTTAAATACGGTATGACTTTACTCCCGTAAAAACTGTGTATGGAAACATGGTTAATGTGTTGTATGTAGTGTGTTGTAACAGTTGCCAAATAATGACATGAACATATATTGCTAAGAATGCGAGAGTAAGGTAACTCCCCTAGTGGGTCTCAAACCCAGGCCAACAGCACCAATGATGAACACCCTAACCACTGTCCCAATAAGGAATCTCTAGGGCATGTGCTTATTGGCCCAGTATAGTTTGGTCCTGTCCAGAAAAAAACCCTATCGCCTCCTCTCTAGGCACTTCTGTAGATCTGAAACAACTTGATATTAATCAAATGAATACAGAACCGTCACATTAACCCATAACTAACACTCATAACTGACAAGAGGTTGTAAGATCAAATCCCAGATGAGAACATGTTGACTAAGGGATACAATGAACACAATGTAAATATGTATGTCAAAGTGTGTCAAATATGTACATTGAAAAGTTGAAAACACTATGTTAAAATCACTGTGAGAGTAACCCTAAACTTTCCAACAGACAAAGGAGCTGTGAATGGGTCAGTGGTTCAGCAATCAAGGCCTTGATGGGCTTGGCAACAGAAACAATGCGTGATGTGTAATTCATGTTTGGAGAGCGGGAGAAGATTTATTTGGGACCAACGGGTGATGCCCTGACAACTGATACACAGAAATCTTCTTGCAACATTCCCATGAAAAGTGTCTAGAACTTCAGTATCGTACATTCTGAGAACATGGCAATCATGCTCTGTGTATGTTTGATGTGACGTTGATGGAATATTCTCCTAACCCTCAGAAAGCTGGACACCGGAATGTTCTTGCAACGTTCTCATGAAGCGTGCCTAGAACATTAATATCTTACAATGCATTCGGAAAGTATTCAGACCCCTTCCCTTTTTCCACATTTTGTTAACGTCACAGCCAGATTCCAGAATGGATTACATTTTTTTTTAATCCTCATAAATCTACTACACACAATATCCCTTAATGACAACGCAAAAACAAGCAAAAATAAAAACATACCTGATTTACATAAGTGTTCAAACCCTTTGTTTTGAGACTCAAATTTGAGCTTAGGTGCATCCTGTTTCCTTTGAACATCCTTGAGATGTTTCTACAACTTGATTGGAGTCCACCTCTGGTAAATTTAATTGATTGGACATGATTTGGAAAGGCAACAAATCTATCTGTATAAGGTCCCACAGTTGTCAGTGCATATCAAAGTAAAAACAAGCCATGAGATCAAAGGAATTGTCCATAGAGCTCTGAGACAGGATTGTGTCGACGCACAGATCTCGGGATGGGTACCAAAACATTTCTGCAGCACTGAAGGTCCCCAAGAATACAGTGGCCTCCATCATTCTTAAATGGGAGTTTGGAACTACCAAGACTCTTCCTAGAGCTGGCCACCCGGCCAATCTGAGCAATCAGGGGAGAAGGGACTCTTTGGCCTGAATGCCAAGCGTTGTGTCTGGAGGAAACCTGGAACCATCCCTATGGTGAAGCATGGTGGTGGCAGCATCATGCTGTGGCAATGTTTTTCAGCAGCAGGGACTGGGAGACTAGTCAGGATCGAAAGAAAGATGAACGGAGCAAAGTACAGAGAGATCCTTGATGAAAACCTGCTCCAGATTGCTCAGGACCTCAGACTGGGGTGAAGGTTCACCTTCCAACAGGGCAACGACCCTAAGCACACAGCCAAGACAATGCAGGAGTGGCTTTGGGACAAGTCTCTGAATGTCCTTGAATGGCCCAGCTAGAGCTCAATCTAACATCTCTGGAGAGACCTGAAAATAGCTGTGCAGCGACGCTCCCCATCCAACTTGACAGAACTTTAGAGGTACTGCAGAGAAGAATGGGAGAAACCTCCAAATACAGGTGTGCCAGGTGCACATTGACTCTGTACCGGTACCCACTGTATATAATCTCACTATTGTTATTCTACTGCTGCTCTTCAACTACTTGTTACTTTTATTTCTTACTCCAATTTGTATTTTTTAAACTACATTGTTGGTTAGGGGCTTGTAAATAAGCATTTTACTGTAAGGTGAATTCGGCTTTGTGTTCGGCACATATGACTAATAGAATTTGATTTCAACAAAGTACCGAGTAAACTGTCTGAAATACTTACAGTACCAGTCAAAAGTTTGGACACTCTTACTCATTTAAGGGTTTTTCTTTATTTTTACTATTTCTTCATTCAAGTAACAGACATATCTCAACATCAACTGTTCAGAGGAGACTGCGTGAATCAGGCTTTCATGTTTGAATAGCTGAAAAGAAACCGCGACTAAAGGACACCAATAATAAGAAGTGACTTGCTTGGGCCAAGAAACACGCGTAATGGACATTAGAATGGTGGAAATCTGTCCTTTGGTCTGTCTGATGAGTGCAAATTTGAGATTTTTGGTTCCAACAGTCTTTGTGAGACGAATAGTAGGTGAACGGATGATCTCCACGTTTGTGGTTCCCACCGTGAAGCATGGAGGAGTAGGTGTGACTGTGTGGGGGTGCTTTGCTGGTGACACTGTCTGTGATTTAGAATTCAAGGCACACTTACCCAGCAGTCCTACCACTGCATTTTGCAGCATTTTGCAGCGATACGCCATCCCCTCTGGTTGGCGCTTAGTGGGAATATAATTTGTTTTTCAACAGGACAATGACCCAACACACCTCCAGGCTGGCTAAGGGCTATTTGACCAAGGAGAGTGATGGAATGCTGCAACAGACAGTTGTGGCTGCTTCGCGTGATGTATTGTTGTCTCTACCTTCTTGCCCTTTGTGCTGATGTCTGTGCCCAATAATGTTTGTACTGTACCATGTTTTGTGCTGCTACCATGTTGTATTGCTGCTATGTTGTGTTGCTACCATGTTGTTGTCATGTTGTTTTGCTACCATGCTGGGTTTTCATGTGTTGCTGCTATGCTATGTTGTTGTCTTATGTCTCTATTATAGTGTTGTGGTGTCTTTATTGTCGTGATGTGTGTTTTGTCCTATATTTTTATTTTTTAACCCGAGCCCCCATTCCCGCAGAAGGCCTTTTGGTAGACTGTCATTGTACATTTGTTCTTAACTGACTTGCCTAGTTAAATAAAAAATAAAAAAGAAGATGGCATGGCCTCCACAATCATGCGACTTAAACCCAATTGAGATGGTTTGGGATGAGTTGGACTGCAGAGTGAAGGAAAAGCAGCTAACAAGTGCTCAGCATATGTGGGAACTCCTTCAAGACTGTTGGAAAAGCATTCCTCATGAAGCTGAATGAGAGAATGCCAAAAGTATGCAAAGCTGTAATCAAGGAAAAGGCTGACTACATTGAAGAATCTCAAATATAATGTTTTTTGATTTGTTTAACACTTTTTGGGATACAACATGATTCCATGTGTGTTATTTCATAGTTTTGATGTCTTCACTATTATTCTACAATGTAGAAAATAGTAAAAAAAATAAGAAAAACCCTATTACTGTATGTAAATTTGATATTTCAGACCTGTTTTTGCTTTTTCATAATGTCCTGTGTATGTTTGGTGGGATGTTGGTCTGCACTTGCTCTACATACATATTAAATCTCTCTATATCCCAGTCTATTGTCCCCATTTGCTACAAATAATTTTTAAATAAAAGTAACAAATAATTAAAGAGCAGCTGTAAAATAACAATAGCAAGGCTATATTACAGGGGGTACCGGTACAGAGTTAATGTGCGGGGGCACCGGTTAGTCGAGATAATTGAGGTAATATGTACATATAGGTAGAGTTAAAGTGACTATGCATAGATAATAAACAGAGAGTACAGTAGCAGCAGCATAAAAGAGGCGGGGGGCAATGCAAATAGTCTGGGTAGCCATTTGATTAGATGTTCAGGAGTCTTATGGCTTAGTGGTAGAAGCTGTTTAGAAGCCTCTTGGACCTAGACTTGGCGCTCGGTACCGCTTGCAGTGCGGTAGCAGAGAGAGAACAGTCTATGACTAGGGTGAGTGGAGTCTAACACAATTTTTAGGGCCTTCCTCTGACACCGCCTGGTATAGAGGACCTGGGTGGCAGGAAGTTTGGCCCTAGTCATGCACTGGACCGTATGCACTACCCTTTGTAGTGCCTTGCGGTCTGAGGCCGAGCAGTTATCATACCAGGCAGTGATGCAACCAGTGCTGTTGGCAACCAGTCAGGACCCATGGCAAATCTTTTCAGTCTCCTGAGGGGGAATAGGTTTGTTGTGCCCTCTTCATGACTGTCTTGGTGTGCTTGGACCATGTTATTTTGCTGGTGATATGGACACCAAGGAACTTGAAACTCTCAACCTGCTCCACTACAGTCGATGAGAAAGGGGGTGTGCCCTGTCCTCCTTTTCCTGTAGTGCACAATCATCTCCTTTGTCTTGATCATGTTGCGGGAGAGGTTGTTGTTCTGGCACCAAACGGCCAGGTCTCCTCCTCCCTATAGGCTGTCTCGTTGTTGTCCGTGATCAGGCCTACCACTGTTTGTCATCTGCAAACGTAATGATGGAGTCGTGCCTGGCCATCCAGTCATGAGTGAACAGGGACTTACAGGAGGGGACTGAACACGCACCCCTTAGGGGCCATTGTGTTGAGGATCAGCTTGGCATATGTGATGTTACCTACCCTTACCACCTGGGGGCGGCCCGTCAGAAAGTTCAGGATCCAGTTGCAGAGGGAGGTGTTTAGTCCCAGGGTCCTTAGCTTAGTGATGAACTTTGAGGGCACTATGATGTTGAATGCTGAGCTGTAGTCAATGAATAGCATTCTCACATAGGTGTTCCTTTTGTCCAGGTGTGAAAGGGCAGTATGGAGTGCAACAGAGATGGCATCTTCTGTTGTTTTATTGGGGCAGTATGCAAATTGGAGTGTGTCTAGGATTTCTGGGATAATAGTGTTGGTGTGTGCCATGACCAGCCTTTCAGAGCACTTCATGGCTACAGACGTGAGTGCTACAGGTCAGGAGTCATATAGGCAGGTTACCTTAGAGTTCTTGGGCACAGGGACTATGGTGGTCTGCTTGAAATATGTTGGTATTACAGACTCAGACAGGGAGAGGTTGAAAATGGCAGTAAAGACACTTGCCAGTTGGTCAGCGCATGCTCGGAGTACACGTCCTGGTACTCCGTTTGGTCCTGCGGCCTTGTGAATGTTGTCCTGTTTTAAGGTCTTACATCGGCTACGGAGAGTGTGATCACACAGTCTTCCGGAACAGCTGATGCTCTCATGCTCCTTTCAGTGTTACTTGCCTCGAAGCGAGCATAGAAATAATTTAGCTTGTCTGGTAGGCTTGTGTCACTGGGCAGCTCGCGGCTGGGCTTCCCTTTGTAGCCTGTAGTAGTTTGCAAGCCCTGCCTCATCCGACTAGCAGCCGGTGGAGTACGATTCGATCTTAGTCCTGTATTGATGCTTTGCCTGTTTGATGGTTCGTCGGAGGGCATAGCGGGATTTCTTATAAGCTTCCGGATTAGAGTCCCGCTCCTTGAAAGCATCAGCTCTACCCTTTAGCTCAGTGTTCATCTGCTTCATCTGACCCCTTTTTTTGACCGAGTCAATGGTGCTTGTAAGCATTAATCAGGAGGATAGAATTATGGACAGTTTTGTCAAATGGACGGCAAGGGAGAGCTTTGTACGCGTGTATGTGTGTGTAGTAAAGGTGGTGTAGAGTTTTTTCCCCTCTGGTTGCACATTTAACATGTTGGTAGAAATTAGGTAAAACTGATTTAATTTTCCCTGCTTTAAATTCCCCGGCTACTCGGAGCGCCGCCTCTGGATGATTGTTTTCGGGTTTGCTTATGGAGGTATACAGCTCAGTGAGTGCAGTCCTAGTGCCAGCATTAGTTTGGGGTGGTAAATAGACAGCTACGAAGAATATAGATAAAAACTCTCTTGGTAGGTGTGTGGTCTACAGCTTATCATCAGATACTCTACCTCAGAAGATCAAAACCTTGATACTTCCTTAGATATCGTTTACCAGCTGTTGTTTACAAATATACATAGACTGACACCCCTTGTCTTACCAGAGGCTGCTGTTCTATCCTGCCGATACAGTGTGTAATCCATCAGCTGTAAGTTATTCATGTTGTCGTTCAGCCAAGGCTCGGTGAAACATAAGATATTACAGTTATTAATGTCCCGTTAGTAGGATATACGTGGTTCTAGTTTGTCCACTTTATTATCCAGTAATTGTACGTTGGCCAATAGTACCGATGGCAAAGGCATTTTAGCCACTAGTTGCCGGATCCTTACAAAGCACCCCAATCTCCTTCCGCGATATCTCTGTCTTTTTCTCTTGCGGATGATGGCCTCATCGGGTGTCTGGGGTAAATCCCTCTTGTCTGTCTCATTAAAGAAAAATTATTTGTCCAGTTCCAGGTGAGTAATTGCTGTTCTGATGTCCACAAGCTCTTTTCGGTTATAAGAGACAGTAGCAGCAACATTATGGACAAAATAAGTTACAAACATTGCGAAAAACTTTCAATATAGCACGGCTGGTTAAGAGCCCATAAAATGTCAGCCAACCTTCGACGCCATTACACTCATAAAGTGTAAAGTGCTTTGAGAGACTAGTTAAGGACCATATCACCTCCACTTTATACCAGCAGTTCCCAAACTAGGGATTGCCTGATATGAAAGTAGGATTGTGGGAGAATAAAAAAATAAATAATAATAAATAAATATATATATATATATATAAAATATTGTATTTTATCTGAAAATCATTATAATGTGGTTCATCTTAAAAATCGAAATGATTACAACATTATAATGATTAACCATATAATTATTTAAATTAATGTAAATATGATATTTCATGACATTTTGTCATGAGGAGTCTGTATACTTTCCGAATGCACTGTTTATTGTGAGAACATGGCAACCATGTCCTGTGTACGTTTGGTGGGACGTTGATGGAATATTCTCCTAACCCTCAGAAAACTGGACACATGAATGTTCTTGCAAAGTCCCATAAAACGTAAACATTAATGTTGTACATTCTGAGAGAACACTGTAACCACATTGTAGATAAGTTCTGTTTGACAATAAGGGAATTTTCTCCTAACTTTAAACCCAAAACATGCTAAAAAGGTTCTCTATGTTTTTGCTAACATAGATAGAATGTTCCCCTAACTAAAGGAAAACTAGACACTCAAACATTACGCGTAACATTACAAAAAATATGTCTCTCCCTAGAATTGTTAGCTGGGTTAGTGGCAGAGTGAGGACATGACAGGCTATTTAATAAAAGCAGTAAACTGGAAGAGGAGGAGAGGCCTGCTGTGACCTCATTGTATCGGCCCTGGCCTGCTGTGACCTCATTGTATCGGCCCTGGCCTGCTGTGACCTCATTGTATCGGCCCTGGCCTGCTGTGACCTCATTGTATCGGCCCTGGCCTGCTGTGACCTCATTGTATCGGCCCTGGCCTGCTGTGACCTCATTGTATCGGCCCTGGCCTGCTGTGACCTCATTGTATCGGCCCTGGCCTGCTGTGACCTCATTGTATCGGCCCTGGCCTGCTGTGACCTCATTGTATCGGCCCTGGCCTGCTGTGACCTCATTGTATCGGCCCTGGCCTGCTGTGACCTCATTGTATCGGCCCTGGCCTGCTGTGACCTCATTGTATCGGCCCTGACCTGCTGTGACCTCATTGTATCGGCCCTGACCTGCTGTGACCTCATTGTATCGGCCCTGACGGTGTCCAGATAAAAAAAATAAAAAAATAAAAAAGGTATTCTCACCTCGTAATGAGCTGGATAATTAATAACACTGACATCCATCACATTCTCAACAAGCCCATTGTCTTGGAAATTGCTCCTTGAATCCATTCATGCCAATGAAGCAGGTAGGGGAATGTGAATCGACAAGAAAGTAATGAAGTGTGGGATTATTCAAGCACACTTTATTGAAAAAGCTAATAGTTTCTCTCCTTTTAATTTGGCAGGTAATAAAAGAAACAGGGAGCGTACATAATAATGATTGAGTCTTAGGATCTGTAAATACATTACAGGCTGAGGGAGGCTGCTGTTCCTTTGTCTCTCGACAGAGAGATGTTTTGGGGAGCCGATTCCAAAGTATTTTTTCAGACTGTATTCGGGTCAATGGGGGTTTCCTTTGGTTGAAGTACACTGGGAAAAGCCCTTTGTTTCTCCCATTGAAATAGCTTTAGTATGTAGATATAGCATATGTTGAACAGCATCCCTTCAGGTTGTCCAATCTGCAGCGACAATCAAATGTTCCAATATTCTGCTGCGATTGCTTTTGCTACTCCCGTTTTCAGGCCCAGTCCAATATTGTTTTGACTTTGTCACCCTTTCAGCCCATTCATAGCCCGGTCTGACTCTGACTCTCAACCCACATGAGTGCAACCCTCCCTCCCTGATATTAGGCCCCAGACGAGACGACTGCCTACTTTACCAGAGGGCCAACTTACATCATGCTTTTGTGTCAGGGGATGATGACACAGAGACTAAGTCCTCCATGACAGACATACTTTCAGACATCACACAGTGTTGAGATGAAGAAGAAATATTTGTATTTCTTGACATCAGGGTAAACGTCTCCTTTTTGAGATTACGCACGTTTCAGAAGAATAATAAAACACTTTTAGAGACTTTTGGTTTGCATTGCGTAACTACGAAATGTATAGGAAAGGATTCACGGATGCAATTTTTACATTGAAAGGTTTTCCACCATGTAATAAATCATGTATCCAATGAATGAAGGTGGTCCATGTGTCACTCAACCCTCCCTCCCAGCCTACAGCATGTTGATGACTTTTATTTCCCTCACCAACTTTAAACATCAACTATCTGAGCAGCTAACCGATCACTGCAGCTGTACATAGTCCATCTGTAAATAGCCCACCCAATCTACCTAGTTCATCCCCATACTGTTTTTATTTAATTACTTTTCTGCTCTTTTGCACACCAGAATCTCTACTTGCACATCATCATCTGTTCATGTATCACTCCAGTGTTAATCTGCTAAATTGTAACTATTTGCGCCTATGGCCTATTTATTGCCTACCTCATCATGCCTTTTGCACACACTGTATATAGACTTTCTTTTTTTTACTGTGTCATTGATTTGTTTATTGTGTTACTGGCTTGTTTATTGTTTACTTCAGTGTAACTCTGTGTTTTTGTCTGTGTCACACTGCTTTACTTTATCTTGACCAGGTCGCAGTTACAAATGAGAACTTGTTCTCAACTAGCCTACCTGGTTAAATAAAGGTGAAATTTTAAAATTTTAAAAACAACAGCAGTCTTGACTAGCTGCGTTCTCTGCAACGAGAAACTACAGACAAGGGTGAGATACACTAGAGAGGTTTATTGTTTACTCCAGTGTAACTCTGTGTTTTTGTCTGTGTCACACTGCTTTGCTTTATCTTGGCCAGGTCGCAGTTACAAATGAGAACTTGTTCTCAACTAGCCTACCTGGTTAAATAAAGGTGAAATTTTAAAATTTTAAAAACAACAGCAGTCTTGACTAGCTGCGTTCTCTGCAACGAGAAACTACAGACAAGGGTGAGATACACTAGAGAGAGGAACATGGAAGTGGAACGTTCCGTTTATTGCTTTTCCATGAGCTGACCCGGGTACTTTAGGTCATTCTGTGATGCATGGTTTGGACCAGAGAGTCATCATAGAGGACAAGCCCAACAGGAGGGAGGGAGCTGCCGGGTTGTATAGCACTAGGACAACGCACAATGTCACATTTTTAATGGTAAGAGAGAATTATTGAAAGTTGTTCAAATGTGCAGTGCCACATAACAATCCCACAGGCATGTGTTGGAGTTAATGGGGCTCAGCTGACAAAAAGGATTTGCTCAGTTACATGGTGCTGAAGGGCCTACAGACGGTTCCTCTAGCCTGGATGCCACTGTATTGTACTGCAATCTAGCCCTTGTGTGGATAAGGCTATTGTGGTACTGTTGACTCTGTCTGTGTCCCAGCCATATTGATTTACGGTGTACAATTTCATCCAACAGATGACGGTTCCTTTGTGCCTCAGCAGCAGAGGAGGAGGCATTACAATATGACCTCCCATTCAATCAGCTGGCATTAAGGGTCACACACAGTGTGTCTGAAATGGTACCCTAATGCCTATGTAGTGCACTACTTTCTACAGGTCAAAAGTTAGCGTGCCATTTCAGACGCACTGTGATGCCAGCTGATTGAATGGGAGGCCAATGTAATGCCTCCTCCCATGCTGCTGAGGCACAAAGGAACCGTCATCTGTGTGATGAAGTTGTACACCGTAAATCAATTTGGCTGAGAGGTGACAGGCACAAATAGGCCACATTGATTAGAAAGATGAAGCATGATCATTTAGGACTCGCCACATTGCTTACCTTGTCAGTGTCTTGAAAGCAAACACACGCACGGGTATTATCATAATAGAACGCCACAGAGAGTCAACCGCTTAAGGAATTGTATGGCTAGAATCTCATTTCTGATATTGAATCAAAACTATGTGTTTATACTTGTAAAGTTTAAGCAATTTCTCAGAATGTATTGGTTTGTCTGCCATTGGAGTTGTTTTCTTTTGATTCTGTTGAAACCAGTCATGAGTACTGTCGGCTCAAACTGGACTGAGGATACCCCTGCGTAGTGTATAAACTAGACAATGATAATGAGTTTTTTGGAAATGAATGTATTTTAGAGTGAGACACTTCAGTCCTTTAGCTATCATAACGGCAGTTAACATTTCTAGAGACAGACAGCATGTTTACTGTTTCATTACTCTGCAGCGTACTCAAGGCAGTACTTGACATTTTAGAAACACTTCATACGATAATTTAAACAGTTAAACTTGTAGGGATAAGACAGAGCTGCAGCTGCTATAAAGGCTACTCATAATGGGACGAATATATGAAAGCATTTGAAAAGGACTTTGAACGCCTGAGGCCCTTATTTGTAGTCCCACAGAACCACAAGGTGACTTAAAAAGGTTGCGGAGGAAATGAATATTATTAAAACCTTTCGTTTATTTTTCTTCCGACGGAGAGTCTCCATTCAAGCTTCTCGTGGGTCATTTCAGATTTGTAAATTCATTCAGCTGTATTGCCAATTACACATTAGACTTTAATGAGCTCGAAGATTATGCCATTAAACACAGAGTTGATGTCATCCTGCTCTTTCATCCCAGTTGTAAAGCAAAAAAAATCAATATAAAAATCAATAAAATAAACACTATTTAAAAAAGCCTGTATTGAAAAAAAAAATGTTTCCATGGCCACCCAACAGAATGTGGAGAGTCAGTTGAACAGTGAGCTTGAGGAAAAATAGTCCCTGTTTCGTGGTGGTTCAGACGCTTCACATACTCTCCACATGAGCTGGCTCATTAGATAGAGTATCACCTCACTGGGAACTTTGCACATAGAGCGCTGTCTTGATTAGTAATGCAAAGGTGGCAGACCGATTTAGAGAAAATAAATGCATGGCAGATGCTAGACGTTTGGGTTTGAATGTTTCCCAGTGTGTCACCAACAAATAAGTTATTTTGGAGAACTTTCCAAATTCCAACATAACACGACCCCAGCACAGATGTGGCAAACTCCCTTGATGTGGTTTAATTGATTTCAGTTTTATATTTCATTCACCGTGGTCGGATGCTCCATATTCTGTCCCACCATTGATTTACTCACTCATATTCACTTCAAGTGCTAACAAAATGTCCCTCTGTATTGTGGCCAGAGCGGAGTGAGCATGTGTGCTTTGAGTCCAGCTCCTTTGAACCGTGGCCCAAACGGATGATGGAAATGGCTGCAGATGGGCCCCTTTGATGGGCCTCTTTCAGGGAGGAATCGCAGTCAATTAGACACCTTTCACAAGCAATTACTGATTTTGTACATAATCTGAATAAACTCATTAAACGTGACACTGCGTGAATCCGCCAGCACATGCCAGAAACTTTACTTTTGCCACTCAGCGACTGCATGAAGGAAAAAAGGCTCCATTACAATGTTGAGGGCAAGGAAGTAGATGAGCTCAGGGTGAGAATCGCCTTCCAGAGAGACATCAGGGACTGTAACATACACTGTTTTAGGAACTCGTGTCTCTCTCCAGATATTCTGCCCCCATCCATTCAGCCAGTGGGTTTCTCCCTGTCTATTGCGCGAAGAGGAAGAAAGAAGTCTTCGGGAAATAGAAAAACGAAGGGGTTTATTTCATGATTAACAACTCATGGTGTGATTGTGGTAATGTACAGGAACTCAATTATTTTTGTTCTTCCGTTCTGGAATACCTCAATATCAAATGCCAACCAAATGACCTCCTGAGAAAATGTTCTTTGGTCATCGTTACTGGCGTGTATATTCCCACTCAAGCTGACACCGCAATGGCTCTCATGGAACTACACTGGACTATGTGCAAACAGGAAACCGCATAGCCTGAGGCCACATTTATTGTAGTTGGGGACTATAATAAATTAAATCTGAGGAAAACACAACAAACAATTCGATCTACACATCTCCTGTGCTACATGCGCAACAAAGACCCTGGATCATTGCTACTCTCCCTTCCAGGATGGCTACATGACCCTCCCCCATATTCCCCTCCATACTGTTCCTCCCCACCTATAGATATACTTAAACAGGAAGCTCCCATGGTAAGGACTGTTCAACGTTGGTCTGACCAATTGGAATCTATGCTTGTTTTGATCACGTGAACTGGGAAATGTTCCGCGACGCCACTGCAAATGGTATCAAAGTATACACTGACTCAGTGAAGGGGTTAATCAGGAAGTGCATAGAGGATTTTGTGCCCTCTGTGATGATTAGAATTTATCCAAACCAAAAACCGTGGATAGATGGCAGCATTTGTGCAAAACTAAAAGCGCAAACCACCACATTTAACCATGGCAAGGTGACTGGGAACATAAACGTGTACAAACAGACCAGCACAACCTCCATCAAGAAATCAAGGAGGCAAAACAACAGTTTAGGGACAAAGTGGAGTCAGAATTCAATGGCTCAGACACAGGCTTATGTGGCAGGGACTCAAGAAATTATAAAGGGAAAGCCAACCACGTCTCAGACACCGATGCCTCGGTCCCGGGCGAGCTAAACACATTCTGACTGCCTTGCCTGGTTCACCAACTACTTCTTAGATAGAGTACAGTGTGTCAAATTGGAGGGCCAACTCTTTTCTCTGTATATATCAATGATGTCGCTCTTGCTGCTGGTGTTTTTCTGATCCACGTCTTCGCAGACGACACCATTCTGTATACATCTGGCCATTCTTTGGACACTGTGATAATAAAGCTTCAAGCTTCATTGCCATACAGCTCTCCTTACGAGGCCTCCAACTGCTTTTAAATGCAAGTAAAACTAAGTCCATGCTCTTCAACTGATTTCTCCTCGCATCCTCCCGCCCGACGAGCATCACTACTCTGGATGGTTCTGACTTAGAATATGTGGACAACTACAAATACCTAGGTGTCTGGTTAGACTGTTAACTCTTCTTCCAGACTCACATTAAGCATCTCAAATCTAAAATTAAATCTAGAAAATGGCTTCCTATTTCGCAACAAAGCCTCATCCACTCATGCTGCCAAACATACCCTCGTAAAACTGACTATCCTACCTATCCTTGACTTTGGCGATGTCATTTACAAAATAGTCTCCAACACTCTACTCAGCAAACCTGATGTAGTCTATCACAGTGCCATCCGTTTTGTCACCAAAGCCCCATATACTACCCACCACTGCGACCTGTATGCTCTCGTTGTCTGGCCCGCACTACATATTCATCGCTAAACCCACTGGCTCCAGGTCATCTATAAGTCCATGCTAGGTAACAACCCACCTTACCTCAGCTCACTGGTCATCATAGCAACACCCACCCGTAGCACGCACTCCAGCAGGTATATTTCACTGGTCATCCCCAAAGCCAACACTTCCTTTGGCCGCCTATCCTTCCAGTTCTCTGCTACCAATGACTGGAACGAATTGCAAAAATCACTGAAGCTGGAGTCTTATATCTCCCTCTCTCACTTTAAGCATCAGTTGTCAGAGCAGCTTACCGATCCCTGTACCTGTACACAACCCATCTGTAAATAGCACACCCAACTACCTCATCCCCATATTGTTATTTATCTTTTTGCTCTTTTGCACCCCAGTATCTCTACTTGCACATCATCATCTGCACATCTATCACTCCATTGTTAATGCTAAATTGTAATTATTTAACCTCTATGGCCTATTTATTGCCTTACCTCCCTCCCTACTCTTCTACATTTGCACACACTGTACATAGATTTTTTCTTCTGTGTTATTGACTGTACGTTTGTTTACGTGAAACTCTGTGTTGTTGTTTTTGTCGCACTGCTTTGCTTTAACTTGTTCTCAACTGGCCTACCTTGTTAAATAAAGGTGAAATACATGTTTTTTAAAGATTGCAGCCCAAATAAATGCTTCACAGAGTTCAAGTAACAGACACATCTCAACATCAACTGTTCAGAGGATACTGCATGAATCTGGCCTTCATGGTCGAATTGCTGCAAAGAAACGACTACTAAAGGACACCAATAAGAAGAAGAGACTTGCTTGGACCAAGAAACACAAGCAATGGGCCTTAGACAGGTGGAAATCTGTCCTTTGGTCTAATGAGTCCAAATTTGGTTCCCACCCTGAGGTTTGGAGGAGGATGTGTGATGGTGTGGGTGTGCTTTGCTGGTGACAATGTCGGTGATTTATTTAGAATTCAAAGCACACTTAACCACCATGGCTACCACAGCATTCTGCAGCGATACGCCATCCCATCTGGTTTGTGCTTAGTGGGACTATCATTTGTTTTTCAACAGGACAATGACCCAACACACCTCCAGACTACGTAAGACTATTTGACCAAGAAGGAGAGTGATGGAGTGCTGCATCAGATGACCTGGCCTCCAAAATCACCTGATCAAAACCCAATTGAGATTGTTCGGATGAGTTGGACCGTAGAGTGAAGGAAAAGCAGCCAGCAAGCGCTCAGCATATGTGGGAACTCCTTCAAGACTGTTGGAAAAGTATTACAGGTGAAGCTGTTTGAGAGAATGCCAAGAGTGTGCAAAGCTGTCTTCAAGGCAAAGGGTGGCTAATTTGAAGAATCTAAAATATATTTGTTTAGCACTTTTTTGCTTACTACATGATTCCATATGTGTTATTTCCTAGTGTTGATGACTTCACTATTATTCTACAATATAGAAAATAGTAAAAATAAAGAAAATCCTTTGAATGAGTACGTGTGTCCAAACTTTTGACTGGTACTGTATATAAAATATTCTATTTTTATTTAAAAAGCATTGTAATGTGGTTAACCTTAAAAATCGAAATGGAAATTATTCAAATCTAAAAAATCAAATCCAACCAGAGAGGGCACTTGACCATTACACGTGTGAACAGTGAATGGCTTGACCTGATACGCTACGAAAGCACACACTATTGCAGGGGCACAGAAACTCACATCACTACCTTTGTCAGGTAACACTCTTAAACAATCATTTATGCTATTGCTAGCAATCAAGAGGAAACTGACTGCACGACTCAAAACCCCCCCAGTTTATGCTCTCCAAATGGACGTTAGCTGTGAGGCCCGAGATGCCCATTGCATTCACTTTTGTTCACTATACATGTTGGGGGATGCTATTTACGAGCACATGTTGTTCTGTCTCACAATTCCCCAGTATGCAATGGCACAGGGAATGTTCCGTCTCCTGCGTGGCTATATTGAATGGTGGGCTTTTGCACAGATGGGGCTCCATCTATGGCGGGACAGCGTGCAGGCCTCTGCACTCGAGTTATGAATGTGTCTCCCTCTGCCATATGGACACATTGCATGATACACCGAGAGCAACTGAAGGCGAAAGAGAGCTGAGCACAGAACTCGGAGATATACTTCAGCATGTAACTTGGATTGTAAACTACATCAAACCACATCCACTGTGTACATGCCTGTTTGCAAAACTATGTGGAGATATGGGATCAGAGCATGACAATGTTCTATTTCTCATCGAGGCTTGGTGGTTGTCTAGTGGGAGTGTTGGAAAAATGTTCTGCATTGAGAGAGGAACTGTTGTCATTCACAATGGATGTAAAAAAGCAGACTTGGTTGACTTTCTGTGTAATGAAAAGAAAATGTCTCTTGGGAAACTGAACGAACTGAACGCAAGCATGCAGGGGAAATACAAAAAAATTCTACAGATGAGTGACGGAAACAGAAAACAGCATCAGTAAGTGTCCCACATAAGTGATGACTGCTCACCTCCATCGCTTGGAAGAGCAATTTGGGACCTACTTCCCAATCCGTTTGACTGTGTTCCTGGCTCAGTTGACATGCCAGTAAGTTAAATCGAGCAGGTGATCGAGCTGTCATGTGACCAAAACCATTTACGGGTCACTACTGAGGAGATTTGGTTCCTGACTCAAAGGAAATGCCCTGCCGTCTCCCCCTGAGTATTAATGCGGTCTTCAAAACAACAAGGGAATTGGAAATCTCCGACTTCGTGTGGTCCGACTGGGAAAAATCGCTTTGAACAGTCGTCCAACTTTCTAGAGCTCTGACTCTCTGACCGGAAGTTCACTGACCTCATAATTTAACATAGTATTTTTCAGAGTTCCCAGTTTTCTTGAGTGCACCAGCAGTGCTCTGGTCTGCATTAAAACCAAATATCGATCCTGGTTGGATGTGACCGCAGAGATGAGCTGCACCCGTCTCATTAGTGGTAGTGAGATAAGATACATTGTCAGACTTATTTGCAATCGACTGTCATAGCCCCACATTAAAAGTATGTGATGATGAGTTGAGAAGACAACCAGAAATACTGTTAGAATGTTTTTCAATTTTATTTTATTTAAACTTCATTTAACTAGGCAAGTCAGTTAAGAACAAATTCTTATTTACAATGACGGCCTAAGAACACTGGATTAGCTGCCTTGTTCAGGGGCAGAATGACCGATTTTTACCTTGTCAACTCGGGGATTCGACCTAGCAAGCTTTCGGATACTGGCCCAACGCTCCAACCACTAGGCAACCTGCCGCCCCAAATTGACTGCCATAGCCCCAAATAAAAAAGTCAACATTGGCTCTTAATTACGTTATCTTTTTTACATGGTTGGGGTCGCAATAATTTTCGGATATCAAAATGAGGTCGTGGGCCAAACAAGTTTGGGAACCCCTTTTCTAGACCCACGACAATTGGCATACCGCCCCAACAGATCCACGGGCAAAGCAGTCGCCATTGCATTGCACCCTGCCCTATCCCACCTGTACAAGAGAAATACCTATGTAAGAATGCTGTTCGTCGACTTCAGCACAGCCTTCAACAACATAGTGCCCTCCAAGCTTATCACTAAGTTCAGGGCTCTGGGTTTGAACCCCTCCCTGGTGCAACTGGGTCCTGGACTTCCTGATGGGTCGACCCCAAGTGGTGAAGGTAGGCAACAACACCTCTGCCATGCTGATCCTCAACACGGGTGCTCCACAGGGGTGTGTGTTCAGTGGTAGTAGGTCTGATTACCAACAACGATGAGACAACCTAGAGGGAGGAGGTGAGAGCCCTGGCGAAGTGGTGTGAGGAAAATAACCTCTCCCTCAACGTCAACAAAATGAAGGAACTGGTCGTGGTCTACAGGAGACAGCAGAGAGAACACACCCCCATACACATCGACGGGCCGCAGTGGAGAGGGTCAAACGCTTCAATTTCCTCGGCATGCACATTACTGACAACATGAAATGGTCCCTTCACACAAACAGCCTGGTGAAGAAGGCGCAACAGTGGCTCTGCAACTTCAGGAGGTGGAAGAAATTCTCTGATCTGATGAAACCAAGATTGAACTCTTTCGCCTGAATGCCAAGCGTCACATCTGGAGGAAACCTGGCACCATCCCTACGGTGAAGCATGGTGATGGCAGCATCATGCTGTGGGGATTTTTGTCAGCAGCAGGAAATGAGAGACTAGTCAGGATCGAGGGGAAAATGAACAGAGCAAAGTGCAGAGAGATCCTTGATGAAAACCTGCTCCAGAGTGCTCAGGACCTCAGACTGGGGTGAAGGATCACCTTCCAACAGGATAATGTTCTACTCCAGTCAGAGCCAGGACTTGAACCTTTTCGAACATCTATGGAGGGGCCTGAAAATAGCTGTGCAGTGAAGCTCCCCAACCAACCTGACAGAGATTGAGAGGATCTGCAGAGAAGAATGGGAGAAACTCCCCAAATACAGGTGTGCCAAGCTTGGAGCCTCATACCCAAGAAGACTCAAGGCTGTAATCACTGCCAAAGGTGCTCCAACAAAGTACTTATTAAAGGGTCTGAATACTTATTTAAATGTAATATCCGTTTTTGGGGGGTACATTTGCAAACATAAAAAAAATGTGCTTTGTCATTATGGGGTATTGTGTGTAGATTGATGAGGGGGGGGAACAATTTAATACATTTTAGAATAAGACTTTAACGTAACAAAATATGGAAAAGGTCCAGGGGTCTGAATTCTTTCTGAATGCACTGATCTTTGACGTTGCTCATTCTGATATTTCTTAATTTTTCTGGATTATGTGTGTATTGTTTAAAAATATATATTATTATTGCTCGGTATTACTGCACTGTCAGAGCTAGAAACACAAGTATAACATCTGCAAATCTGTGTACGCGACCAATAAACATTGATTTGATTTGATTTGATGTTCTCCACAGCTATTTCACAGCCATGTCGCATTATGTACCTGCCAATCATGGTCTCACAGTGCTCTGAAGCAGAGCATGTAGGCCACAGTCCTGGTCATTCAGCACCAAACGCCTGCTTGTTGTTGACAACATGATTGGTGCAAGGGGTTTGCAGTGTGACACAAATCATATGGCGAATAAGTTAAAGGCATGTGCAAGGCTCTCGTAATTCCTCACTAATACACCACGAAGCCATGTCCACCAAGTACTCTGTCCACGGCTGTCCATAGTGTATTCTGGGCTATTATAAACAGTGTTAAAGTTAATTGTCTGTCTAATTTACAAATCCACTCAGGCCCTTTTATATCTTTTAATTTACCCAATTATTGAAATTATTATTACTTAATTACCACTTTTAACCTCAGTACAATGTTGCCTGGAATGGAATTATCCACATAAGTAAAGTTAAGTGACCTCTATTAAAGTCCTGTAATGGGCTTTCAAAATGTGCAGCAATAAAATGTCTACTTAGGCTTGCTATGGTGTGTGTGTGTGTGTGTGTGTGTGTGTGTGTGTGTGTGTGTGTGTGTGTGTGTGTGTGTATGTGTGCGTGTGCGTGTGCGCGTGCGTGCGTGCGTGTGTGCGTGCGCAGTGTGTGTGTGCGCAGTGAGTGTGCGTGTGCAGTGAGTGTGTGTGTCAGTGTATGTATGGGATACCATGGACTACATTCTGTGTATTTACTTATAAAATGATCACCTGGCAAACTGACATGACTGTAATTATCAGTACCATATTTGATCTTCTCTTCAAACATTTAGCCTAGGATCTGTGCAAAACGATGTGCCAAATGATAATTCCTCTTTTGTTCCTGTTGTGTTGCCTTCTGACCTTGGTAAGGCTTGCATAACATTGACCCAGGGTCAATACCATACATATGGTTGGACTTTATACATTTTAAATAATTTTGGGGGGGAAATATTTAATACTTTTTTTTTCTTTTTCTTTTTTTTGGCATTTTCACAGTGTTTTGGCTCTACTGCTCTTTCACAGCAAAATGCCAATCAACTATCTCAAACAGCAGTGAATGAATTAATCTGGTGCCTTGGATGGGGACAGAGCGCTCTCAGAAGGGATGGGTGCTGCTTAGTTGAAAATGGTAATAATAAGAAGCATATTCTGTGCATTTCAAATAATGATAAATAGTGTTTTGCCTTCCAGCTTCAGTCTATAATCTTGCAAAAAAAACACTGTTGACTTCATTTCATCACTTGGCGTTACAGTCCTCAGTCATTTTGGAAAGCAGGAAGGGTATAAGGTGTTTAGAGATACTGTAGATTACTTCCATATTGTTGACAGCTGTCTGCAGGTAACTTCTCTCTATTTGATGAAGGAGAAACAACTCCATTGTCCAATACTTTATTTTTTTGCTGTCTGAATTTACAAGTGAGATAAAATACTAATATATTTAGGTAAATGGAATTATGTTGGGAAATGTAGCCCTTCCGCTAGTCTATGAATTTATAATAGACTGAAAGTGGTTTCAACCACAAGGACGAATGTGGAGGTGTCTAACTATTGTTCTCATAACACATTCACACTCACACACATCATCCCATCCTTGTGTGCTCTCGGTGGCTGAATTCTGGTCAGTATAATAGGTGTGGGTGTGGAGCCTTAGTATCAGTGAGATGGTAAAATGGTACTTCACCTATCCTTGGACCATATCGAGATCCAATCTGTTAGGGGTGAACTCTGTCAGCCAGGTGCAGGATGCCATATGTCCGCCTGATTTAAAGGGCAAGGCACCTCCGCTTCCACAGGCCAGGAGGGATACGGGAGCGGGATCATTATGAATTACATATTGTAGAAAAAACAATCAGATGATTGACAATTGGGCTGAAATGTCAGGCTGACGTCATTGTTATTATCGTTAAGCCATTGTCATTAGCTGTCAGTGGTGTCAGTTATGGGAACAGACTGACATGGACGGGGCCTAATCAGGTAAACCTTGGTTTGTCTGATTCAAGAGATGGTGAGTTGCTAAGAAACATGATGCTTACAGTAACTGTGAGCTTGCTATTTTGTGACAGAAATTATTGTTGTAAAGCCTGTATTGTTACTGGTCACAATAGACCTTGAGATATTTAAAAAAAGATGGATATTCATTACTTAGTTATGGATATTAAACTATAATATGTTTTGTTTGTGTAAGGGCTGCGTAACTGGTGGCAGGGAAGTCAGACGCAGGAGAGCAGAACTAGGTAATAGCCGGTCCAGTTTAATTTCAAAAACCAACAGCATAAAGAAAATACCAATATGGGTACAAAACCCGACACGCACCAGTAACCATGTGCACAAGCACTTACAACAAACAATTCCACACAAAGACATGGGGGGGGGACAGAGGGTTAAATACACAACACTTAATGAGGGAAATGAGAACCAGGTGTGTAGGAACACAAGACAAATCAAATGGAAAATGAAAAGTGGATCGATGATGGCTAGAAGATCGGTGATGCCGACCGCCACCCGAACAAGGAGAGGAACCGACTTCGGTGGAAGTCGTGACAGTTTGCGGAACATTCATGTGGATGCCTACTTGCCATGTAGGCTAAATGACACACTTTTATCTGCATTTCTTCAGTACTTTCAATTGACAAAATAATAATCAGTGATTTCCCGTCTCCCCCAATAGTGGGTTTTGAAACCAAAAGATGAAGAATTATCAACGAGTCCAGGGCAATTTGCCTAAGTGTCAATTGTATTCTGCCCAATTGTATCTGCCCTTCTCCATTTGATTTCTACTCGGGAAGAACTAGCATTATATATCCACCAGACCTGTCAGCTGAAACGCAGATTCAAGCCTTAATTCGATACCGTTTCATCTCCTCATCCAAACGGGTTGACTCGGAGTGCACTGTCTTCTATTTATTAATTACGTGATCTCTCTCTTTCATTTTGATTCAACAAGGAATCCCAAACTCATCCTGAGATCACTCACTTGGGTTAAATATAATGAATTAAGCATGATCATGCTCTGCTAAAGAGGGCCAGCAAACACTCACACAAGTTAAAACAAAGGTTAAAGAGACTGTCTGTTTGATATTGTGAAACATCGAACCACAGTAATGTGCAGTTCATGTGCTGGTATTTGCATTTTGTGTGCTCCACTGTGGTATGGATAGCATGGTTGTGTGTACACAGAGTAAGTTGTTGTTTGTTTGTTGTCGACAGTGTGTGTGTGTGTGTGTGTGTGTGTGTGTGTGTGTGTGTGTGTGTGTGTGTGTGTGTGTGTGTGTGTGTGTCTGTGTGTAAAAGCCATCAGAAGGTTGTGATGTCCTCTCCATCATTTTTTTTAATGCACAGTGGCACTGCGTTGTTGTTTCTTTTATCATTGTCCCGGGTGGACCATGAAGTGTTGGTCTATCGGTTTGTTTGGCATCACAGAATATTGATAGGGTATTGTTCATTACAATTTGAGGGTTACGGAGTTTACCCCTGGACCTTGGCTCTTTCAGTGTGTATGCGTTCATGCCTATTTGGGTATTTGCTGGATGAGGGTTGTTGTTTGTGTGTGTGAGGGGATGTTTATGTGTGTGTCTATTCGTGGAGGCCTGGTGTTAGGCTAGCTGGACTGCAGGTCGAGGAGCTATATGGGCGTGTTCCTGGAGAAGAAATTGCACCTCTTGTGACAGGTCCATAAAGCTGCCATTTTGCCACCTCAGCATGTCTGGAGAAGACACTCACTCAATATGGTCAAGAATATTGGATCTGGAGATAAACCACCTCCTACAGCAGAAACAGCCCCGGCCCTTTGCAACAGAACAGGGAGGGAGGGAGGTGTTGTCTTTGTCCTTTCAGAGTTCACATGAGCAAGGGTAGCAAGAATCAAATCTCTCCGACCTCTGGGGGATTCCATTTACATGTGTTATTTGGTCCTGAGACAACACAGCCTAATACTTTTCTATTCATGTATACAGCAGGGATGGGTATTTGCCAGAGAAGCTCAGGTTAACAACAAGGCCCAGAGGCTGAGAGAGAGGCAAGCAGTCTGCTCTGGAGGCTAGAATGAGGTTAGAACAAGTTCACTTATACTGTAAACATGTTGTACTGTACTCTAACTACCGTATCTATTAGCAGTGTGCTACAAAGACTTGTACAATAACTTTACCAGTGGGCGGTTTGAGGTGTGTTTGCCCATCACTTGGTCCTTGGCCTATATATAACTTTGATTAGAAGGAGCCAGGCCAGCCATTGATGAGTGTCCTTTCCTGTCGTGTGACTCACTTACCCCTCTGTTGGAACTGGAATGTGATGATAACACTCAACTAATGACCCTGCCGCTGCCATCCCATTTCTCACTTAGTGGCACGGGGGAAGTGAGGTATTAATCTTATATCATTACACTTGTAATTTTCTGATTATTTTTTTTTACTCCTGTCTGTTTCCTGAGGAGAGGAGGCACACTGTCATCTGCTGGTGTTCATACGGGAACAACAGGGACTTTTTATGCCTTCACAGTTTATTTTGCTTATCCTCTCTCTCTTTTGCTCTCTCTCTCTTTTGCTCTCTCTCTCAGCATCAATGACCTGATGCCTCTCTCTCTCTCTCTCTCTGTGTGTGTGTGTGTGTGTGTGTGTGTGTGTGTGTGTGTGTGTGTGTGTGTGTGTGTGTGTGTGTGTGTGTGTGTGTGTGTGTGTGTGTGTGTGTGTGTGTGTGTGTGTGTGTGTGTGTGTGTGTGTGTGTGTGTGTGTGTGTGTGTGTGTGTGTGTGTGTGTGTGTGTGTGTGTGTGTGAGGAGTGCCCCATCAGCTCATTGAATGAGGTTGGGTTTAGGCCAGTTGCAAACCGTTCTAGAGCTCTGTAACGAAGCAAACAGAGCTGGTTGTGTGAAATCACACCCTCCGACCACCATTCAACACAGGGTCATTTGTTTCAATCCCATATTTATGGTTTCATTGGCACTGCTCTGGAAGCCATACTTTGCAAAGGAAGTGCAGGCTAATGTAATAAGGATAAACCTGGGTGCCAAATAACAAGGTTACAGTATCTATCATCTCACAGAGGCACAACTCCTCACAGCTACAAGTCCAATGGGAAAAGCAATAAGTTGATTGATGACTTCAGTGCTCTGCAGTAATAACAACTTTCCTATTTTATGATACATAGCTGTAGATTATTCAAGCGTTTGTTTGACACAAGTAAGAGAATATAGAATTAAATCAATGCTCATTAAATGATCGGTCCCCACACTATAATTCATGTGTTTGACTCAGACTCTTTACAGTATTGATGCATTTTCATTATTCCATCAGCAGGAATCAATGTTGTGCTGTAAAAAGCATTGAATAGTTTCATATATATTTGTTTCAAAAGGTTACTCGATTGAATGTTGTATTATTTTCATGTTTCACTCCCTAGGGATCGTGTTTTGTGCTCTTGTGTTATTCCATTTAGGCTTGAGGGCAAATCAAACAAGGGTCAATGTTAAGGTTTTCTCAGGCTATAAATCTAAATCAAAACGGAACCCCAAAAATGTTTCATGTTTATCATTAACATTGACAGATTATTTTATGGTTAATTAGTCCCGATTTCCTACCAAACACCTAGTCTCCTCTCTGTGATGTCATTGTTTTTTGACAGAGCATATGTGTCTAATCATCTGCTCTATAAAACATCCTATCCAACATTAGAGTGCATCAAAGCTCGTTCTGCATGAGTGAGCACAAGTGCACTGACTTCACGCCCTCTTCTATAGATCTCCACAAAAAGAGGGAGGCACATCCTGGGTCTAGTCAGAGAAGGATATTGCCTAAGCGTACTTTTATTCCTGTGCAGCTAATATTGTACATTTTCAGGAAACGGAACCGTGTTCCCACTCTGTCTCAGCTCTGACGTAGAGCACAGCTCCCTGCCCAAAGATAACCTAGTTTAGCTGCTCTAGCTGAAGAAGACATCACCGCCTCGCCTGCCAGACGGAGCTGTGGCGTCTCCAACAGAGTCTCCATTGTCTCTGTATCTAGTGATAGGTGTGATAGGTACAGTATGCTCTGGAGGCAGAAGTAGAGAGACAGAAGTACCAAGCCAGGTTTTGGCACAGGCTTCCACCAGACAACTAGTCACCCTATACATGGGCTCCACAGGGGTGGGGGTAGCCTAGACTCGCCTAAAGGGAAAATAGCCACTGTCCAAGTCTGTTTTTCCCCCTGTTCTAATGTAACCATTTTGTAAGGCCCATACAGAGAGAAGTGGGAACCTCCCTGCTGTTACCTCCCATCTGCTCTCCACAGCCCAGCCCAGCTCCCCTCTCCACCTGGAGCTAGCTGAGGACAGTCGCTATGTCTCTATAGCTTCTGTAGGGAGATGACCAGGACCTTTCACGACTAGGCTCTTCCGATTGGCTAGTACATATGACTTAAGATAAGAGTGTGTGCTAAATGAGGAAATGTTAATACATACAGTTGAAGGACTGCTCCTCTGCCATCATCCTCCACAGCCTGATGCTACTTCAATGTGACCAATGGATGTTTTATCGGCTCCAGAGCTTCAGCTCTTCAAACCTCTTGAGGGCAGAGTGTCAGCTCCCTTCTCGTTGTGTTACTTTAAAAATGAAGTAAAGTTGGCTGCCAACAATCACATGCTACAGACCAACTGAGATCAGTTTAAACTTTGTAGAGAAATGGTAAACAATTTCCAGTACATTTTATTGTTTTACCCTGACTGTCAGTGTTCCCTCTTTCCTCTCTCCCCAGACAGTGGTCCCTACGGGCCTGTCTACTTCAGTAGTGGCTTCCCAGTGGACGTCTGTGTGCCGCTGTGCTCCATGGGCAGGCTGAGAGATAGGCCTGTCACACTGACTGACAAGACCTACTGCCCTCAGACTGTCACACAGCCATCTGTACACTCCAGCCCTAACATCCTATCAACCCCAGTCTCCACACAGCCGTCCTCAGTCTCCACACAGCCAAGCACTAACATGGGGCCTGTTAGACCAGTGATAGCAGGGTGGTCTCTGGTCTCTTCTCCAACTTTCAAGAAAATATAATTTTGTTCAATGAATAGTAGGCACATTCTGTAGTAAGTTTATGGCCTCTAGTGGTGATGGGAAAGGTAGCTTACTAACAGTACGCTTTGTTTGTTTTACTATCTTTTCATGATATTACACTCTTGTCTCATTGCTGCAACTCCCCAACGGGCTCGGGAGAGGCGAAGGTCGAGTCGTGTCCTTCGAAGCCCCCCCCCTCCCGAATGACGCTGGGCAAATTGTGCGTCGCCCTATGGGACTCCCGGTCACGGCCGGTTGTGTCAGGATCAAACCCCAGGCTGTAGTGATGCTGCAACACTGTGATGCAGTGTCTTAGATCGCTGCACCACTCAGGAGGCCACAAGTTCTGTGTTTTTGCTCCTGTAGAGGTCTGAAAGGAAAGTTAATCCGTAGTACAGAGGAAGATAAGTTTTTCTCTTGCAGGATACATTTATATTAGAGAACCAATGATGAGAGCTATGATTATGTTGTGCCTCTATGTGCCTGCATTTCATTCCTCCACAGTCAGGGGTTCACAGAATGGTGGCGAAGCGAGCCCGGCAGAGGAGAAAAAATGTTTGCTGAATTCCGTAACCACTATAATGACAAAGTGTTCGGGTGAATGTAAAGACATTGCATATTTGGGTTTCCTCAGTAGCAATTGTTATCAGGTAACTCTCAAGATGAATGTGTGCGGAGCGTAATGTGTGTGTCGCCAGGATCGCCTGTGAAGTTCCCAGTTCCTGGTGGAATTATTTAGGGGCCGGGTACTAATGTGACTGCACGATAAGGGAGCCTGCTGTTTGGTGTACTTTATGAGCACAGCAGCTAAATCTTTTCCCATCGCAAGCTCTGATGAAACAGTCTGATGGCTTCTTTCGGTGTTTCCATTATGAACGCCTCTTTCTCCCTCTCTGCATGTCTGTCTGTTCAATGGCCGTCACTCTCTCATGACAACACCAAACAAAGTCTTTAAACATGGAAAGAACCTCCATCACCCATAAATCACTGTGATGAAGTTAAAGACATCTAAGCTGAAAGCTTAGAAATACAATAGCGTATTTTGAGTTTGATTATGTTACTGATCTGTGCAGCCTATAGGCAACATACACATGAAATCAATAAGCCAGAGAAGCCAGTGTTAATACCAGAGAAGCCAGTGTTAATACCAGAGAAGCCAGTGTTAATACCAGAGAAGCCAGTGTTAATACCAGAGAAGCCAGTGTTAATACCAGAGAAGCCAGTGTTAATACCAGAGAAGCCAGTGTTAATACCAGAGACGCCAGTGTTAATACCAGAGACGCCAGTGTTAATACCAGAGAAGCCAGTGTTAATACCAGAGAAGCCAGTGTTAATACCAGAGAAGCCAGTGTTAATACCAGAGAAGCCAGTGTTAATACCAGAGAAGCCAGTGTTAATACCAGAGACGCCAGTGTTAATACCAGAGAAGCCAGTGTTAATACCAGAGAAGCCAGTGTTAATACCAGAGAAGCCAGTGTTAATACCAGAGAAGCCAGTGTTAATACCAGAGAAGCCAGTGTTAATACCAGAGAAGCCAGTGTTAATACCAGAGACGCCAGTGTTAATACCAGAGACGCCAGTGTTAATACCAGAGAAGCCAGTGTTAATACCAGAGACGCCAGTGTTAATACCAGAGAAGCCAGTGTTAATACCAGAGAAGCCAGTGTTAATACCAGAGAAGCCAGTGTTAATACCAGAGAAGCCAGTGTTAATACCAGAGAAGCCAGTGTTAATACCAGAGAAGCCAGTGTTAGGAGGATGTATTGTCACAGGTGTTGTTAGGCCCGAGACCGGCTTCTCAGGCATTATCACTGTTATACAACGGGTTACCAACATATTCAAATAATGATTGAAGTATTTTCATAAAAATAAATATTTAGATGAATTAATTTATACTATTTCATCCTTCTACAAGATATAGTCCCAAGACAAATCTAGGGTTGCTACCCAAGCCGGCTGGTCGTTCGTTCTATCGGTTCGGTTGCCAGAGACGCGATCCAGTCGTTCAGTCTTTTTGTTCTGTATCTCTGGACGCGACCCAGTCATTCATTCTAAATGTTCTATTACCATATTGGCTGCTGGTAACGTTCTTATCCCTTGATTGCTTGCTAGCCAACTACAGCTGACTTACAGTCACGCCAAACAGTGCAGCCAGAATAGCAACGAAGTAGCTGCATTTGCATTTGTTTAAGCTGTTTTCTAGTGACATTTATTTGGATACATCAATAACAATGAGCTAATGATGCGCAATTTCACGTGGCATGGAAAATGTGCTCTCTCATCAGGACACTGTTGTTCAGAGGAGTTAGCCTACAACACAGCTAACACAATCACTTCAAACTGAAGCTGGAAAGACTTCAAACTAGCTGCACTTCGTTTCGTTTTACCAATTTTTATATTGATAGTTCTTTGTATATACCCATAAATATTATGCTGATTCGTGATTTCGACTGGTTGAGAAAAGCCGCCTTATTGTCTGTCTCATCCCGAACACGTTCATTAATATGGGACAGATGGAAAAATCTAATTTGAATATTGAAACAATGTTGCAAATGTCAGAGAGACAGACAGCAAGGTTTATTCAAATCTCCGATGTTAAAAACTAAATGTTAGTCTAAAAGAAATGTGAGATAATGTCTAAATTATTTTTATAGTGGAAATCAAGTTTATAAATTACCTGGCTGGGCTGATGAGACAGTGGATTGCGCAGTCAGATGGAACAGAGTAAATAGGCAATTTAACGTCATAGATTTAGCCGGTGGTCACTTGTGGAATAGACACCAGCTGGACTGTGGTTTTAACCAATCAGCATTCAGGATTAGACCCACCTGTTGTATAATGCATGCTAAATGTTTCTGATTAGTGATAGATGAGCAAAGAAATAGATGAAACCATCTCCACTTATTTGCCCAGACAGAGAATGAACCAAATATACAGACTGAGATTCAGTGAAACAAAATCACATTGATTGAATAAGACAAGTCACAGGCTTTTGGTTAGGAGTAGGACTAGGCTACTAAACGACTGCGAGTGAAGAGCAAATAATCCACTTGTTAAAGCTACGCAACATAAAGGCTAAATGTTCTGATCAGTGCTAATAAAAGAGTCAGCTAGACAAGATGGTCATGAGCAGCACTCACCTCAGCTAACGTTTCCACAGCCTAATTGTAGCCCAACCAATATCCAAACAGAGGTTCAGTGAAAAGAAAAATCTGACATTGATTTATCGAGACGAGTCCCCACACTTGTCTCAAAGGAATGCGAAACGGTGCTGAAATAGTTTGGCCACATGCGGGTAGGCTATTGCTCCAAATTGGATGACTTGGAGTTTCAGTAAGCAACAAATTGATTGCTTCATTCATCATTCAGTGATATTTATTCCCACAGTAATTCTTTATGGATCCTTCCAGTTGTGTTTAAGAAAACAGTGCATGTTCTAACATTGGGGCGACATGGCAGAGGCTCCTACGCCTTTGCCGTAGTTCTCCCCTAATATCCTGCTTTGAAAGTTGTGGTTTGGTCTCAGCCTCAGGCTCTCCAACAGCATTTGAAGTGGGTTTTCAGTGCTCATCACTCATTAGTCATCTTCTCATCAAATGCATTAGTGGCATGGTCATCAACCTGCACTAAAACATGCACATGAAGTGCCTAGAAACTGCATCATCAGCTTACTTGTGAGGTAGGTGAATATTTTATCGCATTGCCTGGTCCAAAATAGATTTGTGCATGAAATGATTTGGTGCATAGAAGTAATATGAAAGGGGAAGAGGAAATGTTGTGTAATATAGTTCATGATAGTCTAGCCATTGAATACAATTTGTTTGTTTGTTGTTTATAATGAGCATTGATTGTCCCTAGTAAGAGTTGCCGTTAAAAATGCTAAGACAAGCACATCGGTTTTTTTAATGAAATGTAGGCCTAAATAATGTTGCTCAAACTTTGTATGACATTTAGTGATGGCAAACCCAAATTAGATTCCTAATTACACAGACCAGAATTAAAATGAATATGAATGTTTTACAGGTTAAAGAAATATGAATTGGACTTGTTAGGACACCAGATCTTCAATTATTTCAGAGAGAAATGTTCAATTATTTCAGAGCAAGAGAGGGAGAGATTAATTGAAAGAGTAAACAACATACAGTACCCTCAAGCTTACCTGTTGAGCTCAGCTAAATGTGTCTGGTCAAGCTTCCATTATCCTCTCTCCCTTCATCACTGTGAAATCCGGCACTAGCCTACAGTACTTCAACTAGCTCGTTGAAGGTATATGCTTCCCACCTCTTGCTTTCAAACTCTCAAACTAAGTGCTCACAAAAACGATGCTTATGGAGACATGAGCATGACAGCCCTTTCTGTTTTATCCACAGTGATATTGAGCTACAGGTAGAGGACTGTAGGGAAAAGAATAAATGGAATTGTCAGATATACACTGAGTGTACAAAACATGCTCTTTCCATAACACAGACTTAACAGGTGAATCCAATTGAGACAATTGAGACATGGATTGTGTATGTGTGCCATTCTGAAGGTGAATGGGCAAGACTAAATATTTAAGTGCCTTTGAACGGGGTATGGTAGTAGGTGCCAGGCACACCGATTTGAGTTTCTCAAGAACTGCTACGCAGCTGGGTTTTTCATGCTCAACAGTTTCCTGTATGTATTCTACTCAGCATACTGGATGCAGTTTATCACAGTGCCATCCGTTTTGTTACTAAAGCACCTTATACCACCCACCACTGCGACCTGTATGCTCTAGTCGGCTGGTCCTCGCTACATATTCGTCGCCAGACCCACTGGCTCCAGGTCATCTACAAGTCCATGCTCGGTAAAGCTCCGCCTTATCTCAGTTCACTGGTCACGATGGCAACACCCACCCGTAGCACTCGCTCCAACAGGTGTATCTCACTGATCATCCCTAAAGCCAACACATCATTTGGCCACCTTTCGTTCCAGTTCTCTGCTGCCTGTGACTGGAACGAATTGCAAAAATCGCTAAAGTTGGAGACTTTTATCTCCCTCACCAACTTCAAACATCTGCTATCTGAGCAGCTAACCGATCGCTCCAGCTGTACATAGTCTATCGGTAAATAGCCCACCCAATTTACCTACCTCATCCCCATACTGTTTTTATTTACTGACTTTTCTACTCTTTTGCACATCAGTATATCTTCCTGCACATGACCATCAGATCATTTATCACTCCAGTGTTAATCTGCTGAATTGTAATTATTCGCCTATCTCTTCATGCCTTTTGCACACAATGTACATAGACTCTTTTTTTAATTTTTTTCTACTGTGTTATTGACTTGTTTATCGTTTACTCCATGTGTAACTCTGTGTTGTCTTCACACTGCTATGCTTTATCTTGGCCAGGTCGCAGTTGCAAATGAGAACTTGTTCTCAACTAGCCTACCTGGTTAAATAAAGGTGAAATTATTATTTTTTTTAAAGAATGGTCCACCACCCAAAGGACATCCAGCCAACTTGACCCAACTGTGGGAAGCATTGGAGTCAACATGGGCCAACAACTCTTTCGACACCTTGTAGAGTCCATGCCCTGACGAATTGAGGCTGTTCTGAGGGAAAAAGGGGGTGCAAGCTATTCCGAATGGTTTGTACACTCAGTGTATACAATTCTTAGTGGGTGTCTTCAGTTAGTCGTTAGGATGTCCCTACGGTGTGCTTGCCAATTCATTGCCCTCCCCATGCATGCACTCAACCTAAAGTCTTGCCAAATAAAGCTTTATTGATTCTTTGAGCATTCGTAGCAGGTAACATAGAGCTTCAATAAACATGTAACAGGTGATCTGTGGGGGATCATATCTAAGGGCCAGAGTTTATCCCGGTCAGGTCAATTGGTCCGGAAACACTCAGGGCCTACATAAGCTACACATAAATATTGTAGCCTCTTTACTGTACTGTAATGTAAATCATATCCACACTAATTTGTGCTGTATTGTAAAATAGATGTAACTTTGTGTGATCATCTATCTGGTTGAGTTAAGATAACCGATCCCTATTGTGTGGATTTTGCTCTGTGGTCAGATGTTCTTTTTCTCTCCATTGTTTGCTTCGCCACAGCTAATTCCCCGACAGCTTACTGTGAGACAACACCAGACTAGTCCCACGAGGCTCCTAATCCTCCAAGGTAATGATGTTTAGGATCAATAAGCATCTTTTGATCACTAGCTATTTGACCCAGATAATAATGATATGGCAGATAGCCTGCTTATTAAATCAAAGACACAAGCAGGAGTTTGCATCAGATCAAACACCCAAACCATGAAACATTTAACCTCAAAAAGATTACTCCGATCACTCCGAGTCACATTAAAAGCATTGATCACTTCTGCTTGGAATATTTTTACACTTGAGGAATACTCTGCAAGTGTAAACAAGTACCAAGTTTTTTTAATCAAAATAATGAATTAAGAAGAGCTCTTTCTGTGGAGGCAATGCATTCTACTTTTGTTGTGGAGGTGCTGAGTTTGTTGTGGGCTGGATGCTGCTGCTACTTCACTCTGTTTGAGACCATGCAGTTCTCTCACACAATGGCCCTAAGTAATCACTTCAGATTTGTTTTATTTTGTGCCGTGTAATCTTGTCTATTATCTGTAGTTTGTGTTTACATTTGTAGGGTAATGACATTAAATACAGCTGATTCGGACTGCAATTTGAGGCTGTGGTGAGGAGCAATGAGCATAAGCTTTGTGTAATGGAGTTTGAGTGCTATGCCCAGCTGTCAAGTATCCAGTTCCCCCTAGTACCTGGAATGGCCTCATTACTATCTCATTCCACACAGGAGGCCTCCCCACAGACCAGTCCAACAGGAGACCAGGGGCCACTCTCACAAATGGAGATAAAGTCATTATTCGGGATAACTGGAGGGGTTGGAGAATCTGATTTTTTATTTATTTAATGTCACTTCTATAAGTTGATAAGGGCTTCATTTCCATGTCGACTCATCGAGGGTGATCGTCGTACCTCGCCTGAAGCAGGTGACCACAAAAATCTTAATAGCTTTGAATCAAAACTTTTGAAGAGATGTTGAGCTTTAGCAAAGTTTCTCTAGATGCCCAGAGCTTATAATCAACCATTGTCTAAATAATAGATCCGGGTAAAAAGTAGATAGAAGACCCACACACGATTCCAGAACATTGTTGGAAGCACAGGCAAGTAAGTAAAGTTGATCTATAAAGCAGTTGAACTTTATAGAAATGTTCGTGAGGAAAATCGCTTTCAAAAAGCACAATGTTACCTTTGTAGACATATTTGCGAGAAGTTGTCCTTTGTCCATTGCTGTGTTTTGATGTCTGTTGCAAGATGGTATCAAACAAGCACATACAGTAAGTATCCTGCTCTCCAGATCTCTGTGGATGTAAAATCCCAGCCTATCAGATTGTACAACCTGACAAAGACAGAAACATTTGTAACTGTTTCAAAGTATTCCCCCTGCCACTGCTAAAAATACAATAGAAACAGATTAGGTAACACCACAGGTCAAATTAATGTTGAATACTGTGTAAAACAATGAGCTGTATGCAGACACATTTTGTTTTGGAGCTAAGGCAGAGTGTGAGAAGAGATTGTGGTAATGTTGCATGTGGTAGGCTCGTCAGAGCTGTGTGTAATTTGAAAGTGCATTGAAACACAGTCACACTGTTCATTGCTGCTATTGCATGAGTTGACATACGTACAGATCCGGCATGATTCCACTTTGTAATACTCTCTCTCCTCAACGGCAGTCTTTAGCATCCTCTTGAGTGCAATTGTGTCAGAAATGTGTAGTCTAAATTAGCATAATTTTAGGTCTTTGGTTAGGTATGGTTGACCCTTCAAACACATTTTGCTCACATCTAAACGTGTGTCCTTGATTCTCAGTACAAAGTGTTCTATGCATTACATGTTCAAATGCTGTGTCCTTCGCCTGCGATCTTTGTGCATTTTATTTGAATACATTATAACATACGAGTTTCATTGCAGCTGATTTTAAATCTCTTGATCACATCACTATCGCGTACTAGTTCCTGTTGAAAACAAATGATAGTCCCACTAAGAGCAAACCAGTTGGGATGGCGTATCGCTGCAGAATGCTGTGGTAACCATGCTGGTTAAGTGTACCTTGAATTCTAAATATATCACTGACAGTGTTACCAGCAACGTCTAGGAGCGGCCGTTGTTGCTCCTAGACGTTTCCACTTCAAAATAACATCACTTATAGCAGGAAAAGGTGGCATCCTATGAAGGTGCCATGTTGAAAGTCACTGAGCTCTTCAGTAAGGCCATTTTTACTGCCAGTGTTTGTCTATGGAGATTGCATGGCTGTGTGTGCTCAATTTTTATACACTTGTAAGCAACGGGTGTGACTGAAATAGCCGGACCCGCTAATTTGAAGGGGTGTCCATATACTTTTATATATATTGTGTCTGAGGTTATTTTCTGCACATGCATCCTTTTTTCTACACCAAATCCACCACTGGTGTGCGTGGCCAAAGAGCATTTATCTTCCTGTCATCTGACCATTTTATTTTAACTTTACCTTTTTTTAACTAGGCAAGTCAGTTAAGAACAAATTCTTATTTTCAATGACGGCCTAGGAACAGTGGGTTACCTGCCTGTTCAGGGACAGAACGACAGATTTGTACCTTGTCAGCTCGGGGGGTTGAACTTGCAACCTTCCGGTTACTAGTCCAACGCTCTAACCACTAGGCTACCCTGCCGCCCCATAGCACTGGTTCCAATCGAAGTGCCAATGCCTTTAAGCAAAACTCCAGGCGTTTACATTTGTTGGTTGCTCACAAAGGTTTTTTTCTGGCAACCCTTCCAAAGAGCCTATTGGCATAGAACTAGCGTCTAATTGTAGATTTGGAGACGTGGTGACCTGAAGATGCGACCAAGTTCTGTAATTCTCCAACTTTGGCCCTTAGATTTTTCTGTGCCTCTGAACCATCTTCTCACTGTGCGTGGGGACAAGATACATTGTCGCCCTAAAAGTGGTAAGTGGTATATTTGTTTTTTTCGGCGTGGCTGCAGACTTTTCTGGACCTTTCTTCCTGACAGCTAAAGGTCCCGATGATTCTGCACATGTGCGGGATTCTTTACTTTACATACAGTCTCTTCTTTAGTCATAGAGAATAGGCTGCTCTGGCGAATGGTGCTCGTTTAATAAAGTTAGATCAAATCTGAAAACATTTCTGCAAGATCACATGATGATAGTATTCGACATAACAGAACAAATATAATAGCATAGTATAATGTTACTTTAAGAGAAAAAACACCACTTATTTTAGGATGATTAGGCGAAAGGTCATATTTTTTCCTCATGTGACCACAACCCAACAGCGCTCCCCACTATGCACAATATGTGCTTTGATTGAAACAAATCACAGGTGTGCTAAAGTTTGTTAACACCATTTGCTCAAAACTGTGCTCACTGTACATCATTTGAAAACAACACTGCACGTAACTAAGAAGATCTAAATGCATATTCCCATGAAACTGATAGAAATCAAATAGTTAGCAGGCAGATACTGGATGGATATTTCACCATGAAAAGTCATTCAATCGTTCACGATTGACAGTGAGAAATTTGAAGGGATGGTGACCACATAAATGTGTGCGTAAAGTAAGGGGTAAAGAAACATACGGATCTTTCCAGGGGGTGGCTAAACAGTGAGGTTACCTACATATCTGAAGCTTATGCCTTTTTCATGTTTTTTGTACCCATTGCCTGATTTTTTGAAGGTAAACAACCGTTTTGTCTCTTTTTTTGTTTGTGAGTTCCTTGCCAAATTTCATGGTGATGGATGACAAAAGGATTTTACATGTGTGTAAAGCCATGTAAGGCCACAATACAGTTCTTTAAACTGAGATTCATTTAAAAAGTATAATCTTAATGCAGATTTCATTTTGTTTGATTTTATTTATAAGAATCTTTAGGGGTGCCAATCATTTTGACATCTATCTATTTGAGAGGGAAAAAATGATATTACTCTCTACCTGAGCGATTGTATTAGTGTAAAACAATATTTTCAAAACAATTTGTATTATTTGTATTATTTATTTTATACTATTTCTTAATCAAGATAGTGAGAAAGTTGTAAAAAAAATAAAATAACGGCACCGAAGCACACACATCGCCACTCGCCAGTGACTTGATAAGCTGATTGTGTCCTGGCTGACTGATCAATGTGCCTGCTAGCTAATGATGTGAAGTTTGCAAACGATTAGTTATTTTTGAACAACTCTTTTTACAGACTCGAAAGTCATGATTTGTTTTTCTGACAGACTTGTTAATTTTAGTCGTTCAACTGACCAGCTGGCGGCAATGTGTCCTACAGTAGGATTGATATATCTCCTCCTGCTCAGCGGCAATACGATATTGTGCTTATCACTCTCACAGCAGTGAAGCAATAAGGTCCGCTAAGAGTCTTTCACAATCTAGTCCGATTCCGGCCACAACTAGACCTCTTTTCAAATGTATCAAGAAATAATCATATTTGTACAGTGCCTTGCGAAAGTATTCGGCCCCCTTGAACTTTGCGACCTTTTGCCACATTTCAGGCTTCAAACATAAAGATATAAAACTGTATTTTTTTTGTGAAGAATCAACAACAAGTGGGACACAATCATGAAGTGGAACGACATTTATTGGATATTTCAAACTTTTTTAACAAATCAAAAACTGAAAAATTGGGCGTGCAAAATTATTCAGCCCCTTTACTTTCAGTGCAGCAAACTCTCTCCAGAAGTTCAGTGAGGATCTCTGAATGATCCAATGTTGACCTAAATGACTAATGATGATAAATACAATCCACCTGTGTGTAATCAAGTCTCCGTTTAAATGCACCTGCACTGTGATAGTCTCAGAGGTCCGTTAAAAGCGCAGAGAGCATCATGAAGAACAAGGAACACACCAGGTAGGTCCGAGATACTGTTGTGAAGAAGTTTAAAGCCGGATTTGGATACAAAAAGATTTCCCAAGCTTTAAACATCCCAAGGAGCACTGTGCAAGTGATAATATTGAAATGGAAGGAGTATCAGACCACTGCAAATCTACCAAGACCTGGCCATCCCTCTAACCTTTCAGCTCATACAAGGAGAAGACTGATCAGAGATGCAGCCAAGAGGCCCATGATCACTCTGGATGAACTGCAGAGATCTACAGCTGAGGTGGGAGACTCTGTCCATAGGACAACAATCAGTCGTATATTGCACAAATCTGGCCATTATGGAAGTGGCAAGAAGAAAGCCATTTTTTAAAGATATCCATAAAAAGTGTCGTTTAAAGTTTGCCACAAGCCACCTGGGAGACACACCAAACATGTGGAAGAAGGTGCTCTGGTCAGATGAAACCAAAATTGAACTTTTTGGCAACAATGCAAAACGTTATGTTTGGTGTAAAAGCAACACATCTCATCACAATGAACACACCATCCCCCACTATCAAACATGGTGGTGGCAGCATCATGGTTTGGGCCTTCTTTTCTTCAGCAGGGACAGGGAAGATGGTTACAATTGATGGGAAGATGGATGGAGCCAAATACAGGACCATTCTAGAAGAAAACCTGATGGAGTCTGCAAAAGACCTGAGTCTGGGACGGAGATTTGTCTTCCAACAAGACAATGATCCAAAACATAAAGCAAAATCTACAATGGAATGGTTCAAAAATAAACATATCCAGGTGTTAGAATGGCCAAGTCAAAGTCCAGACCTGAATCCAATCGAGAATCTGTGGAAAGAACTAAAAACTGTTGTTCACAAATGCTCTCCATCCAACCTCACTGAGCTCGAGCTGTTTTGCAAGGAGGAATGGGAAAAAATTTCAGTTTCTCGATGTGCAAAACTGATAGAGACATACCCCAAGCGACTTACAGCTGTAATCGCAGCAAAAGGTGGCGCTACAAAGTATTAACTTAAGGGGGGCTGAATAATTTTGCACGCCCAATTTTTCAGTTTTTGATTTGTTAAAAAAGTTTGAAATGTCCAATAAATGTCGTTCCACTTCGTGATTGTGTCCCACTTGTTGTTGATTCTTCACAAAAAAATACAGTTTTATATCTTTATGTTTGAAGCCTGAAATGTGGCAAAAGGTCGCAAAGTTCAAGGGGGCCGAATACTTTCGCAAGGCACTGTATGCCTATCAATCAACAAATACACATTGTTTAAAGTAGACTTTTACAGGTCTCGGTCACAAATGACAGCTCCAATAAGCCTCCTATTGTGAACGAGAGGCTTGTAGAACCATGACTCTATCGAGTTTTTAGTGTTCATCGTTCGCTGGTAGGGGGTCCTGCAAGGTCTGTGCGTTACTGACTCAAATGAACGAAATGAGTCGAAAGGTTTGTTCTTTTAACTAAAGGAGTCGTGTAGCTTGTGCTGTATTTACGATAGTTTGACAGCTTGCAGGTAATGAAGTTATAGACATGTAATTGTTCTCAGAAATCAGTCCTGAGCGCACAGCCATACTTTCCCGACAAGATACATTTGTATGCAGTTACTCGTTTTTTTTCTTGAGAAATACTGCACTTTAGCTAGATGGAAAAATTGCACGATTATGACCTCCTCTGCAAAAACATCTACATTAATGACAGATTTCTTGATTTGTCTTCGATTCAATTCTATTTTTAGGAAGTGATAGTGGCTATGTTGTTGCTACGGTGGCTCTGGAGGGACAAACAACAGTAACTGCCAGGGCACGATATGTGAACATAAAACACCCACATCTAACAACACCCCCAAGACAACTCCCGTTTGGCTTCAGTCATGACGCTAGCATTTCTTAATGAGCAATCTTCAAAACAAGGCCAAATCAGTCTCTTCCTTGTTAATAGCCCATTGAAATCATTTTAAGTGCTTGCCTTTTTTCTCACAGTGACATCAGTCAATGCCTTGAGTTGTATTGCAGGGCAAAAAATCAATGCTTTTCCAGCTGTACGCGTATAGCTGCCTTTGAACGGCTGGAGGTGTGCTTTGAGATATCCGATATTGTTTGACCACTTCACTTACGTAATAAGCATTTGTGACAACACACTTACTGCCATGTTTTGTCATGTTTTCAGAAGACCAATCGAAAACATCACACATGTTACTACTCTGAAGGAACATTTCACACCCTGCTCCAGTAGTGTTATTTCCAATGCAAATTTGACTCTGAATCCATTTAAACTACATGAAAGCTCAGCATTTCCCTCTGTAGTGCATTAGCAAAGTGGATACAAACACACACAAGTCAAGTATACTGAATATTGCAACAGGGGCTCTGAAAATTCATGAGGGGAAACGGACAGAGTGTAAAATTGTGCAGCCGGGGGGAAAATTATTTTTAAGATCTTTAAGATTACCGTAATATTTAAGAATTTTACCCCACATTTAAAAGCAAACCAAGCTAAGTACTTGTCAGGGAGAGGAAGGATCATCTCAGGGTTGCTTACTTTCAAGATCCAGAGCAGAATTCTGCTTAGGAATATGCAGATGTGAAGTTTCAAACTGCAGTGGTAAATAAAGAGTTGACTGTGTTGATATGTACAGAACATTCCCATACCATAGCCACACTGTGTTGACATGTACAGAACATTCCCATACCATAGCCACACTGTGTTGACATGTACAGAACATTCCCATACCATAGCCACACTGTGTTGACATGTACAGAACATTCCCATACCATAGCCACACTGTGTTGACATGTACAGAACATTCCCATACCATAGCCACACTGTTGACATGTACAGAACATTACAGAACATTAGCCCATACCATAGCCACACTGTGTTGACATGTACAGAACATTCCCATACCATAGCCACACTGTGTTGACATGTACAGAACATTCCCATACCATAGCCACACTGTTGACATGTACAGAACATTCCCATACCATAGCCACACTGTTGACATGTACAGAACATTCCCATACCATAGCCACACTGTTGACATGTACAGAACATTCCCATACCATAGCCACACTGTGTTGACATGTACAGAACATTCCCATACCATAGCCACACTGTTGACATGTACAGAACATTCCCATACCATAGCCACACTGTGTTGACATGTACAGAACATTCCCATACCATAGCCACACTGTTGACATGTACAGAACATTCCCATACCATAGCCACACTGTGTTGACATGTACAGAACATTCCCATACCATAGCCACACTGTGTTGACATGTACAGAACATTCCCATACCATAGCCACACTGTGTTGACATGTACAGAACATTCCCATACCATAGTGTTGACATGTACAGAACATTCCCATACCATAGCCACACTGTTGACATGTACAGAACATTCCCATACCATAGCCACACTGTTGACATGTACAGAACATTCCCATACCATAGCCACACTGTGTTGACATGTACAGAACATTCCCATACCATAGCCACTCTGTTGACATGTACAGAACATTCCCATACCATAGCCACACTGTTGACATGTACAGAACATTCCCATACCATAGCCACACTGTGTTGACATGTACAGAACATTCCCATACCATAGCCACACTGTGTTGACATGTACAGAACATTCCCATACCATAGCCACACTGTTGACATGTACAGAACATTCCCATTCCCATAACATTCCCATACCATAGCCACACTGTGTTGACATGTACAGAACATTCCCATACCATAGCCACACTGTGTTGACATGTACAGAACATTCCCATACCATAGCCACACTGTGTTGACATGTACAGAACATTCCCATACCATAGCCACACTGTGTTGACATGTACAGAACATTCCCATACCATAGCCACACTGTGTTGACATGTACAGAACATTCCCATACCATAGCCACACTGTGTTGACATGTACAGAACATTCCCATACCATAGCCACATGACATGCAGAACACACTGTGTTGACATGTACAGAACATTCCCATACCATAGCCACACTGTGTTGACATGTACAGAACATTCCCATACCATAGCCACACTGTGTTGACATGTACAGAACATTCCCATACCATAGCCACACTGTGTTGACATGTACAGAACATTCCCATACCATAGCCACATGACATGTACAGAACATTCCCATACCATAGCCACACTGTGTTGACATGTACAGAACATTCCCATACCATAGCCACACTGTGTTGATATGTACAGAACATTCCCATACCATAGCCACACTGTGTTTGATGTGTTCCCTTTGAGGAGTATTATCAATAAGGCCTAAGCATGGCAGCATACAAAATGTTAATACTTAATTTGTGTGTCCAAGTGAGTGTTATCTCTCTCTCTCTCTGTGGAGAGAGGGCCCCTGAGCTGAGGGGGCTGCTCTCTCAGGAGCAAGGTGGTGCCGCAGATAGGGGTCCGGCCGTAGGTGACCTACAGGGACTGCAAAGGGGCCGGGAAGGGTCGGCACCCATCGAGGGTGGTCCTGCCGGGTGGAGAATATTAAGTGGCTGTGGGTCTGCAGGCGTGTGGGCTCTCTCTGGCTCCTTGCTTGACAAGAATGATAGCTTTCATTTGCATGCTAAAGCTCCAGCTGTCCCCCCAAGATGGATGAGGGGTCCCAGCTTCATCCCTCACTCCCGCTACCGCCGCTCCTCATACAATGGAGTGAAAATTAAGTGGGGGCCAAAAAGATAAAAATGTTCATAACATACAATTTTCTTCTCTCTCCTTGAATTGAAGGTTGCTCTGAGGGTTTTGGCCCCTTTTCTCCCGGTGAATGGGCAGAGTAAACTGTGCACTGCCAGATATGCAGAACAAACTAACCTCATTGCTGTTTATATCATTAGTGTTTGTGTATACAGTGAATGCAGTGTCAATATTTTTGCTGACTCTGCACATTATATTCATTATGACCATTTTTATGTACAAGGCAACTGCAATTTGAACTTTTCACGCAGCAAGTTTGCCTTGTATTGTACAAGGATTACATTAGTAGCTTATATTCTGACCGTTAGAAATGGCTTGAAAAGTTCCGAATTATTCTTTTTAACAAGTTGGTTTCTTTATGTTGGCTTTAATGCTCTAGAAAAATAGATTATGCAGCTAAATACAAAGGAAACAAGCATTTTAAAACTCACAGATATAATGAGCATGTCAGGCAGTTCTAGCACCAATACAGTTCTATCCAAGTGTGTCTCTCAAACTGTAAACATGAAAGCTTGCTGCTGCGATGTTTCCCTTCAAATATAGCTAGCCCTATACCACAAAGTTCTCTCACTCATGTGTGCACCCAGCTTTTAAATACTGTGTTGGCTTTAATTTACCTTTGTCAGGATATTCTAAAGCACGGAAACCACTTCACTACTCTTAACTAAACTCCAGGAGATCAAATACTTTCAGTGTTTTTAGAGCATATCTCTAGATGATTTTATGTAATTAATCTACCGAGTTTTTACATGATCAAAGTGGCCCACGATTATTCAGCTCACTTCTGTATCCCACACTCTGCTAACTGTCCTGGTAATACAAGTCTCTTGAGGTCTGAAGTGGTTCTAATTTACACATTTCCCCTTTCTAGTGTCCTCAAACTGAAATTGTGTGTGTGTGTGTACGTGTGTGTGTACGTGTGTACGTGTGTGTGCGTGTGTGTGTGTGTGTGTGTGTGTGTGTGTGTGTGTGTGCGTGCATCTGCATTTTAGAATGATACAACTCAGCACTCCTCAGCAAATTGCTGGTGTTCCCACAAGCTAACTGATTAGAGTATATAATATAATGATATTTGTAAATGATGTTTGTGGAAGAGTTTTGACGGCACTGAAACAGCTACATTCTATTTGCATGGATTACTGATCCTCTCAACATCGCTCAGTATGAGAAGCTGTGTAATCACCTACACAACAATATGTTTATTTTCTCCCTACTGTCTGTCCTGTCTCTCAATGTGTGCTTGTTCTTTTACAGCTCTCCTCACAACCAGACCCCCGAAGGTCCTGTTCCCCACTGAGAGACAGGCCAGTGTTATAGATGTCCAACCGGGTAAGTCTTCCCCATGGGAGCCAGTGCTAACGGTCTCCTCTCCATAGAGCAGACAAGTGTAATTATAGACTGCAATAGTCAGGGGCTCCTTGCTGCTTTCTCTCCAACCGGGCTGGCCTGTTCTTCAAAATGCATTTTACTGCAGTGCCTTTTGGATGGGGATATATTGCTATTGCTGTGTCAATATATAGTTTTGGAGCTCTGTTTGTTGGAATGTCCTCTACTGTAAAGCAGCAGAGTGATCACCAACACTGCATTCTAATGCCTGAGTCAACCCCATTAAAAAGTGTTGCTGCAATCAGCCAAATATGCCTGAGGGGGCATTTGCAATACATACATCTGGGGGCTAAGAGAAAGTATAACACACAAGGCAGGCAAATGTTCAGAGAGATCAAAACAGAACACAGCATTACCACTGGCATGCAGTATTCCCCTGACCCTTGTTTCCATATTTAATTATGAGCTTGTTCTAACCTGGGGGAGGTGCCCAGCCGTAGCCTCTCATCTCATTCTCCTGCACCTTGTACAATGTAGGCTAGAACCATTTAATAAAAGGGCCAAAATCCACTGTTATCAGCATGAAACAACACAATTCTTTCAAATCTGTGTCCATACAATGATTGTGTCAAAATGACACTTAATTTAAAACATTTTACCGGAACGTTTCAACCACATATTCATACTACAATGTGCTTTCGGCACTTACCATGTAAAAAGCCCTGCCTGCGAGATATACAAACACTCTTCAAATCTTATTCTGGAGCTCAAGACCAGTTGACAATAACAAAACAAGTGCGAGGAAGGCATATTTAAGCTGTCAAGTTGGGGTAAATTATAGGCCATTATTCCACATGCATCAACACAGAGACTGGGAGGAGACAGCTGAAGAGATGGAGTTTCTGAGCTCCTGCAGAGCCAAGGAGATGCCGTTGTCTTCTTCTTCTACTCCTCCTCCTTCCTCTTCTTCACTGTTCAGTATTTAAATAATACACTTCACCTAACAACTGGCTCCGATATGATGGGTTGGCTTAGCACTCTACTACCTTGTGCAGTGTTCACATTCAGTTCTGCCATATTGTGAACACTATTCAGTTCTACTACATTGTTGCATGTAATTTTACGGTTTCCATGAGAAGTTACTTCATTTGGACTTTTGTTAGCCTTGCTTTACAGATACAGTAATTGTATACTCTGCTCTAGGCCAAGGTGTTCTGTGGGTGATTGGCACTTGGTACACCAATTACCCTCAATGTTCAGTCATCTTGCTAGACGAAAACAGGCTGAATCCAAGCTGTTTTACAAATGATGTGTATTTTTCCCAGTTTAAGAACAACCCTGTTACCCAATCAGTGCATAATAGATTTCTGGATAACACACAAACTGGACCTTATTTGCCTTGCTTTACAACCCCAGGACATTTATTGCAGTTCTTCCTATGGAATAAATATCTTTACTGCTTTGCCATTCTCAATCGTTACCTTTCTCTGCGCGGTTATTATATTTCTGATAGGATGAAGAGTCGGGCAGCCCCAACCCAATTAAACTTAATAGAGTGAGCAGTCTGTATAACACAGCATAAATCTCTCTCATCCAGCAAGCCCCCTGCGCCCTACAATGGATGTCACACCTTCTGTCACAGGCATTGCATCCATGCGCATCAGGATTTATCGAGTGCCTGGGCGTCTGGAGAAAGAACCCCTAACTACGCCTGATACAGGGGGGGAAACATCTCTGGCAGGGTGTGTGTGGTGGCCCTTTTCTCCAAAGGCTTTGCCGTATGAGTGAACGCACTGTATGTTAAGAATTGTTCGTAAAGTGTAAACACCACTTCCTCCTACAATATTGTCAATTTCTCTTATGTTGTTGTTGTTTTTTTCATCAACAGCAATGGGTACAAGGATTTCATATCGACGTTATGTATTTGATATGAAAAAAAGGCCTTTTTATGTTAAGATGTTTGTTTGAATGATGATTAGATAGGGAATAGGGAATGGTCTGGGCTGCTTGAAGGAGAGAAAGTATAAACCTTGGGTGTTGCTAAAGTAATGTCTTTCTCAAGGATCCATTCTCCCTCTGAAGCTAAGGAACTGGTCATTTGTACTGAAATAGGCACCCTAATAACAAAAAGATATTTACAGCTTTGTGAGCCATGACTATACCCAGTATTGTTGTCATTGTTGCTTTATCTGCAACAACAAAAAAGTAGGAAGAGTGACACTATCTCGAACTGACACACAGTTTTGTTATACTCATACACAACAAATATTTAGAGTGTTGAAATGAACAAAAGCTGGAATAAATATAATGTAGATTTGATCAACCTTTCCTTACCATTACTCCTTGTAATCCACATAAAATATTTATGATGTGAATGTGAATATGCTTATGGCTCAAGAGACCGAACAGATTGAGTTAAGTCCTTCTATATGATATCCAATCCGCATCTCATCAAATTAAATGTGAGCTGTTAACTGCTCCTCCTCAAATGAGCAAAACAGCAGCGTCCCCTGAAAAAGGAAAGGGCTCCTTGACAAGAACCTGTAGCCCCACAAAATTGGTAATTAATTGTTGTGCGGCAGGCACTGTGGTGAGTTCTGGAGGCTGGACCATTAGGCCACAGCTGTCAGTGTTTATTAGCTGAGGAGACGCTAAGTGCAGAGAAGATTTAATAGCTCCATGGAAATCAGCTCCCCCGTACCCTTTACACGAGAAGGGCCTATTATTAGCCACAGGGCGCCTGATTAGCCGCCGGAGCATCTGAGAGGAGTGACACGATAAAGGAGAGGACCAAGGAGAGGAGAGCGTTGCGCCGCTGTGTCTCTGCTCTGTCTGTGGTTCTGCCTACTCTTCATGGACAGCCCCACGCCACGAAGGCTTTTCCAGCAGAGGAGGAGGAGAGGAGAGGCCATATTAAGACAGAACGCCTGAGAGTACACTGAGGCTCCTGGCTAGATGGATACACTGCAGGAGGAGGGTGGGGGGGTATTGTTAGCACAATGTTCCAGGAAAGCACATTATTCATCTCAAAAAGTGCCTATTTTTTTGTGCATTAATGTCATATCAAAATCCTCATACTGTATATAGATGTAGGATCTTAATTTGACCAGTTTCTCAGAGCAGGAAAAAAGATTTATCCTGCAGCAACAGGAAATGTGAATTATTGTGTGGATTAAAATGAATGGACCTTTTTGTAGGGGCTGATACATTTTTAGTTAAGGCAAATCAAGTCAAATAAAATAAAAGTGCAAATTACAAACTTTAGAAGCATTTTTAAACTTAGAATACATTACAAGTTTGCATTTCCTGCAACAACAGGATGATAAAATGAAGATCCTACATCTGTAGTTTGTCTCGACCTCAGGTGTGCAATAACCCAAAATGGCAGACCATAAATACCACTGTTGAATGAACGCCACATTCCCACATATTCACCTTGATCTAATCACAGGGTCGGTGACAAACGGGCAGTGTCATCCTCACGTAGGCCAATCCAATTATGTGAATGCATTCAGTTCCCCCACAGTGCACCAAGCATGGCTCCAGCATCTCCTGCTTCTGCTTGGCTCTTCAGTTTCTTGGAATTTGTGACACATAGGAAGACAAATATGTCTCTGTAATGCGGAGGGGTGGATTGGCACTCCATCAGTGTCTGGGTATTTATGCTTGATATAAATATCCAGAGAGTGACAGGAAACAGAGTTGGAGGCCCATCCCGTTGAGCGCAGAGAGAGCTGGGTGTCAGAATGATAGAGTAACGGCAGAGCGATTGCGCTCTGTGTAGGAACATATCTCTCTCACTATAATTTGTCATCAGAGTTGGTTGCAAGACTCATAAATATGTTAATTAGCTGTGTTTGCAACCTTGAGTGAGGGAGAGAGGGGGAGAGTAAGAGGAGGAGAGGAGTCAGTGGGGTGGGGTACAGAATCCCGCTGTGTGTTGTGTGTATCTGATAACTACAGAATCCAGTTGTAATACTTAACATTGATCAACCGCAGGGTATTATGGCAGTAGGAATAGCTTTGTCTTCAGCTTATTGTTTTATGATGTGTTTGCTGTGTGTTTATTCCCATGCTTACACTGTACGCCCCATACAGTATGTGGTACACATTTATAAAGGTCTTAGCTTCTGGCAGTAGGTCATTCTACCTCTTCTTGGAGCTGAAGTACATTAACAGAGCCTAATATTAAGAAACATTAATTCCTTTGACACAACTCTCAGAATAAAAAGCAAGCTAATTCGTGATGGTTTATTAGAGCAATGATGTACTTTTAATGCCAGGTTACCTTTGAAGTTGCTATATATGGCATATTTACTTTATTTGTTTCAAACAATGTGTATAGTACACAGTAGTATAAGATTTACAGTACCAATCAAAAGTTTGGACACACCTACTCATTCAAGGGTTTTTCTTTATTTTTACTATTTTCTACATTGTAGAATAATAGTGAAAACGTCAAAACTATGAAATAACACATTTGGAATCATGTAGTATCCAAAAAAAGTGTTATACAAATCCAAATATATTTTTGATTTCAGATTCTTTAAAGTAGCCACCCTTTGCCTTGATGACAGTGTTGCACACTCTTGGAAATCTGTCAACCGGCTTCACCTGGAATGTTTTTCCAAAAGTCTTGAAGGAGTTCCCACATATGCTGAGCACTTGTTGGCTGCTTTTCCTTCACTCTGTGGTCGAACTAATCCCTAACCATCTCAATTGGGTTGAGGTCAGGTGATTGTGGAGGCCAGGTCATCTGATGCAGCACTCCATCACTCCTTAAATTCTAAATAAATTACTGACAGTGTCACCAGCATAGCACCCCCACACCTTCTCATACGTCCACCTACTCTGCGTCTCACAAAGACACGCCGGTTGGAACCAAAAATCTCAAATTAGGACTCATCAGACCCAAGAACAGATTTTCACCGGTCTAATGTCCATTGCCCGTGTTTCTTGGTCCAAGCAAGTCTCTTCTTCGTATTGGTATCATTTGGTAGCGGTTTCTTTACAGCAATTCAACCATGAAGGCCTGATTCACACAGTCTCCTCTGAACAGTTGATGTTGGGATGTGTCTGTTACTTGAACTCTGTGAAGCATTTATTTGGGCTGCAATTTCTGAGGCTGGTACCTCTAATGAACTTATCCTCTGCAGTAGAGGTAACTCTGGGTCTTCCTTTCCTGTCGCGGTTCTCATGAGAGCCAGTTTCATCAGAACGCTTGATGGTTATTGCGACTGCACTTGAAGAAACTTTCAAAGTTCTTAGAATTTTCCGGATTGACTGACCTTCTCTTCTTAAATTAATGGACTGTCGTTTCTCTTTGCTTATTTGAGCTGTTCTTGCCATGATATGGACTTGGTATTTTCCGAAATAGGGCTATCTTCTGTATACCACCCCTACCTTGTCACAACATAACTGATTAGCTCAAACGCATTAAGAAGGAAAGAAATTCCACAAATTAACTTTTAATAAGGCACACACCTGTTAATTGAAATGCATTCCAAAGCTGTCATCAAGGCAAATGGTGGCTTCTTTGAAGAATGTCAAATATAACATGTATTTTTATTTGTTTTACACTTTTTTGATTACTACATGATTCCATATGTGTTGTTTCATAGTTTTGATGTCTTCACTATTATTCTACATTGTAGAAAATAGTAAAAATAAAGATAAACCCTGGAATGAGTTGGTGTGTCCAAACGTTTGACTGGTACTGTATATCAAATATGTATGAGTATAAAACAAGCCAAGAAAGAACAAAGACAGTGATCATCATGCACGTTTCATTCCAAAATCCACATTTGCAATTTCCGTTCTGCCATTTCGCTGATCCTTTTGTTCTGTTTTGTTCTCAATTTTTATGTCATTCTGTTTCCCAAAATATACTTGCCAATAAAACTGTCACTTGTGATTGTTTCAGAAAGGTCTGCAGATTTTTTTGTTTACAATAACAAGGTAGGAAGGCAGGGGGAATGACCAACTGGATATCACAGTGTCATTCTAATTGCAGGGGGAATATTTCTTGATCTTTTTATAATTAAAGATTGCCAATCTGGTGTACAAAAACCCAAGGAGGTCCCATTCCTCATGACTCGTTACTAGTCAGTCAAAGATTAACTAGACATGGCAGTTTGCTAACATTGATCAAATGAAATATGATAGTCCTCAAAATATAGAGCAGATAGCCTACTGGCCATGATCATTGCCCATAATGGTTGAGTGTGAACCTCAAACTCGCAAATGAACCTCAAACCTCGTTTCAGTCAGAATGAACTTCCTTTTCGTCCATAATTAAGCCACTGCCTTCAGAGCCTTGATAAAGACAGTAATTACCCTGTTAACATCAGAAAAACAGAATTATTTGGTATCCTATATAAATGTTTTTCTCCTGGTTGCTAGACCACATCGCCAGGCTAGGCTTGGCTCTCTCTGTGTCTGTTGTTAGCATGCAGATGCACAAGTCAGATCATCAGTAGTAAAATAATAATAAAGACAGCTAATTAGTGGTATAATGACTTGTCCTTGACAGGAGCTTCTCCTCTCCTCTGCAGCACAGAGAGCAGCCATGAGAGCTCTATTAGGGATGTGTATAGAAGTCCAACCTTCCAAGTCCTTTCATGTTGCGTGTGCTGCCTGCTAAGTATACAGCCGCTCATCTAGAGTGCGGAGGCGGTAGTGTGTGTTGTGTATGGATGGGAGATAGCTAGCTATCACAGTCATTGACATGGGGTAAATGATCTTGTGAAAATCATTTCTGTGGACAGATATTTTGAAATTTCCTGCTGTCTTTTATCGGTTTGGTACAGCACACAAAGTACTGTCTTGAGACCAGATATCATATTCATTATGTACCATGTTGTCTATGAATATGTTTAGTATTAATGTATCTTCCCGTTTAACTAGTTCAACAATGTTTTTATGTTGATTAGTGCCATTAACCTCTTGACACGTGCAGATGTGTCTAAATCAGACCCTCGTCCTACCTCTTTCTATCCCTCTCACCCCACCACAAACACACACACCACTTCTCTAGAACTCAGTTTGCGATGCATCTGGCCTCAAAGACCAATCCAACTATAAAGCATATCATAATGCAAGCACCAGGGATGAGGGTGTGAGCATGTGGGTCTGGGCAGATGAGATGTGTGCGTCTGTAAGTTGATGTTCTTATGTGTATGATTGTATCTGGCTGATTTAAAAATGTTAAAAAATGAAAATAAATATATGACCAGGGTCACTCACCATCCCCTATCTACAGAAGAAAATCTGTCCCAAATTGTCAAACATCCTATCGGTCTAACTCTATCCTGTGCTGAAAAGAACCGAGATAATGGAATGGATTTACCGCTCTCTGTCACCCTGTGGGAAAGGAATCAACTTTTTGGTCACTGTTCCAGGGAGTAAGTGGATATTAAATAAAAACGGTTGACGCTAAGGGAATGGGCACTGGGCATGGGCTGGTCCTGGGGTCAAAGGTAACCCTGTGGCATGGCCAGAGTACCAGAAACAGGAAGCTAGCCTCTGTATTAACACACACATCCCTCTATAGGCTGCTGGGAGCTAGGTTACATCACAGCACAGCGCAGGCCAGGTGACACATCCACCTGACAGGCCAATGCATTGCAGCAGTTGATTGTGCTGCTCCAACAGCTCCCTTTGAAAGGACGACAAGTGAAATGAAAATGTCAAGCCATTTGCACGGTTTGTTTCACAACACATTTATGCCTATCACAGGTGTTCTTTTAAAATGCAAATGCTGACCCTTTTTTTACGTTGAAAGCTGCAGAAAAGGCTCTTTGTGCCTAGCCTAGTCATGAATAAATCCCTTATTGAAATTGCATGATACCTTTTGCCTTGAATCTGTAGTACTAGGAAGTCTTTACAAGGATATGGCACTAGATGAATGCTCAAAGAACCCCTTTTAGCGTTCATCCAGACTCATTTGTTGCTCTCTGATGATAGGGTGAAATTAGATATGTGTATGTATTGGGCAGGATCAAATATACTTGTTATTGTGGACTGCAGGTCTGGCAGGCTTATCCAGTTATCAGTGTGTGTGAAGTCAAATTCAACATACTGCTGTGGATGAGGAGCTTGTGTGCCCTTTTAAGGCCTAATGTTAATGACTTTTCTGTGAGCTCTGCGGTACAGCATGACACGTAGCTACGGTATCCACAGGCAACGTTACAAAAAAAATGTTTTTAATCATACAGAACTTTACAGAATGTGGGGTAAAAAATGCTTTAAAAAAAACTAGTACTGTGGTAACAAACCCATATTTTTCCTAAAGGTTTGAATTAATCAGTATCCGCATTATGTGATTTTGTTTTTTACATTGAAGCTTTGACTACATTTTGACATCTCACCAAGACTATGCCAAGTCACCAACTAATCAGTTATATACTGTACAGCTAGCTTCATGTATGACCTCTAGTGGTGTCAGTGTGTGGTCTGGTTGTTTTTACGCTTTAAGAATTGTGGCACTCAGGATAGCGATGGAAAGTTCAGCTCTTTTTACTGACTCAGACCTTTTCGACTCGTTCAGTCAAATGAACAAATCTTTCGACTCATTTCGTTCATTTGAGTCAGTAATGCCCGGAGCACGCAGGACCTCCTACCGGCTAACGATGAACTGAAAACTCAAAATAGTCATCATTCTACAAGCCTCTCGTTCACATGTCGTTCACCATAAGGGGCTTTTTGGAGCTGTCATTTGTGAGTGAGACTTGTGCAAGTGTGTATGTTTTGGTTCTACAAAGCTGTGTCCATAATAACATTCAATACAATGTGCATTTGTCAATAGCTAAGCATACAAATAAGAGCATTTCTCGGTACACTCTTAGAAAAAAAGGTGTTATCTAGAACCTTAAATGGTTCTTTAGCTGTCCCCAAAGGAAAACTCTTTTGAAAAGCCCTTTTGGGTTGCAGGTCGAACCTTTTGGGGTTCCATGTAGAACCCAGAGGTGATTTTAAAGGGTTCTTTGGCTGCACCCAAGGAAAATCTTTTTGAAAAACCCTTTTTGGTTGCAGGCCGAACCCTTTTGGGTTCCATGTAGACCCCAGCGTTCTACATGTAACCCAAAAGGGTTCCACCTGGAACCAAAAATGTTTCTACCTGGAATGAAAAAAGGTTCTCATATGGGGACAGCCGAAGAACCCTTTTGGAACCCTTTTCTCTAAGAGTGTACATTTGAAACGAGGTCTAGGTGTGGCCACAAACGGACTAGATTGTGAATGACTCTTGGAGGAATGCATTGCTTGACTGCCGTGAGGGTGAAAAGCACAATATCATTTGAAAACTGCAGCACCCTAAACGATTCGTTCCGAAGTTCGAGTTTATTGAGGTTAAACTGTATGTTTTGGTTTTACAAAGCTGTGTCCATCATAACATTCAACAATCAATTAATTGCATTCATTCTTGCACCATGCGATCAATTATCAGTTCTGAACATGTATTTTTCTTTTCTATGCTAACTGCAGCATGATCTATTTTGCATATATGACAGACAGTTGTGTTGCTCGGAGCACTTCTCCTGAGTCAACGGAGGAGCACGTATTAATCCTGCTGTAGAATTCATTGCGGCCAGCAGGTCAAACGAATGACTAAAATGAATGAGTCACTCAGAAAAGGAATCATGGCTCTCAAGTCAGTAAAAAGAATCATTCAAAAAGAATGAGTCGTTCACGAACTGCATAGCACTAGTTCAGGAGTGAACGGTTAGAGGAGAAGGTCAGGTGTGTTCTGTTTCGACAGATATGACCTCGATGGGGCAGTTTTGTGTAACGTGCGGTAACCACAAATGTTCTTTCCATAGATCATGTCTGACATAAACAATGAGTACTTTGTGGCATAAACCGTTCCTAATGAAAGGTGCATGTCACCTTTTTGCATCTCTGACCTGGAAAGATACTCTCATGTGAGTGTATTTGATATATATTCATATTTGTTGTTGAGGGGTTTGTGTGTTTATCTATTCCCAACAGAGACGATGGATCATGTTTGAAGCAGTAATATAGTGGTATGAAAACACCATAGTATAACCTCACAGTTGCTTATGCAGCATTGATTTTGAATGAATAGCTCACACATGCAGTGCACTCTCCTTTTTCAGCACATGGCAGGGAACCTATCAAAGTTTAAAACTCTAATTCCACACCAATCTCTTCCAAAACCAAAGGAAATTGAGTGAAATTAGATTTGTATTAAAATGAAATCCCAGGCAGGCCCCTAGGAGGCTCATGATGTGATTGTGAATAGGAAGATTAGTATTGACCCAATGTGTTCAGAATGTCACCTCTGAACTTCAGACAGCCACAGAGTAGTTTTAATTCTAGATTGCCACATGGAATTTTGACCTAAATCCGCCTCTCGTTTCAGTCAGGATAGTTTGAAGGTTAATTCATACAGATCTGCATTGCCCTGATCCCTCTCTCTCTCACTTCCACTGTCAGACCTGTACTTCTGTCATACATTTCCATGAAGTAAGTCTCTCTGGAGTCAACCTGAGGTCAAGGAGTTTCTCAGTACTTACTGTTGGGTCCCATAAGTGCAGTCTGACCATTCTATACTGTACATCTTTACAAAGTGACATGTTTTGTCTTGTTTCTTGCACCACTTGTCCCCTGCATTCATAGACTGGATATACCAGACAATAATGGAGGACAGAAGCTTCTATTACCCTGCAGTGGTCAGACCTGATGAGAGTTGTCAATCAACCACTGCTACCCAATAAAATCCCTTTGCCCTCCATCTGTTGCAGTCCTATAGCTATTCTAAGTTTATGCCTTCTAAGTTTATGCCCTAGTTTCCTTAATTATGATTCTACAGTGACACCCCAGTAGTGACTCATGCTGTATCAAGATATACACTGGTCGTCGCAGTGGTGGCACAGGGTTACTCATTGGTGAAGATTTTCTCTTTTCTCCCTCTTTCACCTGTCCATCTCCTCATTTGAATTCCATGCTGTCACTGTCACTTGTCCATTCATTGTTGTCATCTATCGCCCACCATGTGCCCTTAGAGAGTTCCTCAATGAGCTTTGACAGCTTCGTAAGCTCATTTTCTGATGATGGCTCACTGCTCTTCATACTTGGCGACTTCAACCTCCCGACTTCTACCTTCAAATAATTTCTTTCCCTCCTTGCCTCTTTTGACCTCACCCTTTCCCAGTACCCTCCGACTCACACGGCAGGAAATATGCTTGACCTCATCTTTACTATCTCACTGCAATCCCCCTCCTGATCTCTGATCACTATTTTGTTTCCTTTTCTGTCTCCCTTTCCTCCAACCCTAGCCACTCAGCCCCTACCCAAATGGTCATGCGCCATCTCAATCTTCGCTTTCTCTCCCACTATCTCCTCTTCTATCCTATCATCTCTCCCTTCTGCTAAATCCTTCTTTCTCCTGTCTCCCTTTTTCTTCAACCCTACTCTCCTCCCTTTACGAATCCTATGACTCTCACTGTCGGCCCTCCCCTCCTTTTCCATGGGTGAGTGACTCATTGCGAGCTTACAGGGCTGCAGGCACCTATCAGAGGACCTATCATCCTTCCACTCCTTCCGCTCTACCTTATTTTCCTCTATATCTTCTGCGAAAGCCACTTTCTATCACTCTAAATGGCAAGCTTCTGCCTCTAACCCTAGGCAACTCTTTTTCACCTTTTCCTCTCTTCTTAGTCCTCCACACCCTCCCTCCTTCCTCTCTGTGAACGACTTTGTCAACCACCTTGAAAAGAAGGTTGACGACATCTGCTTCCCATTCATTAAGCCTGTTGAGTCCACTGGTTCCATTCACACAGAACTACCCTACACCTTGACATCTCCAGATGAAATCTTGCGACTAGTGAGGACCGGCCCTCCAAAAACCTGCCCACTCAACCCCATCCTCTCCTCCCTTCTCCAGACCATTTCTGGAGACCTTCTCAAATTCCTCACTTCCCTCATCAACTCATCCCTGACTATTGGCTGTCTCCCTTCTGACTTAAACTCTCAGCGTCGGTCCCCTCCTCAAGAAACTAACGCTCGACTCCTGTAACGTCAAAAACTACAGACTAGTATCCCTTGATATCGCTGACTCACTCCCTCGCAATCTCTCTCAGAACGACCTTCTTGACCCTAACCATTCAGGTTTCAAGACGGGTCACTCAACCGAGACTGCTCATCTCTGTGTCACAGAGGCTTTCCTCACTGCCAAAGCTGACTCTTTGACTCTGCCTTCGACCCCGTGAACCATCTGATCCTCCTCTGCACCCTCTCATGGATGGGCGTCTCAGGCTCTGCAAACTTTTGGATTGCATCCTCCTGGCAGGCCGCTCCAACCAGGTTTAATTGAGAGGATCTGTGTCTGCACCACATACTCCCATGACTTGTGTCCCCCAGGGCTCGGTTGTAGGCGCTCTCCTCTTCTCTCTTGACAGCAGGGCACTCTGCTTCGTCATATCCTGACATGGTCTTTCCTATCATTGTTATTCGGATGACACTCAAATACTTTTCTCTAAACCCCCTTCTGACAGCTAGGTGGTGACATGCATCTCTATGTGCCTGGCTGATATCTCAGCTTTGATGTGAGCCCCACCACATAATGCTCAACCTATGCAAGATAGAGCTACTCAAGATGTAGTTGTCAACTCCACAGTGTCTGCCTCCCAGAGAGCAAAGAACCTTGGTGTGACCCTGGACAACATCCTGTCGTCCTCTGCAAGCATCAAGGCAGTGACTCACTCCTGCAGGTTCATGCTCTAAAACATCCGTAGAGTACAACCCTACTTCACACAGGAAGTGACGCAGGTCCTAATCCAGGCCTTTGTCATCTCCCGTCTGGACTACTGCAACTCACCGTTGGCTGGGCTCCCCGCTTGTGCCATCAAACCTCTGCAATTTATCCAGAATGCTGTAGCCCGCCTGGTGTTCAAACTTCCCAAGTTCTCCCATGTCACCCTGCAGCTCCGCACACTCCACTGGCTTCCAGTCAAAGCTCGCATCCACTACTGCTTACAGAGCAGCAAGAGGAACTACCCAAAACCGAGCTCTCCGTTCTGCCAGCTCTGGTGTCTTGGCCCTTCCACCCATATGCGAGTGCAGCTCCCGCTCAGCCTAGTCCAAGCTCATCTCTGTCCTGTAACCCCAATGGCGGAACCAACTTCCCCCTAAAGCTAGGACAGCAGAGTCCCTGCCCATCTTTAAAAAACATCTGAAACCCTACCCCTTCAAAGAGTATCTTAAATTATCACACAGCACCCCACCCCACCCACCCCTCGCACCCCCTTCTCACAGCAACCTCTAACACTCTCACTTGACTTTTTTTTTTAAATGTTCCTTACTAACTCTGATTTTGCTGATAGCTACTTGATTGAGGAGAAATGTACTTACTATGACTTTTTTTGTGGTTGTCCCACCGAGCTATCTTGAATGCAACTGTAAGTTGCTCTAGTTAAGAGTGTCTGCTAAATAACTAAAATGTCAATTTAATACCATTCATAATGATTCTTCATTTTGTTAATCTGGGTAGTTGTGCGTTTGAAATAGCCCAAAAGGCTGGGAAGGTAATTAACCTGTGCACAAATTGGAGATAAGGTTGAATCTAATTTAATACTTTTTTAACGATGGTCATGAACCCCATCATTTTTAAGTTACCCATCAAGTACATGTTAATTAGATGTCTGCCAAGATTGGACTCAACACGGAGATGGTACTGGACTTTATTTAGACCGCATACTGGAACGCTGGAAGTTTTCTAAATATCAACCTCCCACCCATCCTGGTTTAGTTTAACAGATACGAGGAATTGCTCCAAACCATGGCAGCTTAATTTCCTGTTATACAGGATATTGACTGTATCCATTTCCAGAGATAATGAACTGTTGATTATCTGTTCTCTCCTAAAATAGTTTAGGGTGTTTTTTGAGGTTCTGGTACCGTACCTTAAGTGTGTGAAATCTCTGTAAAGTATCTTTATTTCAATGGTGTCACTTATTTTAGTAAGGCCATCTTTGATTTAGAAAAAACTCCTCTGATCCTGGGTTTATGTTTGCCAATCATGGTAATCAAACAAAGCAATGATATCTGTTTGTTTCTGTAATAAAATAAGCTTGGTGTTGGGAGAGGTGAAACCCTCCTGCCCACTGACAATAAATAATAAGTCCAGGGAATTAATAATAGCCATACAAATGTCTTGGATTTACTTATAATATGATTAAAGGTTAATCACGTTGTTAAGAGTCCATGTTACCACAATATACAGTTGAAGTCGGAAGTTTACATACACTTAGGTTGGAGACATTAAAACAACATTTTCAACCACTCCACAAATTTCTTGTTAACAAACTATAGTTTTAGCAAGTCGGTTAAGATGTCGACTTTGTGCTTGACACAAGTAATTTTTCCAACAATTGTTTACAGACGATTATTTCACTGATAATTAACTGTATCACAATTCCAGTGGGTCAGAGGTTTACATTCACTAAGTTGACTGTGCCTTTAAACAGCTTGGAAAATCCCAGAAAATTATGTAATGGCTTTAGAAACTTCTGATAGGTTAATTGACATCATTCGGGTCAATTGGAGGTGTACCTGTGGATGTATTTCAAGGCCTACCTTCAAACTCAGTGCCTCTTTGCTTGACATCATGGGAAAATCAAAAGAAATCAGCCCAAGACCTCGGAAAACAAATAGTAGACCTCCACAAGTCTGGTTCAATTTCCAAACACCTGAATGTACAACGTTCATCTGTACAAACAACAGTATGCAAGTATAAACAAGGTTGGAACACGCAGCCGTCATACCGCTTAGGAAGGAGACGCAGTCTGGCTCCTACAGATGAATGTACTTTGGAGTCCAATATTGACATAACCTGAATGGCCGCTCAGCAAGGACGAAGCCACTGCTCCAAAACCGCCATAAAAAAAGCCAGACTACGCATGGGGACAAAGATCATACTTTTTGGAGAAATGTCCTCTGGTCTGATGGAAGAAAAATATTACTTTTTGGCCATAATGTCCATCGTTATGTTTGGAGGAAAAAGGGTAAGGCTTGCAAGCCGAAGAACACCATCCCAACCGTGAAGCACGGGGTGGCAGCATCATGTTGTGGGGGTGCTTTGCTGCAGGAGGGACTGGTGCACGTCACAAAATAGATGGCATCATGAGATAGGAAAATTATGTGGATATATTTCAGCAACATCTTAAGACATCTGTCAGGAAGTTAAAGCTTGGGCGCAAATGGGTCTTCCAAATGGACAATGACCCCAAGCATACTTCCAAAGTTGTGGCAAAATGGTTTAAAGACAACAAAGTCAAGGTATTGGAGTAGCCATCACAAAGCCCTGACTTCAATCCTATAGAAAGTTTGTGGGCAGAACTGAAAAAGTGTGTGCGAGCAAGGAGGCCTACCAAACTGACTCAGTTACACCAGCTCTGTCAGGAGGAATGGGACATAATTTACCCAACTTATTGTGGGAAGCTTGTGGAAGGCTACCTGAAACGTTTGACCCAAGTTAAACAATTTAAAGGCAATGCTACCAAATACTAATCGAGTGTATGTAAACTTCTGACCCACTGAGGATGTGATGAAAGAAATAAAAGCTGCAATAAATCATTCTCTCTACTATTAATCTGACATTTCACATTCTTAAAATGAAGTGGTGATCCTAACTGACCCTAGACGGGGAATTTTTACTTGGATTAAATGTCAGGAATTGTGAAAAACTGAGTTTAAAATGTATTTGGATAAAGTGTATGTAAACTTCCGACTTCAACTATGTCATGGGTTCACGTTCAGCATGGTGGCAGCACTTTTACTTTGTGTTTGTTTTAAATATCACTGGAAATAATTGCATCTGCAATCTAGGTGAAAGAACGGTAAAATTCTCAGCAACTTCTCAGTCATGCAAACACTTTTGATGGCATCAAGCACTTCGGATTGGAAAGAATGCTATATACCTTACTTTCATAGCACCTTGGCACAAACCAAAACGATCATCGAAGCCAGTCTGAAATCTCAAATTAATGGTGGAGATCTTATAACTCTATGCCTTTTCTTATCGGGTGATATCCATCAATGCCCTGGACCTCAGTTTATCACAAACACCATTAAACGGCCTATGCACCCATGTTCCTCTTGCGAACATTGGATAAAGAGTAACAGCAAAGCTTTGTTATGTTTGGAACGCGCGCAGCCACTGGGGAGGGGTTGCTCCATGGTCGTGCAGTGGGAGGCGAGTTACAAGTGGATCGGGAATTCAGTGAGGCCTTTGGCAAGAAGGGTGTACATTTTGTGCACTTAAAACGTCCAAAGCTTACTACCGAAGGTTGATTTGCAAACCAACAGGCGTATCTCAGCAGAGGTGGGTGTCTTATGTTTTACTGAGACATGGTTGGATTCATCTGTTTGTGACTGTTGTCAGGAAGGATCGGAATCGGAACGGTGGGGGGTATGTGCGTTTGTAAGATCAGACATTGCTTTTAACGTCAGATCGGATTTAAGCGTTGATTTGGAGATTGTCTGGCTGGATATCTGCCTTCCAAAAACCAAGCAGATTTTGTTGGAGATGTGTTACAGGCTGCCCAATCAGAATGCATTCTATGATGATGTTGAAATTGTGTTGTCAAACTGTAATGATTCCCTGGTGAAGGAACTAATGTTATTGGGGGATTTCAATACTGATGCAAAAAGGATAGCCCAATCCACAATGTATTTATGCACTTCTGTAGATCACTTGCTCTGACCAAAATTAAAAAAGATCCCACCAGGGTATGTGAAACAGTGCATAGTGTGATTGACTTAATATTGGTGTCTGATATATCCAGAATATCACAGAGTGGAGTATAGTATATGGAATCAGTGATCATTTTATTACATTTTGCACAAGGATGGTTTTTAAAGATATATTTAAGTGTCACATTACCGTTAGAATCAGAGGACCCAAAAACTACTGTGTTGAAATGTTTAGGGAGCAAGTGGGTAAAATTGACTGGTCACGTGTGTTGGATAGTGTAGGGGTAGGCAGTGCTTGGGAAACCTTTAAATGTAGATTCCTTGATGTGGTGAATGTGATGGCTCCAATTAGAAGGGTCAGGATAAAGCAAAAATCTAGCCCTTGGTTTAATCATGAGATTCTAGAATCTATCCAAGCAGGGAATAAGGCTTTTAAGAAATGTAAGAACTCTCAAGAGCAGCCTGATTTTGTCCTATATAAACGTCACAGAAATGAAGCACAGAGCAGGATGGATGAAGCTAATAGGGGTTACTTTGCTGAGAAAATCATTAAGAACAAAAATGACCCTAAAAAGCATTGGAAATCAATTAAGGAACTAGGCTGTAGCAGTACTACTAAAAACAAACTAAACAGTATGGGAGATGGTATATGAAAAAGCAGAGGTTGCCAATGAATTCAACTCTTGTTTTACTTCTGTTGCCAGCAAGCAGGTTAGCAAACTGCCCACCAGTTCTGGTTTGTATGGAAACAACCAAGTCAAGAAGTATTATGCCGAGTTAGGGGTTCAGCCAAACTCTTTTTCCTTTGCAAGGGTAGCAACAGACAAAATATTCAGCATGCTAGAAGAGCTTAAATGCTACAAAGCCACAGGCCTTGATAATCTTCCTGCAAGGTTTATAGATTCTGCCGAGCAAATTATATTACGCATATCGTTAATTTTTCTCTTGAACAAGGTACATTTCCCAGGGACATGAAACAAGCTAAAGTTATACCTCTGTATAAGAAAGGGTCATAGTCTGACCCTGGGAATTATAGGCCTGTATCTATGCTCAGTATAACATCAAAGATCCTGGAGAGAGTTGTACATGAGCAAATTTATGAATATGTCAACAAACAATGTCTAATATATGATTTTCAGTCTGGTTTTAGAAAAACATACTCCACTGTTTCATGTCTACTTTACTTGACTGACTTCATCATGAAAGAGATTGACGAGGGACATCTCTGTGAAATGGTACTGCTTGACCTACAAAGGGCCTTTGATACAGTTAACCACTGTCTCCTAATCTCCAAAATGGAGGCACTGGGGTTAAGCAGTATCCCTCTAGGCTGGGTAAAGTCATATTTATCAGGTAGGGAGCAAGTAGTAGAGGTTACTAGTTCACTGTCTCAGGCAAAACCAATGAGTTGTGGCGTTCCGCAGGGGAGTGTGCTTGGGCCTCTACTGGTGTTACTGTATATTAACGATATGAAAGATGCTTGTTCTTGCCATTTTTCCATTATGCGAATGACTCTGGTGTCTCGCAAAAGTAAAATTATATTGGAGAGCATCCTTAGCACAGAGCTTACTAACATTAGAAAATGTCTTGGAGATAATAAGCTATCTCTGCATTTAGGGAAAACTGAGGCAATTATTTTTGGATCCAGACCAAAATTGAGAAGATCCTCTGAAATCAGAGTGGAGTTAGGGGGTGAGGCGCTGACTACGTAAACCTCTGATAGCTACCTGGGAAGTATCCTTGATGGTAGCTTGGGAGGTGTGAGAATGGCCAATAAAGTGCTAGGGAAGGTTAATGCCAGAACTAAGTTTTTGGCTGGAAAGTCCAAGCTGCTTAATGAGGACTCCATGAAAGTGCTAGCCACTGCCCTCATTCAATATCATTTGACTATGCTAGTACTTCCTGGTTTGGGGGCTTATCTAAGCTTATGAAGGGGAAGCTCCATATAGCCCAGAATAAGCTGTTCAGGGTAGTATTGGAGGTGAGTCCATGTACTCACATAGGCAGGAGCTGCTTTCAGGAACCAAACTGGCTGCCTGTTGAGGCTAGGGTGTCCCCGATTAGACTAGGTTTGGTTTACAGGAGTATTTATGGCCCAGATATCTAACTGATTACTTTCCCCGTGTTAGGGATGCACACAATCACAGCACCAGATCAGGTGTTGTTGATGTGTGCTTATACAGGGTCAGGAGTAATGCTGGGAAAGGTACTTTCTTGTAAACTGGAGCCTCAGAATGGAATGAGTTGCTTCTGCCCGTAAAAACGACGTCCTCTCTGGGCAGCTTTAAAAATAAAATAAAAATATGTTTGATGTCTTCTGTGCCCATATGAATAACCACTACGATGTAACTGCAATGATGAGAAAGATGTTATGCTTCTTTGTTTTTATGTTTAACTGTGCTCGATCTTGCCTAGCCATCATATCTCAAGAGGACCACAATGAAAATAAGTCCCAGGCTTTGTGTGTTATCCTCAATGATTTTACTCATGTGCATGTATGGATTATGTTTTATGTGTGCTTGTTTTTAAAAATAGTCACATTAATAAACTAAACTAAAGGACCAATGCAGCGATTTTTATCTCAATATTAAATCATTTCTGTGTAACAATTATTTTCAATCAAAACTGAAAAAGAATAAACAAAAATAGCTTCTTAGCAAAGAGCAATTTCCCAAGGAATATTTTTTTCTAGGACTGTTTGGGAGTGGTCTGAGTGGGGAGGGAGAAACTGAAAACAAGCTGTTGTTTTTGGTCTATTAATTAATGTAACAAAACTCCATCCCACCAAAAGAGGCTGAAATTTCAGGCAGTCTTTTCAAACAGCTCTTATACTAAAAGGGCATTTATCATAATTTTCACAATTTCACAGTATTATTCCAACCTCATAGTGTGGAAATTTACACTGTGTCCAAATCATTAGGAACACCTGCTCTTTCCATGACATAACAAGCTATGATCCCTTATTGATGTCACTTGTTAAACCCACTTCAATCAGTGTAGATGAAGGGGAGGAGGAAAGTTAAAGGATTGAAACAATGATTGTGTATGTATGCCATTCAGGTGGTGAATGGGCAAGACAAAATATTGAAATATTATCAGGTATGAAAGTAAGACCCAGATGCAGACAACGTCGAATAATCCAACAGGAGCAGGCAATAGATAGGTCAAGGCAGGCAGGGGTCAGTAAACCAGAGCAACAGTACCGGACTGCAGGCAGGGTCAGGGGCAAAAAGAGCAGTCAGGCAGGCGGGCTCATAGTCAAGACAGGCAAGGGTCAAAACCAGGAGGGCGAGAAAAAGGGAAACTGGGAAAAGCAAGACCTGAGGCAAAAACGCTGGGTGACTTGACAAACAAGACGAGCTGGTTACAGACGAACAGAGAACACAGGTATAAATACACAGGGGATAATGGGGAAGATGGGCGACACCTGGAGGGGGGTGGAGATAATCACAAAGACAGGTGAAACAGATCAGGGTGTGACAAATATGGCTTTGAATGGGGTATGGTAGTAGGTGCCAGGTTCACCATCTGACATCAAACTTCACATTGTTGTTATGAAAAAGTATAAACACAAAAACTACATGCTGCATGACATCAGCTGCCTGGTGATCCAGCATAGCATAACTAGTGTATTTTAACACCAGTAAACCCACCTGTTTAAAAATGAATTTAGTATATGTTAATCTAGCAAACCAGGCAACTAAAAGCAACTTTCTAAACAATGTTTTGGTTTGTTTCTATCTTGTTAGCTAGCTATCTAATGTTAAGTTAGTTGGCTAGCCAGTTCAAATAATGACCATATCATATAGCTGACAACGTCTTTACCTACACATACTGACCTGATCATGTTATAGTCAGAAGCGTGCTACATGGCAGACCAATCCAAACTCATCTCTCGGCATGTCCAGCCCATCCATTATCTCAGCCAATCAACGGCTAGCGGGAAGGTTCCTGCCTTTTCCTTGGCTAAACCAACTAGACTTGTAATTTTAGCATTTTATTCGTATTTACAGATTGCATACAAGTTTATTAAGACACATTAGCATTCACATGTTTCAGAAGGCATTTCTGCCAAAAAACGCATTTTGATAAAAAAAAGTTTAAATGCCTCTCCTGTGAAGTAGTGACGCATATGCCATGCCTAGTTTCCTGAAATGAGTCACATATAGAAATATACTTTTCTTTCTTCAAACATGCATACAGCATTGTGTAAAAGAATAATAAAGTCTAAGGGACAGGTCGCAATACAATAACAATAACTGTAGAGACCCTGTATTTATAAACGTGGATATTGACTTTGCCACTTCAGCATGCTTTTGTGGCACAGTCTATACCGACCTCGGGCATTTCAATATCATGGTTTGAAGCATTAGGATCTAGGTGTGTATTATAGGACGACCTGTGATAATGATGATCCACAACAGACAGCGCATCTCAGTAAACGTCAAAAATACAGTCAGACTGGCCTGCTACTGTCCCTTTCTAGACCTTATGAACTGTCAAGAGTAGTCCACAACTCAAATCAAATCGTTATTTGTCACATGTGCCGAATACAACAGACCTTACAGTACAGTAGACCTTACAGTGAAATGCTTACTTACAAGCCCTTAACCAACATTGCAGTTTTAAGAAAATACCAACTAAAAAAGTGCCATTTGATTAGATGTTCAGGAGTCTCTTGGCCTGGGGGTAGAAGCTGTTTAGAAGTCTCTTGGACCTAGACTTGGCGATCCGGTACTGCTTGCCGTGAAAACAAACAGTCTATGACTAGCGTGGCTGGAGTCTTTGACTATTTTTAGGGCCTTCCTCTGACACCGCCTGGTATAGAGGTCCTGGATGACAGGAAGCTTGGCCCCGGTGGTGTACTGGGACGTACACACTACCCTCTGTAGTGCCTTGCGGTCGGAGGCAGAGCAGTTGCCATACCAGGCAGTGATGCTCTCGATGATGCAGCTGTAAAAACCTTTGAGGATCTGAGGACCCATGCCAAATCTTTTCAGTCTCCTGAGGGGGAATAGGTTTGGCATGCCCTCTTGGTGTGCTTGGATCATGTTAGTTTGTTGGTGATGTGGACGCCAAGAACTTGAAGCTCTCAATCTGCTCCACTACAGCCCCGTTGATGAGAATGGGGGTGTGCTCGGCCCTCCTTTTCCTGTAGTCCACGATCAACTCCTTTGTCTTTATCACGTGTCTGGCCAAGCAGCCCTGAGGGGCTCCCGTGTTGAGGATCGGTGTGCCGTATGTGTTGTTATCTACCCCACCTGGGGGTGGCCCGTCAGGAAGTCCAGGATTCAGGGAGGTGTTTAGTCCCAGGGTCCTTAGCTTAGTGATGAGCTTTGAGGGCACTATGGTGTTGAACGCTGAGCTATAGTCAATGAATAGCATTCTCACATAGGTGTTCCTTTTGTCCAGGTGTGAAAGGGCAGTGATAGAGATTGCATCATCTGTGGATTTGTTGGGGCGGTATGCAAATTGGAGTGGGTTTGGGGTTTCAGGGATAATGGTGTTGATGTGAGCCATGACCAGCCTCTCAAAGCACTTCATGGCTACAGACGTGAGTGCTACGGGTCTGTAGTCATTTAGGCAGGTTACCTTAGTGTTCTTGGCCACAGGGACTATGGTGGTCTGCTTGAAACATGTTGTTATTACAGACTCAGACACAGAGAGGTTGAAAATATCAGTAAAGACACTTGCCAGTTTGTCAGCGCATGCTCGGTGTACATGTTCTAGTAATCCGTCTGGTCCTGCGGCCTTGTGAATGTTGACCTGCTTAAAGGTCACAGCTGATGCTCTCGTGCATGTTAATAGTTATTTAGCTCGTCTGGTAGGCTCGTGTCACTGGGCAGCTCTCGGCTGTGCTTCCCTTTGTAGTCTGTAATAGTTTGCAAGCTCTGCCACATCCAACAAGCATCGGACCTGGTGTAGTACGATTCGATCTTAGTCCCTGTATTGACGCTTTGCCTGTTTGATGGTTGGTCGGAGGGCATTGCGGGATTTTTTTATAAGCTTCCGGGTTAGAGTCTCACTCCTTGAAAGTGGCAGCTCTACCCTTTAGCTCAGTGCAAATGTTGCCTGTAATCCATGGCTTCTGGTTGGGGTATGTACGTAGTCACTGTGGGCACGATGTCCTCAATGGACTTATTGATAAAGCCAGTGACTGATGTGGTGTACTCCTCAATGCCATCAGAAGAATCCCGGAACATATTCCAGTCTGTGCTAGGAAAACTGTCCTGTAGTTTAGCATCTGCTTCATCTGACCACAGTTTTATAGACCGAGTCACTGGTGCTTCCTGCTTTAATTTTTTCTTGTAAGCAGGAATCATGAGGATAGAATTATGGTCAGATTTGCCAAATGGACGGCGAGGGAAAGCTTTGTACACGTCTCTGTGTGTGGGGTGAAGGTGGTTTGGATTTTTTTTCCCTCTGGTTGCACATTTAACATGCTGATAGAAATGAGGTAAAACTGATTTAACTCTTGTATAGTCTTAACATTCTGTACACTCCCCTTGTCCTGAGGGTCAAATGACCTGTGTTCACTAAACCCCTAAAATAAAGCAGCTAAATTTAATTTTAAACCCCAAATCTATTTTGCATGAAGAAACAACCTGTCATTCATCACAGACTTTGTGAATATTTGGGTTTTCCCTCTTCACAATGACTGCATTTAATCAGTGGACACCACTCGTTTTTATTACAACACACCTGTCATAAGTGTTTTCTTTACTAAAGTAAAGTTTTTAAAAATTATTATTATTATTGCTAAAGGTACTGCACAGGTGTAAACATTTTTTTGTTGTTGCAAGATATAGCACTTGTATAGCCTAATAAAATAGCAGAAATGTGCAGAAACATTTACATTTACATTTTACATTTAAGTCATTTAGCAGACGCTCTTATCCAGAGCGACTTACAAATTGGTGAATTCACCTTCTGACATCCAGTGGAACAGCCACTTTACAATAGTGTAAAAGTAGTTTTGAATGCATTTTATTGAAGGGAAAACAATAACAGTCTTTTTTAGCAACATAAAAGGGATTCTTCTTATATTCTTATATTCTGTACAATGAGTTCAACTACAGAATACTAATCTTCTCCCATGTTTTGAACCATTGGCATCTCCTCCTCTTTCCTGCCCCGCCTGCAGCCTCAGGTGAATCAGGACAAGACTCCGCCCCCTGAACATCTTTCACAAGCTCTGCAGAGGCTGCTGTGCAGAGGATGTGCTCCCTGCTTTGTATGTGTGGGGTTACAAGTGCCTTTCTCCTCCTCTTCGAAATCATTGTTCTCTTGTTCCTCCTGAACATCTGAAAAATCTGATCTACGGCCTGTTGGGCACTGAAATGTGCCCTCAGGGCTTCAGCAAAGAGAGAACTGGGGGGACTGTCATCTGCAGCACCTTTATAGCCTCTGACTGCATTCCCCATTAGAAAACAATGCTTTCAATACATTTTTATTTTGTCAGAAATGTTGTTGTTTTTTGTCTGAAATTGTTTTTATTTTGTCTGTGAACTTGAAAACAAGAAAGTTTTAGTTTTGTCTGAGCTCAATCAGTAGCACACAATCTCAATTTCTCGTTGTGTGTGTGTGTGTGGGTGTGTGTTTTTGTGGTGTGTGAATTATTTTATAACTGCAGGGTCAAAAATGACCCTAAGGTAATCTTTGTACCCTGGTGGTGTACAGCTTTCATAGAAATATGAACAAAGGCGATGTTTCACTTTTTCTAATGTTGGGGTCACTCAAGGGAAAGTCATCAAATTTAAAGTTGAAAAAATTATTTAGGGGGTTTTCTCTGCTTTTAAACATAGTGGTGTGTCATTTTTTAACCTTAATAAGACAACACAAGGGTGAAGTTTCCCTGCATTAAACTCCCCGGCCACTAGGAGCTCCGCCTCTGGATGAGCATTTTCCTGTTTGCTTATGGCCGTATACAGCTCATTGAGTGCGGTTTTAGTGCCAGCAGCTACGGAAAATTCAGATGAAAACCCTCGAGGTAGATAGAGTAAGAGTAAGCTAGAGTAAGCTGTAGACCACACTACCTCAGGCGAAAAAACCTTGAGACTTCCTTAGATATCATGCACCAACTGATGTTTACATGCATAGGCCCCCGCCCCGTGTCTTACCAGAGGCTACTGTTTTATCCTGCCGATAGAGTGTGTAACCCGCCAGCTGCATGTTCTTAATGTCGTTGTTCAGCCACGACTTGGTGAAACATAAGATATTACAGTTTTTAACATCCCGTTGGTAGGATATACAGTGCCTTGCGAAAGTATTCGGCCCCCTTGAACTTTGCAACCTTTTGCCACATTTCAGGCTTCAAACATAAAGATATAAAACAATATTTTTTTGTGAAGAATCAACAACAAGTGGGACACAATCATGAAGTGGAACGACATTTATTGGATATTTCAAACTTTTTTAACAAATCAAAAACTGAAAAATTGGGCGTGCAAAATTATTCAGCCCCCTTAAGTTAATACTTTGTAGCGCCACCTTTTGCTGCAATGACAGCTGTAAGTCGCTTGGGGTATGTCTCTATCAGTTTTGTACATCGAGAGACTGAATTTTTTTCCCATTCCTCCTTGCAAAACAGCTCGAGCTCAGTGAGGTTGGATGGAGAGCATTTGTGAACAGCAGTTTTCAGTTCCTTCCACAGATTCTCGATTGGATTCAGGTCTGGACTTTGACTTGGCCATTCTAACACATAGATATGTTTATTTTTGAACCATTCCATTGTAGATTTTGCTTTATGTTTTGGATCATTGTCTTGTTGGAAGACAAATCTCCGTCCCAGACTCAGGTCTTTTGCAGACTCCATCAGGTTTTCTTCCAGAATGGTCCTGTATTTGGCTCCATCTATCTTCCCATCAATTTTAACCATCTTCCCTGTCCCTGCTGAAGAAAAACAGGCCCAAGCCATGATGCTGCCACCACCATGTTTGACAGTGGGTATGGTGTGTTCAGGGTGATGAGCTGTGTTGCTTTTACGCCAAACATAACGTTTTGCATTGTTGCCAAAAAGATCAATTTTGGTTTCATCTGACCAGAGCACCTTCTTCCACATGTTTGGTGTGTCTCCCAGGTGGCTTGTGGCAAACTTTAAACAACACTTTTTATGGATATCTTTAAGAAATGGCTTTCTTCTTGCCACTCTTCCATCAAGGCTAGATTTGTGCAATATACGACTGATTGTTGTCCTATGGACAGAGTCTTCCACCTCAGCTGTAGATCTCTGCAGTTCATCCAGAGTGATCATGGGCCTCTTGGCTGCATCTCTGATCAGTCTTCTCCTTGTATGAGCTGAAAGTTTAGAGGGATGGCCAGGTCTTGGTAGATTTGCAGTGGTCTGATACTCCTTCCATTTCAATATTATCGCTTGCACAGTGCTCCTTGGGATGTTTAAAGCTTGGGAAATCTTTTTGTATCCAAATCCGGCTTTAACTTCTTCACAACAGTATCTCGGACCTGCCTGGTGTGTTCCTTGTTCTTCATGATGCTCTCTGCGCTTTTAATGGACCTCTGAGACTATCACAGTGCAGGTGCATTTATTCGGAGACTTGATTACACACAGGTGGATTGTATTTATCATCATTAGTCATTTAGGTCAATATTGGATCATTCAGAGATCCTCACTGAACTTCTGGAGAGAGTTTGCTGCACTGAAAGTAAAGGGGCTGAATAATTTTGCATGCCCAATTTTTCAGTTTTTGATTTGTTAAATTTTTTTGAAATATCCAATAAATGTCCTTCCACTTCATGATTGTGTCCCACTTGTTGTTGATTCTTCACAAAAATACAGTTTTATATCTTTATGTTTGAAGCCTGAAAAGTGGCAAAGGTTGCAAAGTTCAAGGGGGCCGAATACTTTAGTAAGGCACTGTATATGTGCTTTCAGTCCGTCCCGTTTATTTTCCAGCGATTGAACGCTAGCTAGCAGGACGGAAGGCAAAGGCAGATTAGCCACTTGTCACCTGATCCTCATAAGGCACCCTGATATTTCTCCACAAAATCTTTGTTTCCTTCCCCAGCGAATGACGGGGATCGGGGCCTTGTCAGGTGTCTGTAGTATATCCCTCTCTTCCGACTCATTGAATTAAAAACTCTTTGTCTAATCTGAGGTGAGTAATCGCAGTTCTGATGTCCACAATCTCTTTTCGGTCTTAAGAGACATTAGCAGCAACATTATGTACAAAACAAGTTATGAACAACTTGGGGGGGGGGGGGATAGCATGGTTGGTTATGAGCCGATAAGACGACAATTATTCATCACAATTGTGTTGCAATAAAAACACAACCCTCCCCAAAGCGAATATAAAAATAAAACTCCCCTATTTTGACCCCTGTGGCCCCTGTGACTCAGCGGTCTGAGGTAGGGTGAGGGGGGCTGAGGTCTGGGGCTGGGGTTGTGATGGTGCAGCTGAGGGTAATGTGCTGAGCGCCACAGCAGGCAGCGAGCACAGCTGCAGCCGCCCGTGCAGATGGTGACTTTGCATCTCAGATGTTTGCTTCCTGGCTGCCTAGGAGGCTGTTTACTGCACCGCTCTCTAGCTCTCTGCACATATGCCACGGTCAGATTGTGGGGGAGAGAGCTTCTCCACAAAAAAAACACAAACCAAGTGCATAAAAATATGTATGAAAACGTACAGAGAGTGCTCGAATGTCCCACTTCTGTTGGTCCATTTTGTCAACAGCAAAAGCCTCTCACCACCAGCGCCTGTTGGAGTACTGTAAACAGAGGCACTGGAGGCTCTGTTTGTGTTGTGTGTTAAATTAGAGATGTGCCTTTCTGAGCAATGCTCGTTCGAATCAATGCCATCTCACCCCTGGTTGACCCTAATCCACAACGCTAGACACATATGCCTCAAGCCATGCATTGTCTGCCGTCTGCCTGCTGCATGGCCTCGTATCACATTGCTGTTCTGTTTGAAGTCCTAACTCAGGTCGACCCGGCTGTAAACTCATGACCCCGTTTACAACATTATCCATATCACTGACCTCGCAGCTCTCATCTCCCTCTGCGTCATCCTTTCATCAGCATCCCAGCCGGGGCAATGTGGGCAGGCTGTTTATCCTGCCGACAGGTTTGTGTTTTTATCATCGACTGCAAGAGATTCACCTGCATAGGACTGTATCACAGTAGTACGGTATTCTAAATATGTGTTTCTTATCATGAGTGTATGCATGAGATGTAATTAGAAAAATAAGCACTATTAAACAATTATTATGCCCGGTGTCCCTCTCTCTTTTTCTCTCTTTCTCTCTCTATTTCTCTCTCTCTCGCTCTCTATGTCTCATACTCTCTCTATGACTCACACTCTCTCTCTCTCTGTCTCTCTAAGGGTTAAAGAGGGTTTTGTCTAAGTGATAGAGCATGAATATTAGCAATTTAACTTTTATTTTATGAGCAAGTCACCAGGAGAATCTGGGCTACTACACCAGAGTTGCAGCCCCAGCCGGTCTCCACTATTCGTCATTTGCCAAAACTCCCTGCATATCCCCAACTGTTTGGCAACCTCTCTCCTCACACTCTCCAGAGGTACAATTGCAGATCTGCAGAATTAATTCATTAAGTAATCGTTGTTGGGCAAATCAATTTACTTCCACAGAAACCCTCTGTAGTCACATATCTGGTAACTGTTGGCTCAACATTAGATTATTTATATTCTCTCTTTCTCTCTCAGATTAATGTTTATTTCTCTCTCTCGCTCCCAGACTGTCTCCCAGACACTCAGGCATTTCTCTTCTGGCTGGCTCTCATTTCATATCAGACATTTTTGCACTTATGAATTATGGTCCCACCAATTATTCAAATATGGTCTCAGAGAGGATTAAATCCCAACCACTTGCACTTTGGAGGAAATTATCTTTTAAGTGGAATAATTTGCTAAATTGGCCCATTTAACCTCAAACCAAGGTTTATTTCACGTTATTGTATATAGTACTATGTCAAATATGTTGATATTAAACACGTTAGGATGTAGTAATATGTATTACGTGTCTAGGATTATTATCTTGCTCGTTAAAAGATGCCCTATTCCTTAGATGTGATGGTTTCATCCTGCAACCTCAACTAATAAGACTTTTTCTAGGGAAAATAATTTGAAAGTGTAGAGTTTATCAACCGATTGTGTGAACAAACATCTCCAAATGCCTGAGAGGATTTTCCCTTTTAATTACTTGGCTTGAACGTATTTAGGTTGGGAGATTCACTACTTTTTTCCCTCAGCGGTGTCATAACAATTATGCTAATGAGGCTTGTGAGTGGTGACTGGTCTTCGTTAATTTCCCCCGTTGTCTGCTTGTCTGTGGACTCGTCTCGTCTAGTATGAGTGAGCTGTGTGATCTGCCTTATAGGATACTGTGTGGGGAGGACGGGCAGTCAGATTCCAACCGAGGCAGATGTTGATTTCAGCATGCCAAATCCTGCACAATTGATTGTCAGAGCCAAACGTGTGGATGGAAGGGAGGGTGATACTGCTGGGATGGGTCTATTTCTCTGAGCAGTGGTTTTTGCTGCTGGCTCCTTTCATGTTTGACTTTGGGTACTATCAGCTAATCAATGTCCCTAAGTGAACAGATGCACAGCATTCTGCCTGTTAAGGGAGAGACCAAAACAACATTTGCCAAAGTCAATTTTAGTTATCTTACTCATCCCCCTCTCTACCTGCATTCCCCTATAGATATGCCTGCAGTATAAATAAACTCGCGTGTTTAAAAAGTGTACCAAAATCCATTATGTTATGATGCTTCTGTTATGGTGTTGTGGCAGATTGATTAAAAATATATTTCCTTATCAACATGTTCATCTGAGATGCATTTGAGTTCCTCCGCCCAGTCCTTCCCTCTTGTCCCATGGTCCCAGTGTCAGAAAGGCAGCCAGGCGGGGAGACACTGATCTCAGCTGTTTGTAGGCACCTGTCTGTCTGCTTGGCCATGCCTCCTGTGACTCTGGACTGACTCAGTCATTCAGGTGCCTCATGGCCATCTGGGGGCTCAGGGTTAGGATAGCCGGGTAGTTCCCCCACCATGCCCCTTAACCCGGCCGTGCCCTTCACATGCACACAGTACACCCATCCCTGAGCCCTCTGACTAACAAAGTCTGCTCTCCTCCCTAACTGACTACTATCCGCCATATGCCTGTTTATTTATGGCCAGGTCGCAATTGTAAATGAGAACTTGTTCTCAACTTGTCTACCTGGTTAAATAAAGGTGAAAAAAAATAAGTAATAATAATACAATTCGGAAATGTTTATTTTTTGAAAGTGTCTCGAGATATGGTTTTCTGAATGACAGCAATTCCATTATGTATTACATTCAGCTTCCTGCTCTGATAAGCACAGGACTACTGATTGTAGTCGTACTGTCAGGTAAAGGAAGAGGTCATATGACGTTACCAACCCTCAACTCATCACTATTAAGTTATGTAAGGCCAATATCTTATATTAGATACATACAGACACAGGTCCATTATCGACTATGTATGGACAACACCCAAAACACACTGATTGCATCCCAAATAGCACCCTATTCCCTTGAAACCGCACAATGGGCCCTGGTCAAAAGTAGTGCACTATTAAAGATAATAGGGTGCTATTTGGGACACATCGACTGACTACTGACACAACATGGCCCACTAGATATCCTACCACAGCCCTCCTCCATCTCTCTAATCAGGACAAGTGGCCCTCTAGACTAATCACAGCTAATTCAAGATGAAAAAGTCCCTTTTGATTAGTTTGCAAAGACGATCCTCCGAGGCCGAGGCTAAAGGAGCTGGGGTTGTAAAGGTAGTGACTGACATGCAAGGACAGCAGGAGAGGTAGAGGAGCTTACAGTGCCGTTCTGATAGATCCAGGCTGTTGACTTGGACTGTTGACTCGGCCACATCCCCACATCACCACTGTCAAATGAAGCCAAGGTCGTCCCTGACATGACACTGCTTTACCTGGGCTGATACATTACAGGATGAGTGAGTTTCACCCCCTATGTTGCTCTGATACCAATATCTCCTCCTCTTGCTGTACAAGTACACCAACCCGCGCCCACTCCAGTCGCCATGGTGCCCTTGTTTTTCTGAACCACCATTCAATCCTGCAGTAAGACCACCCACTGTATAGAGTCAAAGTGAAACTGTCGGGGGCTAATGGGGAAAAATATATCCAGGCATTTAATTGCATGTACAGTTGTGTGAGGTTGTTGTCAGGGAAATGGCTGGGAATGGCAGCCAGTAAATCATGTCAGATTACAGTGCACCAGAGGGCATGTTCAGTATGGTGGATATATACTCACAAGTCATAAATCTCTCTCAACAAGATGCACACTGAGTATACCAAACATTAGGAACACCTTTCTAATATTCAGAACAGCCTCAATTCGTCGGGGCATGGACTCTACAAGGTATCGAAAGTGCTCCACAGGGAAACCCACCAGCGTTGCAGTTCTTGACACAAACCGGTGCACCTGGCACCTACTACCATACCCTGTTCAAAGGCACTTAAATATTTGGTCTTGCCCATTCGCCGTCTGAATGGCACACATACACAATCCATGTCTCATTTGTCTCAAGGTTTAAATATCCTTCTTTAACCTTTCTCCTCCCCTTTGTCTACACTGATTGAAGTGGATTTAACAAGTGACGTCAATAAGGGATGGTCAGTCTATGTCATGGAAAGAGCAGGTGTTCTTAATGTTTTGCACACTCAGTGCAACTATATGCTAAAAATGCAGTAAAGCTATCCTTAGTATCCCTCTATGTAAAATGGTACTCAAATGCAAAAAAGATACTCGGACATAGACATCATAGAACTGATCAAGCAACAGTTTTATGTTACAGTATGCAGAGAGAAAACATTACAGTGAACATTATGAGCGTCACTGCACTAAGGTCCGCGACGAGCAATAAAAAGGTCTGTCCTAATTTAGCGTTTAATGCGGCCAAGGCCATTAAATTGGATGTTAATATCTCATCATTATATTGATAGCAATGATTATGCAGATTGCAGTCATCAACAGATTGTATTAATGAGTCATCTTGGGGGTATTGGCACCATCAGCGGTCTTCGTCCTCTCTCTCTCGGCATGACTCCCCATTTCAAATAAGGACTGGTTGTTAACAGCGGTTGAATTTTAACACCTAGGCATTGTGACAGATTGTTTCATGGGCAAAAATAATTGCAGAGGGAGACAAGAGTTGCACAATTCATTCTCTCTCTCTCTCTCGCTCGCTCTCTCAGCTAGAATATTGGAGTGGCAAAGGCTACCTTAAGGGGAGAATTAGACTTTACAAAATCCTGTCAAAAGAAATATTCAAAAGTATGAGTTGGTTGGCGCCTGCGAGACCTGAAACACAGCTGCACTGTGCAGTGTTTGATTAAAGACCTGCTGTGCTTATGCTATTGTGTGCTCATAGTGGCCCATGCATGAGGCAGACAGTCATCAATGCAGTAGTACAGTATAAAGAGGGTTCCATTTTGGACTGGATATTGTTCTAGAATACGTAGATGACCCCAGCGGTTAAATAGCCTGATGTGTTTGCAATTATTATGCGTTGTGGTCCATGGAAGGAGGATTTGACCGCCGTGTTCTCACCCTGTTACGGTTATTAAAATCATCAACCTCGTCTTAGTGTGTTGGAATCGCTCCATTGGCAAACGTTTTCTAGGCACACCGCCCAGCCCCAATAATTTATTCTTCGGCGTTAACAGGGCACTCCCCAGGATTCAATTTAGCTAATGTGGTGGCAAAATATTTAGAGGTGGAATTAGTGGGTCTGCTCATTAACCAAGGTGATTAAGAGGTGTTGCAGCCATTGTGATCTTCTCTATCCATTCCTCTATGATTTTATTTAAAATATCAAATTTCAATTATCTGAAATAGTTGCTTTATGGATGGTAAAGATTGAAAAATATTGCAAATGTATCCATTCATTCCACACCCTTTGCCATCTACTGTACCATCGACAACAGTGCTATATTACTTTTCGATTTTTAGGAAGCTGCAGTTGAACAGATCTTCCCACACACTGAAAGAACACAATGAACAGGGCTTGTTTGGATTTGTTGGCAGCAGCACGTCTTGGCAGGATGTTCATTCCTCTATCAGTATTGTACTTCAAAGCACTTCATCATGTTTAGCATCCACACCTCTATTCTCACAATCAAATAAATAAGTAGCATAAATGTGTGCTCTACAGTGATTATAAATGGTCTTACACTCTTTATTCTACCTGGAACCAAAACGGTACTATCTAGAACCAAAAAGGGTTCACCATTTAAATAACCCCTTTTGGTTCCAGGTAGAACCCTTTTGGGTTCCATAAAGAACCCTTTCCACAGAGGGTTCTACATAGAACCCAAAAGAGTTATAGCTGGAACAGAAAAAGTGTTCTCCTTTGGGTACTGGTGCAGAACCCGTTTGGAACCCTTTTTTCTTAGAGTGCCCTATACTTTGACTGTTGTTTCCCCATCAGACAAAATAAGAGTAAATTCCATAATGTTGTAAGTAACTAAGCATCTCCCGCCTTGTAAGTGCCGCAGTGAATATCAGCAGAGCCCATTGTGTGATGTGTTCACTGCTGGGGTCCCACTCATCCTCTTTCACTGGCTTGATTATTTCTAACTATCCTCTTTTAAAACCTCTCTGTAATATTTCCTCTAATGTCAGTCTGAGGCTACATCCCAAATGGCAACCTATTTCCTACATAGTGCACTACTTTTGACCAGAGCCCCAGGGGCCCTATAGGGAATAGGGTGCCATTTGGGAGGCAGCCTGAGAGGATCCTTTTGTTAGTAAAGCTGTTGAGGAGTCAAATGAGCCTTTCAGAAATATTTGCATTTAATCAGCACATCTGGAGGTACAGGAGATGTGGCTTTGTCCACCTGGAGAGAGTGGCAGAAACACAGAAGAAATACAGAGGAATTGTTCCCATGCAACAATACCACAGCAAAAACAGAGCACCATTTCAAACATATGGCAATGGCACATTTTCAACTATTCCCTCATTCTCTGTTTGAAGCAAAATGGGGCCTTACATGGTTAGTTCACAATGCAGGGTGAGAGAGAGAGAGAGATAATTGTTTTTAAGGGTTGTTTATGGTTATGGTTGCCGTTAACGACAGATTCCAGATAGCTGCACAGATCATCAGTCTCCAGACCTCTCTCGGAGCTGTCACTTCTACATCACAAAGTCATGTTGATTCTGATGTTTATTCAAACGACTTGACCTGTGACCGCTTTTGCTACCTTGTAAAACCTTCGGAGCCATCGGCAAAGACTAACCTGCCACACCTCATTTGCCTATAGCTTTGTGAACATGGGGAGAGAAAACATACTCACACACTCCGCTGCCAAAAACAAAGTTGCAAAATCCAAAGTGATGCTTCCTCAAACAGCCTGGGGGGAGGGGGGGTTGACTGACGGGTGGTGGAGGGGACAGGCAGGTGTAGACCGATGGTTAAAATAATTTATTTTACTACAAAAGCTTGTTTTCATGGATCATCTGAGTAGCCTAATCTTAGCCTTTGATTTCTGGCAGTGCCACTACGCTAACACCCAGCACAGGCCGACAGTCGGGAACCAGGGATTACAGTAGATTGTCATACACATGGTGTTTGGAACCAACCGACGGACTGTGTTTCTGTAGACACCCCTGGGCTGGATGGATGCAGTAGGTTTTTCCCTGAGATGCCAGTGGGCACTTAGCCTGCACTCAATAAACTAAACTACTTCTCCACCTGATCACACACCCAGCCTGTGATGTTGCTGACCCACCATCATGTGTTGCTAGGATGGGGGAAGGCGGTGGGTTATTTGCAATATGTAGTGGCTTTACACTGAACAAAAATATAAAATGCAACATGTAAAGTGTTAGTCTCAAGTTTCATGAGCTGAAATAAAAGATCACAGAAATGTTTGAAATGCACAAATGTTGTCCATATCTCAAATGTTGTGCAGAAATTTGTTTACATTCTTGTTAGTCAGCATTTCTCCTTTGCCAAGATAATCCATTCTACTGACAAGTGTGGCATATCAAGAAGTTGATTAAACAGCTCAATCATTACAAAGGTGCACCTTGTGCTGGGGACAATACAAAGCCACTCTAAAAAGTGCAGATTTGTCATACAACACAATGCCACAAATGTATGAAGTTTAAGGAAGCATTCAATTAGCATACTGACTGCAGGAATGTCCACCAGAGCGGTTGCCACAGAATTGAATGTTAATTTATCTACCATAAGCAGCCTCCATCAACGTTTTAGGGAATTTGGCACTACGTCCAACCGGCCTTACAACCGCAGATCACGTGTAACCACGCCAGCCCAGGAGCTCCACATCCGGCTTCTTCACCTGCGGGATCATCTGAGACCAGCCACCCGGACACCTGATGAAACTGTGGGTTTGCACAACCAAGGATTTTCAGCACAAACTGTCAGAAACCGTCTCAGGGAAACTCATCTGCGTGCTCGTTGTACACGCCAGGGTCTTGACCTGATTGTAGTTCTGGAAATGCTCACCTTCGATGGTCACTGGCACGCTGGAGAAGTGTGCTCTTCACGGATGAATCCCAGTTTCAACTGTACCGGGCAGATGGCAGACAGTGTGTATGGCAACGTGTAGTTGAGCGGTTTGCTGTCAACGTTATGAACAGAGTGCCACATGTTGGCGGTGGGGTTATGGTATGGGCAGGTATAAGCTATGGACAACAAAACACAATTGCATTTTATCAATGGCAATTTGAATGCACCGGGATAGCGTGACGAGATCCTGAGGCCCATTGTCGTGCCATTCATTCGTCTCAGCATGATAATGGACAGCCCCATGTCCCCTTGTCACATAATTCCTGGAAGCTGCAAATGTCCTAGTTCTTCCATGGCCTGTATACTCACCAGACATTTCACCCATTGAGCATGTTTGGGATGCTCTGGGTCAACAACATTCCACAAGCCACAATCAACAGCCTGATCAACTCTATGCAAAGGAGATTTGTGAGGCAAATGATGGCCACACCAGATACTGGCTGGTTTTCTGATCCACACCATAACCTTTTTTTAAGGTACACTACATAACCAAAGTATGTGGACACCTGCTCATCGAACATCTCATTCCAAAATTATGGGCATTAAAATGGAGTTGGTCCCCCATTTGCTGCTCGAACAGCCTCAACTCTTCTGGGAAGGCTTTCCACTAGATGTTGGAATATTTCTGTGGGGACTTGCTTCCATTCAGCCACTAACATTAGTGAGGTCGGGCACTGATGTTGGGCGATTAGGCCTAGCTCGCAGTCAGCGTTTACAATTCATCCCAAAGGTGTTGAGTTGAAGTCAGGGCTCTTTGCAGGCTAATCAAGTTCTTCCACACCTATCTCGCCAAATTCAGATATTCATCTGTCGGACTGGCAGATGGTGAAGCGTGATTCATCACTCCAGAGAACGTGTTTCTACTGCTCCATAGTCCAATGGGGGCGAGCTTTCCACCACACCGGCCAATGCTTGGTATTGCCCATGGTGATTTTAGGCTTGTGTGCGGCTGCTCGGCCATGGAAACCCACTTCATGAAGCTCCTGAGACGAACTGTTCTTGTGCTGACGTTGCTTCCAGAGGCAGTTTGGAACTCGGTAGTGAGTGCTACAGATGATTCTTACACGCTACGCACTTGTTGCTCCTAGACATTTCCACTTCACAATAACAGTACTTACAAGCGACCGGGGGCAGCTCCAGCAGGTCAAAAATTGGACAAAATTACTTGTTGGAAAGGTGGCATCCTATAACGGTGCCAAAGTGAAAGTCATTGAGCTCTTCAGTAAGGCCATTCAAATGTTTGTCTATGGGGATTGCATGGCTGTGTGCTCGATTTTATACACCTGCCAGCAACAGGTGTGACTGAAATAGCCAAATCCACTAATTTGAAGGGGTGTCCACATACTTTTGTATATATAATGTATCTGTGAACAACAGACCCATAGCTGTATTGCCAGTCATGTGAAATCTATAGATTACGGCCTAATAAATTAATTTAAATTGACTGATTTCCTTATATGAACTGTAAGTCAGTCAAATCATTGAAATTGTTTCATGTTCCATTTATATATTTGTTCAGTGAAGTTGACAATGTTTTAGATGGGCTGTGGTTTTAGAGGGAGTTTGGGATGGAATTTGGAGTGTATATGTAAGTGGGTGCGTGTGTGTAGGGCCGTAACTACATATGAGGACACTGAAAAAGAAAATATAATAATCCAAATATATATTTTGTACACAATAAAGAAAATAAATGACTGGTCAACTGAATATTGCTCCCAGCGTTGTACAAATTGTTCATATTCTTGATCTGACTGAGTTCTAATTTTCCGAACAAGTGGAAACATGAAAAGTGGTTTGTTCATTATGTTCACCTGCGTCACAAGGCCCTCTCATGGCACAGCCCGAGGGGTTGAAACATGAGGTAATTTTAAAACCGTGCTGCGACTCCTGTTGTCTACAGACATCCCCCCCCCTCAAAAAAATAGTAGTTTATAGAAAGTATTCAGACCCCTTGATGTTTTCTACATTGTTACGTTACAGCCTTATTCTAAAAATTATTCAATTGTTTTTTTCCCTCATCAATCTACATACAATACCCCATAATGACATATCAAAAACAGGTTTTTATCCATTTTTCCAAATGTATATATATTTTTTAAATCACATTTACATAAGTACTTACTGTAGTACTTTGGTGAAGCCCCTTTGGCAGCGATTACAGCCTCGAGTCTTCTTGGGTATGAAGCTACAAGCTTCGCGCAACTGTATTTGGGGAGCTTCTCCAGTTCTTCTCTGCAGATCCTCTCAAGCTCTGTCAGGTTGGATGGGGAGCGTTGCTGCACAGCTATTTTCAGGTCTCTCCAGAGATGTTCGGGTTCAAGTCCGGGCTCTGGCTGGGCCACTCAAGGACATTGAGACTTGCCCCGAAGCCACTGCTGCATTGTCTTAGCTGTGTGCTTAGGGTCGTGCTTAGGGTCGTTGTCCTGTTGAAAGGGTCCTGAGCGCTCTGGAGCAGGTTTTCATCAAGGAACTCTCTGTACTTTGCTCCGTTCATCTTTCCCTTGATCCTGACTAGTCTCCCAGTCCATAACGCTGAAAAACATCCCCACAGCATGATGCTGTCACCACCATGCTTTACCATATTGACGGTGGTAGGTTTCCTCCAGACTTAACACTAGGCATTCAGGCCAAAGAGTTCAATCTGGGTTTTATCAGACCAGAGAATCTTGTTTCTCATGGCCAGAGTTCTTTACGGAAGGACTCCAAGCAGGCAATAATGTCCCTTTTATTGAGCAGTGGCTTCCGTCTGGCCACTCTTCCATAATGGCCTGAAGTGCTGCAGAGATAGTTGTCCTTATGGAAGGTTCTCCCATCTCCACAGGAGAACTCTGGCGCTCTGTCAGAGTTATCAGCGGGTTCTTGGTCACCTCCCTGACCAATGCCCTTCTCCCCTGATTGCTCAGTTTGGCCGGGCAGCCAGCTCTAGGAAGAGCCTTGTTGGTTCCCAACTTCCTCCATTTAAGAATGCTGGAGGCCACTGTTCTTGGGGACCTTCAATGCTGCAGACATTTTTTGCTACCCTGCCCCAGATCTGTGCCTCGACACAATCCCGTCTCGGAGTTCCACAGACAATTCCTTCGACCTCATGATTTGGTTTTTGCTCTGACATGCACTGTACTGTCAACTGTGGGACCTTATATAGACAGGTGTGTGTCTTTCCAAATCATGTCCAATCATCAATTGAATTTACCACAGGTGGACAGCTCAAGTATGATCAATCGGAACAGGATGCACCTGAGCTCAATTTTGAGTCTAATAGCAAAGGGTCTGGGTTTAAAAAAAACATTTTTCATGTTATCATTATGGGGTATTGTATGTAGATTGATGAGGGGACAAAATAATTGAATCAATTTTAGAATAAGGCTGTAACGTAACAAAATGTGGAAAAAGAGAAGGGATCTGAAAACTTTCTGAATGCACCATGTCAGTCTATTGCAGTAACATGGAAGGGCGCTGGCTAGTATTACTTAGCCAGCTAGAAGGATGAAGCAAGAAGATAAGGTTAAACAGAGCCTACCTCATCAGATGCAAAAACAGGCTACTAAGTTCTCTTTGCTTTACAGAGAGTAGGCTACTGAGACAGACAGTGATGTGGCGCTCAGTGGTGAGGCTGAGGCAGGCTGCAATGCATGCAGGAGGAAGGAGAGGAGACAGAGAGAAAGAGGAAGCAATCAGAGAGACAGGTTAGTACAGTGGTCCCCAAACTTGGGTTCAGGCCCATATGTGGGGTCCTCTGAGAAAATCTGTACAAATCTTATCAAACAATTTAGGAACTTAAAAAAGAGAAGATATATTTCAATATGAACATCTCCAGATGGGCTATCTTCCCTATAGGTCTACATGAAAGTGCAATCAAAATGCAAACAATACAGTTCTAAGAATATCATACATTTGAATTCAAATCAATGGTTGTTCGTCTTTTCTCGATCGCCCACTGGAGTTTATAGTTTACCCATTACCCACCTTTTTTAACCACTACATCACTGATATTAATGGGAATTGTAAGTAATATTCTAATAATTCATGTGAATGTGATGGGAGAGGCAATACCGCCTGCCTGGTGCCCAAATTGATAACGTATGTCGCGTTTGAGTTTGGAGATGAATGGATTCAGTTCAGTAATCCTGATGAGCCCTTCCCAGCTAGTTAGTTTATGCTAGCTCGCTGGCAACAACAGCAGCATGGCACAAGTTAAAACGTGTTAAATAAAGTGATGTTTATTTCAATGGGCGAGGGAGAAGTCATTTTTAGCACGAGCAGTTAGGTTTAAGTGCCTTGCTTAAGGACACGTTGAAAATTGTTTCACCTAGTCGGCTCTGGGATTTGAAAGAGTGACCTTTTGGTTATTGGCCCAACGCTCTTAACCGCTAGCCTATCTGCCACCCCAGTTGTAGAATTGGTCACAGTCTGGATGTCCCCCTGACATGCCACATAACTAACGTAACGACAAGCCAGTGCGAGGTGCTTGCCGACGTGAGATTTGCTTCCCACTGGGCACCTGTAGGCTATCACATGTCACCAGCTGTAGCTAACGCCAATTTAACATTAACATTAGCGAGAGCAACAATTTAGTAAAAATGTTCTTCATGCTATTTCTTGAACTGCATTGTTGGTTAAGGGCTTGTAAGTAAGCATTTCAAGGTAAGGTCAACACCTGTTGCATTCGGCGCATGTGACAAATAAAATGGGATTTGATTTGAATTGCACTGTACAGCCTTACCCATGGATCTTGGGTCCATGAAATGGGGCATCAGCATATTCGGCGACAGCCACAGGCTACAATTCTGAAGAGTTCATTTTGAGTAGGATAGCATCCTACACGAGCAATAACTTGTAATATTGGTAGTAACCATCTGGATGTCACCGTGATACAGTCAACTCAGATAACATTTTATTTGTCACATGCTTCGTAAACAACGGGTGCAGGCTAACTGCTAAGGCTTACTTACGGGCCCTTTCCAACAAAGCAGACAATATTGCTCAATGGGTAGATTTTGCTTCGCAAGCTGCCAACACAAACACACTTGGCACAGTGTCCTTTACTCCCACTTGCTGTGCAGTAAAGGTGAAGTAGCTAGGTAGTGTAGCCAATATCAGGCCTGGGTGACAACTAAAGCACACTTATTGTAGTGATTTTCACAGAAAATCTAATCAAATTTTATTGGTCACATACACATGGTTAGCAGATGTTATTGCGAGTGTAGCGAAATGCTTGTGCTTCTCGTTCCGACAGTGCAGCATTATCTAACATGTAATCTAACAGTTCCACAACAACTTGATGATTGAGTTGGAGGCGTGCATGGCCAAGCGGTCATGGGTGAACAGGGAAAACAGGAGGGGCTGAGAACGCACCCTTTTGGGGCCCCAGTGTTGAGGATCAGCGAAGTGGAGATGTTGTTTCGTACCTTCACCACTTGGGAGCGGCCAGTCAGGAAGTCCAAGACCCACATGGCGGGGTTGCGACCCAGGGCCTCAAGCTTAATGATGAGCTTGGAGGGTACTATGATGTTGAATGCTGAGCTATTGTCAGTGAACAACATTCTTACATAGATATTCCTCTTGTCCAGATGGGATAGGGCAGTGTGCAGTGTTATGGTGATTGCATCGTTTGTGAACCTATTGGGGTGGTAAGCAAATTTAAGTGGGTCTAGGGTGACAGGTAAGGTGGAAGTGATTTGATCCTTGACTAGCCTCTCAAAGCACTTCATGATGACAGAAGTGAGTGCTACGTGGCGATAGTCATTTAGTTCAGGTACCTTTACCTTCTTGGGTACAGGAACAATGGTGGTGGCCATCTTGAAGCGTTGGGGACAGCAGATTGGGATAGGGAGAGATTGAACATATTCATAAACACACCAGCCAGCTGGTCATGAGTACGCGGCTCGGGATGCCGTCAAGACCGGTATGAAAAATAGTCCCAACTTCGGCAGAGAAGTTTCAAATTCTAACGCAAGTTTCTAGCCACAAACATAAACTAGCTGGAAAGGGCGCATCAGGTCAACTGACTGAACCGACTGAACCGAATACATTGGTCTCAATTCTATTCTCGCTGTGCGACATACGTCATCAGTTTGGGCACCAGGCATGTCCGTATAACCTCTGTGTTCTCCATCGATGTCTGTTTGTGAGGAGCTTGATTAATCATGCCTAGGAATACAAACGTGAACTCTTTGTATTTTGAGAAAATAGATATTATGTAAAGAGTTTATGATTTTATGCAAAACATCATTACAACTGACTGAACATTCGCTGATGCCATGTGGCAGTGTGAATCATTTATCATATTTTCCCCCTTTCAGGGGTATGCCATTACAGTTGTACAGATAATAGGCTATGTGTTTGTAGATCAACTGAGGTGAATGAACCTACAGCAGCCAAGGTGATAATGGCTGGGGTAATTTTTGCAAGTTTTTGCTGTTCTCCAAATAGCATTTTCTGAACTGTTTTAGTTATATAGAAATGCAGTAAATGAGCTACAACTTTCAAAAAATCCCCTGCCCCCTTTCCAGACTTCATTAAAACTCAAACCCTTGTTACGTGCGTGTGTGTGTGTCTGTGTGTGTGTGTGTGTGTGTGTGTGTGTGTGCGCGCGTCTGCATGAGCCGTGTGTACATGTGTCTGCTTTCCTCAGTTCTCTCAAATAAACGCTGACCAGTATGTTGCCATCCTTCCTTCCTTGTCATTCCAGGTATGCCCCTCAGTCTGGACTGTAAGGCCTTCTTCGGCTACAGCGGGGAGTCCAGACCTATCATCTACTGGATGAAAGGGGAGAAGTTTGTGGAGGAGCTGGCAGGCCACATTAAAGAAAGTGAAGTCAGGTACTGTGTCTATCACTGCAAACTTTTCCTGTTTTTATTTTTCTGATGGTGGACATTGTGGTTTCTGCTTACATACAGATACTAAAGTTGCTGTGACTGACAGTGTTACTTGTAGGAAGAAAAAAAAAACATCCTCCCCAATATTATCCCCTTTAGGTCTGTGGAGTAATGTCTTGTGGGTGTGAAACATCATCAGGAGTCATTAGGAGTGTGATGTGCCAGCGGCCACATCCTGTGCTGTCCAGTGTGAGGTATTAACTATGACTGACAGCTTATAATACCTCCATCGGCAGGGGGGAGTTCTGCTTCAATATCAGCCCCAGGATTTGTACTACAGTCTAAAGGGGCAGAAGCAAAATCTTCACTCGTACAATGAGAAATCATGTAACATTAATTTAACAAAAGCAGACTGCTCCCATTGAAAGTGGTAAGAGTGAGAGCTCCTCATCTTGTTGGAAACGTTGATCTCCACAAAGAGAAGGAAGCTAGTAATTACCACATAAAGCTGTTGTGTAAATTGAACCAATACTACTAAATGACAAATTAAAGTCGCTCACCTCCCCAGCCTGGAGTAGAGAGAAGCATTTCAGAGTCATAAAGTACACAATGGATTTCAAAACAACTGAACTGACTCCTCCACACCAGAGCCCACCTCTACAATTAGACATCTGCTATCTAGCGTTACTCCTGGCTCCCGCTCCTATCAACATCCAGTGTCTTCTCCCTGGACTGGCTAGGAACAATGCCTGTAACTGCCACCACATCCCAGCACACACGACCAAAACAAAACCAACCAATTTTTCTCTCTTACTAACCAAACGAGGCTGGATGTCTACAGCTGTACAGATGAGAGTGGGAAGATACTGAAATTAATTATGAAAAGCAGATAAAAGCACTGAATGGTCAAAGGGGGTTGAGACAGAGGAGATACAGTGAAGAGTTATTATTTGTTGACAGGCAGACTGTAATTTTCCATCTGCCTCAATATTGGTGAACGGCCAAGAATTATGACTAAGAAGGGAGAGTAGAAAAGGCTGCTTATTTAAGAGGGTCTAATAACCCTAAGAACAAAGGCTGTGCCAGTTTTCAGGATAAATATGTTTGGGAATTCATACAAAGAAGTCCAGGTCAGGTTAGTGCAGTAAAATGCTCTGACCCAGTTTCTTTCAGCGCTCCTGGTGTACCAATGCAATCTGAGACAGAGGGAGATAGAGATGGAGAGAGAGAGTGTGCATGTGTGTGTTTCGTGTGTGCGTGCGTGCGTGTGTCTCTGTCTGTCTTTGTCTGCACGTGTGTGCCTGTGTGCCTGTGTGCTCGTGGGTGTTTGTGAGGATGTGCGTAAACGTATGCGTGTCCGACTGTGAATATTCTGGAGAGTTTTAGCAAGTGGCTCGTCATTCAGAATGACCTCTCACACTGCACAAATCGCCTGTCAGAGCCGAGCATCACATCAGTCGTTCCCACTGACACTGCAAAGAGCTGCTCTGTATTTTGGGGTGGAGGAGTTGAAGTGCTCCTGTGGGGGAGAGTTTTTTTTTTTAACGCCGCAGACTGACCATGTCTCCTCTGCTCCGGTTTTGTTTTCCTACAGCCAAGCGGAGGAACACTGCCAGGCAGCAGGCTCACTAACACCACCACTAATTACACCATCGCCTCCTTTCCCCCACTAGAAGCACGTCCTCCTTCCTAACATAGATGTACAAGTTCGGGATGCCGCAGTGTCGCCCACATGGCCCCTGTCCCTCACTCCCCCATCCCTCCCTCACTCCCCCGTACCTCCCTCTTCCCTGAGCCATGACAGCTCAGCCCCCGCACTGCCGAGACACATCAATCTGCTGGCAATGGGCCATGGATTTGGCCTGAGACGGGGATTACCACAAATAACCCCCGTTCGCCATCCTGCGGACCGGCAGCACCACAAGTCAATCCAGGCCTGACAGACCCTCCAACCTCCCCTCCTCACAGCAAGCAAGTTGCCATAGAACGCCCCATCAGCCAGGCCTGGGCCGTCAGGCCGCCAGCCTCCCAGCTCTCCCCTGGATAAACATACAAGACCACGTGACACAGGCCAACCCAGGCTGCGAGATGAGGCTAGAAAGGGTGAGGGGTGGGAGGGTGAAGCATAAGGATACACACACACACACACACACACACATACATACATACAGTTGAAGTCGGAAGTTTACATACACTTAGGTTGGAGTCATTAACTTGTTTTTCAATCACTCCACAAATTTCTTGTTAACAAACCATAGTTTTGGTTAGGACATCTACTTTGTGCATGACACAAGTAATTGTTCCAACAATTGTTTACAGACAGATTATTTCACTTATATTTCACTGTATCACAATTCCAGTTTACATTCACTAAGTTGACATTGCCTTCAAACAACTTGGAAAATTCCAGAAAATGATGTCATGACTTTAGAAGCTTCTGATAGGCTCATTGACATCATTTGAGTCAATTGGAGGTGTACCTGTGGATGTATTTCAAGGCCTACCTTCAATCTCAGTGCCTCTTTGCTTGACATCATGGGAAAATCAGAAGAAATCAGCCAAGACCTCAGAAAAAAATAGTTGACCTCTAAAAGTCTGGTTCATCCTTGGGAGCAATTTCCAAACGCCTGAAGGTACCATGTTCATCTGTACAAACAATAGTACGCAAGTATAAACACCATGGGACCACACAGTAGTCATACCGCTCAGGAAGGAGACGCATTCTGTCTCCTAGAGATTAACGTACTTTGGTACGAAAAGTGCAAATCAATCCCAGAACAACAGCAAAGGACCTTGTGAAGATGCTGGAGGAAACAGGTGCACTTCACAAAATAGATGGCAACATGAGGTAGGAAAATTATGTGGATATATTGAAGCAACATCTCAAGACATCAGTCAGGAAGTTAAAGATTGGTCGCAAATGGGTCTTCCAAATGGATATTGACCCCAAGCATACTTCCAAAGTTGTGGCAAAATGGCTTAAGGACAACAAAGTCAAGGTATTGGAGTGGCCATCACAAAGCCCTGACCTCAATCCAATAGAAAATGTGTGGGCAGAACTGAAAAAGTGTGTGCGAGCAAGGTTACACCAGTTACACCAGCTCTGTCAGGAGGAATGGGCCAATATTCACCCAAATTATTGTGGGAAGCTTGTGGAATGCTACCCAAAACTTTTGACCGAAGTTAAACAATTTAAAGGCAATGCTACCAAATACTAATTGAGTGTATGTAAATGTCTGACCCACTGGGAATGTGAAAGAAATAAAAGCTGAAATAAATCATTCTCTCTGCTATTATTCTGACATTTCACATTCTTACAATAAAGTGGTGATCTTAACTGACCTATGAAATTGAATTTTTACTAGGATTAAATGTCAGGAATTGTGAAAAACGTAGTTTAAATGTATGTGGACACCTGCTTTTCGAACATCTCATTCCAAAATCATGGGCAAAATCATATGGAGTTGGTCCACCCTTTGCTGCTTCTGGGAAAACTTTTCATCAAATGTTGGAACATTGCTGTGGGGACTTGCATTCGGCCACAATAGCATTAGTGAGGTCGTTAGTGAGGTCGGGGGCTGATGTTGGGCGATTAGGCCTGGCTCTGTGCAGGCCAGTCAAGTTCTTTTCCACCGATCTCGACAAACCATTTCTTTATGGACCTTGCTTTGTGCACGGGAGTATTGTCATGCTAAAACAGGAAAGGGCCTTCCCCAAACTGTTGCCACAAAGTTGGAAGCACAGAATCGTCTATAATGTCATTGTATGCTGTAGCGTTAAGATGTACCTTCACTGGAACTAAGGGACCAAGACCGAACTATGAAAAACAGCCCAAGACCATTATTCCTCCTCCAACAAACTTTACAGTTGGCACTATGCATTCGGGCAGGTAGCGTTCTCCTGGCATCCGCCAAACCCATATTCATCCATCGGACTGCCACATGGTGAAGCGTGATTCATCACTCCAGAGAACGTGTCTCCACTGCTCCAATGGTGTGAGCTTTACACCATTCCAGCAGATGCTTGGCATTGTGCATGGTGATCTTAGGCTTGTGTGCGCCTGCTCGGCCATGGAAACCCATTTCATAAAGCTCCTTACTAACAGTTCTAGTGCTGACGTTGCTCCCAGAGGCAGTTTGGAACTCGGTAGTGAGTGTTGCAACCGAGGACAGACAATTTTTATGTGCTTCAGCACTTGGCGGTCCCATTCTGTGAGCTTGAGTGGCCTACCACTTCGCGGCTGAGCCGTTGTTACTCCTAGAGGATTGCACTTCACAATAACAGCACTAGTGTGTGTATATGTACACATATACACAGACCGCATGCTCGCTGGCATCTGCATGCTGTGTGTGTGTGTGTGTGTGTGTGTGTGTGTGTGTGTGTGTGTGTGTGTGTGTGTGTGTGTGTGTGTGTGTGTGTGTGTGTGTGTGTGTTGGCTCTCCAGCTCCACTCTAATGGCAAAAGTCAACAGCAGGACTCCGGGGCAGAATCTATGCCTAACAAGGATGACCTCAGTGCTGAACTCTTGTTAGCTGCATTGTGGAACCAGGGCCTGGCTCTGAAAACAGCCACTATGCGAGACGTATCTCTGTCCCCCACTATCAACCTAAGTAGGATCTTCTATGCTCCGGGCTATGGCACCACCCCTGAGGTCTGTCTCTCTCTCGTCCTCCTCCTCCTCCTCCTCTACACAGGGTGTTGAAGGAGTATCTAGGGGAGAAAGAGGTGGAGCTGTCCCTAACCTTTGATGCGGTGGAGGAGACTGACCTGGGCAACTACACCTGCTTTGTGGAGAACCATATCGGGCGGAGGAGTGGCAGCGCCATCCTGCAGAAGAAAGGTATGCTTGGCCTCAAAACTGCTGCTTCTGCCTAAGCTGCTGCTATGACAGCAACACTTTAGGCTAACAGATTATGGGTAATGTCTCCCTGGGGAGGGGTGCGGCGGTGCAACGTCAGGCCTCAGTGCCATCCCACCTCCCTCGCCATCCCCTCCTGGAGGGGGGTGTCCCGCTGTGTCTCTTCTAATGGGACAGGTGATTAAAGCCACAACTAATGACGACCTTCCTTCTACTGGTTCTGTCCTTCCAGAGGAGTGGTTAAGTATAGGAGGGTAAACACCCAAGGATCACTGAGAGACACTGACAGTGTCCCTCTCCCTGTCTCTCTACCTCTGTCTTTATCTGCCTTCATATCTCTGTCTTTATCTGCCTTTCTATCTCTCTTTTCCTATTTTTCTGCATTTGTCTCGCTCCCTCTCTTCCCTCACCCCCTCTCGCTCTCCCTTTCCCTCTTCCGCTCTTGCTCTCTCCCTCTCCCTCTCGCTCTCTCCCTTCCTTCTTACCTCCCCCTTTTTCTTTCTCTCTGCCCCCACTTTCTCCCTCCCTCTCTTTCTCTGATTATGCGTAGGGAGGAGCACAACCTCTGACTCATGCTAAGCAGTTCATTTAGTTCAGACTCAGCCTAAGATTGGTCAGAGGAGACAGGGGGTACCATTGTCACAGAGTATTCGTGCAAGTAACAGTCAATTAGGGGTGAGAGCATTATCTCCATTTCCCATTTGGGCAGTGACTAATTAAAACCCCATTTCCTCCTGCCAAATTTGTCTAACAATACTGTGTCATTCTATATGTATCATTCAGTGAGGGTAAAGGTAAGGAACCTGGCTAAACTGAGATGTATACTTGGAGAAATACATTTAGGAAGCGATTGTATGGAGATGAATGTTGCTAGGTAGGTAGTGAAAACCATGAGTACTGAAAGAGCATGAGTTTGCAGACAGCAGACTTTGATCCCCATTTCTCTTTGTCTTGGAAAGGCAGATATGCTTGAGTCACAGCTTTATAAGTGCATTGTAAACTAGATTTTGTCTGAGAGCCTCAGCACAATGAAAAACTACAACCGTGAATTGTCTGCTTCGTATGCACCAATATAGTATTGTAGCAGGTCACAAAGGGCAAAATTAGTCTAATGGAATCAAATATAATACTTATGTATTTTATGTTACAATATTGCATGAAAGATTCATCCCAAATGCCCTCCTAACCTCCCAAAGAGCTGAGTCATCATCTCAAGGCATTGTTGTGTCTCGTTTCACAAGGAAAACAATTCATTGAAATGTATTTCAGGCCCTTGAGCACATTCATATAGCCATTAATGAGGAAAACAGCGTAATTTGTACCTATTAACTTTAGGTTCGTCAGCATATAGTGTTCTGTATAATTTTGATAGCCATTAAAATTGAGGAAAATATGTAAACAAATAGCATGTAGGGCAGCACAGACTAGATCAGACAAGTAGATCAGTGTTGGGGGAAAAAATGCATCCAAATATTTGGTCCATAAATATTTAATTCCCCATAAAACATGAGAAATCCTTCCCGCTCCAGTTTTGAAATATTGCTCAGCAAATGAGTGTCCTGAATATTCAGTATTTAAATATTAGTAGGAAGTACAGAACTGTGCTATTACTTTGGACATCAGTTTAGTTCAGTTCAGGTTTCTCCATGAGAAGGAATGAGTGGTCCTGTGTTCTACACTGTCTGGTCTTGGAGAGTGAGGCTACAGAGACCTCTACTGGCCACTGCTCACTGGGCTAAACACTAATCATCACGGCCCATAGAACACATGACAGAACACATGCAACATAATGGAGGAGCACATTATAATCAAGCATAAACATTGAGGGCTCTACTCACAGTATTGATCTGTGTTGTATACGTGTGGGATGTTAGAGTAATGCTTGTAGTGAATGGCAATGGAACCTCCTTGTATTGTTCAACTGCAGCTGAATTGTGGTTTCACAGGGATGACTACAGGGCCCCTGTTCATAAATCATCTCAGAGTAGGAGCGCTGATCTAGGATCAGTTTAGCCTTTTAGATCATAAATGAATAAGATTACAAGGACAGTGGGAACCTGATCCTATATCAACACTTCTGCTCTGAGATGCTGTATGAATACAGGCCCAGATTGCTGAAGTGGTTTAGCTCAATAGGATATATACCTATTTTGATAAAAACTGAATGTATAAGGAAATGGCACGCCGGCCCATCGTCCCTCTCTTCTTAAAGGTTTTATGATTTCACAGATGAGTGCGTTCACACACCAACCTACCAAGTACCCCAGTGCTGTGTGTCAGTGACGAGTGGCCCGACAGATAGTGTAATGTCTGACAGATGCAGGATGAGAAATTATGCTGCTATCATCTGGAGTGACTGCAGCTAAGATTTATGGCTCATATTTGGTGAATGGCAGCAGAGCAAACATGAACGATTATAGCTAGTTTTGCACCCCCTCGGCCCCCTTTCATACACACGTACGCACGCACACACCTTCAATGTTGCGTGTGAAAGCATAGAACGAAGAAATGTTCTCATATCTCTGTCTTTCTGCTGTGTTTCTCATAAAGAATATATATGACAGTTCAATTGAACTCAATTCAGATGAATGCTTGGTTCTTCATGCAGTATTTCCTCACAGAACACTTGGAAATGACTTAATTGAACCCTATAGGCCCCCAAGAACTGTGAACGTAAGCTTCTCCTCAGACTCTTCATATATCGCTCTCTGTATGTTTATATTTGTTCTCTACCAGACATGTAATCATATCTATCTTTCTGTTCTGTCTCTATCTCCTGTACCAGACATGTACAGGCTAGAGCTGGCTGGTGGACTAGGGGCCATCCTGCTTCTTCTGGGCTTCTTCACGGCCATCTACAAGTGCTACAATGTGGAGATCATGCTCTGCTACCGGAGGCACTTTGGGAGCGACGAGACAGAGGACGGTGAGTGTGTGTCACCTGGGGCTGGGCTGGGTGTGTCCTACGCAACCAGTTCTGGGCCTATAGCCCACCCAGTGAGATTCTCAGAGCAGGGAAAAGGTCAGTCACAGCTCTCAGCGCCCCCGGAGACTGTAACAAAAGCGGTATTCTCACCGTATTAAGGATTCATGCGAGAGAAAAAAGTATCTGTTTGGAATTCATGAGAACTAGAGCTGATGCTCCTTATTTTAGTGACACAGAATTACTTAACATTCTGGCCACTTATCCCATAGTTGTCTGTATCCACACTTCTTTGTTTTAGGATTTAAGTTTCACATTTATATGACATGGTTGTCACTTTCTAGGATAGATCCCCTTGCCATACATTCACAATAGAGACATACAGCATTTTTGTTGTTAAACAACTATGTCATGTCATACTCATATTCATCTAGAATTCTCATTTGGTAACAGAAAACTGTCTCTTTGTCTTTGTCTCTTCACCCACAGACAACAAGGAGTATGATGCATATTTGTCCTACACCAAAGTGGAGCTGGATTCAATGAACAGGGGCTCCAGTGAAGAGGAGCAGTTTGCTCTGGAGATCCTCCCAGATGTTCTGGAGAAACACTACGGATACAAGCTCTTCATCCCCGACCGGGACCTCATCCCTAGCAGCCACAGCAGTGAGTGATCCCCCCCCATCTATATCCCTCATGGGAGGGCTTCTCTTTGTGATCTAGGTCTACCTCCCTCCATCTCGCTCGCTCTCTCTCTTCCTTCCTCCCTCTATCTATCCATCCATCTATCCACCCATCCCTCCCTCTCTCCTTCTCCACAACTCTGTCCCTAGTGGGAAGGCTTCCACCCACTGCCCAGAATTCATTTGACTGTCAAGAAGAATCAAGACAGACGCACATCTTAATCTCCTTTGCCGTGGCTGTATTTGTTCTGTCATCGCCAATATAAGGGTGGTGTGTGTTGTGGTGTGCTTTGAGGGCCTGCATATACTGTGTTATCTGTCAATGATGGATCTCTCATCTCCACAAGGCAGCTACTGTACCATTTATTGGTGTTGGCATCTTATTTGGGAGTGTAATTGGTGTAAAGTAGTTACATGTATGGTAAAAGCAGCGAGGAACTGTAATTCAGCAACTGTATGTATGGTTTACCAGTACATTACATACGCTTGATGTACAGTGCATTCGGAAAGTATTCGGACCCCTTGACTTTTCCACATTTTGTTATGTTACAGCCGTATTCTAAAATGTATTAAATCGTTTTCCTCCCTCATCAATCTGCGCACAATACCCCATAATGAGATTTTTAGAAATGTTTCCAAATTTATCTTTTTAAAAAATACACAAGTACTCAGTACTTTGTTGAAGCACCTTTGGCAGCAATTACAGCCTCGAGTCTTATTGGGTATGACGCTACATGCTTGGCACACCTGAATTTGGGGAGTTTCTCCCATTCTTCACCGGACTCTGGCTGGGTCACTCAAGGACAATCAGAGACTTGTCCTGAAGCCAGTCCTGTGTTGTCTTGGCTGTGGTTTGGGTCGTTGTCCTGTTGGAAGGTGAACGTTCACCCCAGTCTGGGGTCCCGAGCGCTCTGGAGCAGGTTTTCATCAAGGATCTCTCTGTACTTTGCTCTGTTCATCTATCCCTCGATCCTGACTAGTCTCCTAGTCCATGACGCTGAAAAGCATCCCCCACAGCATGATGCTGCCACAACCATGCTTCACTGTAGGGATGGTGCCAGGTGTCCTCCAGACCTGACGCTTGGCATTCAGGTCAAAGATTTCAATCTTGGTTTCATCAGACCAGAGAATCGTGTTTCTCATGGTCTGAGAGTGCTTTAGGTACCTTTTGGCAAACTGTGCCTTTTACTGAGGACTGGCTTCCGTCTGTCCACCCTACCATAAAGGCCTGATTGATTGAGTGGAGGTTTTCCCATCTCCACAGAGGTACTCCGGCGCTCTGTCAGAGTGACCATCGGGTTCTTGGTCCTCTCCCTAACCAAGGCCCTTCTCCCCCGATTGCTCAGTTTGGCCGGGCAGCCAGCTCTAGGAAGAGTCTGGGTGGTTCCAAACTTCTTCCATTCAAGAATGAGAGGCCACTGTGTTCTTGGGGACCTTCAATGCTGCAGAAAGTTTTTGGTACCCTTCCCCAGATCTGTGCCTCGACACAATCCTGTCTCGGAGCTCTATGGACAATTCCTTCGACCTCATGGCTTGGTGTTTGCTCTGACATGCACTGTCAACTGTGGGACCTTACATCGACAGGTGTGTGCCTTTCCAAATCATGTCCAATCAATTAAATTTACCACAGGTGGACTCCAATCAAGTTGTAGAAACATCTGAAGGATGATCAATGGAAACAGGATGCACCTATGTAAATAAAGTATTTCAGTTTTTTATTTTTAATACATTCGCACAAATTTCTAAAAACCTGTTTTCAATTTGTCATTATAGGGTATTGTGTGTAGATTGATTAGGGTGGAAAATGGATTTAAATCATTTTCGAATAAGGCTTTAACGTAACAAAATGTGGATGAAGTCAAGGGGTCTGAATACTTTCCGACTCCACTGTATGTCAATTCATCTTGTTATACTTTTATACACACTCACATCTCTCCACCTATGGCATTTTGCCCCATACAAAAAATTATATTCCCACCTTGCACTACAAATATATTGCAAACTAATGTCCATTCCTTGCATAATTTAACATGCAGTGAATTCAAAATAAATCAAAAACTCCTTAGGCTGGTCAAAGCCATGCTTACATAAATAAACTGCTTTCTAAGTGTGTTTGCTCGCTGGCACACCATGGGGTGTATTGATAGTGCTGCATAGGTAATGAATTATAGAGAAATGTTCAGTTCCTTGAGAGGCAGGCTGCCATCATTAGTACCAACGCACTTACAGATCAGGCCAACACGACCAAATAACAACGTGTTTAAATGCCTCATTTAGAGAGAGAGAGAAAGAAAGAGAGTGAGAGAGAGAGAGAGAGAGAGAGAGAGAGAGCAAGAGCGAGAGAGAGAGCGAGAGAGAGAGCGAGAGAGAGAGCGAGAGAGAGAGCGAGAGAGAGAGCGAGAGAGAGAGCGAGAGAGAGAGCGAGAGAGAGAGCGAGAGAGAGCGAGAGAGAGCGAGAGAGAGAGAGCGAGCGAGAGATTAATTGATTTATGTAATCATCAGCATATGAAAAACGGGGAGAGACATTTATTAAAATAGCACTCTAGCTCAGTCCCGCCCATACAAATTGTACTATTTATGCACAGCAAATTGACCGTGAAATTGCAATGTGTTGTTGCTCTTCCATCATTAATTTTGTTAGGAACTGGCAAGAAATGAAAGGAAGAGCATTTCAAATCAAATCCACCAACATCGCAAGGTCAACATATTTATACATATTTCATTGCCAATTAAACATCTGAATGTCTATTAAATTAATATCAATATATGTTAATGTAACATTGTAAAGATATGAATCCATCTGACCCTTTTTGAGCTCTCTCAGTATGGTGCCTCTGTATTCGCAGTCTGAACATTACCCCCAATACATATTTAGGGTTGAATCTATTCGGGATATGTCCATGAAAAACACAACATTATCTCAATATCCATACTAGACGAGACTTGGGGCCCTGCAGGAAAAACAACACATAACAAAGGGTCGAGCTGCTACCCCCGCTAAGTGTATCCTTTATTTAACATTGGCCTCATTATTTCTCCAGTACATATTGCTAAAGTTTTATACACAAGTAAGGAGAAAGGATCTCATTTGCGAAGGCTTGCTTTGGTGCTCCCTGTGCTCAGAGTGCTATTTTCAGGCGGCCGCTAATACCTCCATATTGAAAAGGTCTGACACACTATCTTTCATCATAAGCCAGAAAAAAAGGTTGATAGACAGTCTCAAGCTCCTTTAGCTCCGGTGCCACTGCCACATAATGTGTGTGGTAGATTACTTTGAACAAAGTCCCCCACACAGCACATTCTTCAGCTGAGGTCACTGCCTCTTCATATGTGCGAGGGGAGATCCCATTCCCCCCATAAACAAAGCATTTCTAAGTGAATAGCCTAATACAAGACAATCTTGTATATGTCATCTTTTCATGGTAAGCCACATCGATTAAGCTGCGTGGGTGTAAAGGATGATCATTCAAATGTAAATTGGGTCCGAGTAACATTTAGTTGGAATTACATCAGACTTAACTCACTCTTTAGACTAGATAATGCAATTGTGTGCTGCCTGAGGGGAAGTGTGGTGTTTTTTTTTAATAGCCTTCTATATTCAGGGGTTTATTCTTAAATACATGCTCCATTAACCACAGTCTGGATACTGTGCTGTGTAAAGGAAGTTAGAGATCTGGGCCCGTGTCCACAAAGCGTTTCAGAGTAGAAGTGCTGATCTAGTATCAGTTTTACCATAGATCATAGTGAATAAGATTACATGGACATATCCTGGATCAGCACTCCTACTTTAGGTTGCTTAGTTTGGCCCAACAATAATAAGATGATGTATCAAGTGTTTTGTTTATTTTCATGTTTTATTTCTCGTGATCTCTGTTATAATGCTATTAATGGGATTAGGCCTTATGTTGACGTTCATGCTAATCGTCGTACGTATAGGAATGTGCGTTTATAGTAGGATATGGAGGTGGGGCATAAGTCGTGTGGTGGCGCTGGTGCCTGGGGTGGTGTTGGGTGTCAGGAAGGAAGATGTGGGGTTTAAGGGTGTGGTGTGTGGTGTGTGTAGCAGTGGGGTGGACGGTTGAGGTAGAGGAGGGCCAATGTGTGATGTGACACGTGCAGGTGGAAAAGACAGGTTCCCTGCGGGGGAAGGCTGGACACTCTGGACCATTACCCAGCCTGAGCCAGCCGTCCGCTTAGAGCTAATATGGAATTTACCTCTTTTACATCTCTCTCTCTCTCTCTCTCTCTCTGTCTCTCTCTCACCCTAGAACTTCCTGTTTTCTATGACTCATAGCCACCCTCTATTTAGCAGTGTACATGTTTTGCCTGCTTTTCAACAGGCTAATGACATTGCTATTGGAATATGCTCACGTACAGGTTTAGGATTAATACATCCGGGTAGTGAGAAGCCTATATTGACTGAAATGATGTTTTTTTTAAGGTGCGGTGTTGTCCTGATGCTGTCTGTTTGGTGCTATAGTGGGAATAGTTATAGGGTGTGTAATGTGACATAGATCAGAGTGTTGGTTGCTTCTGTGTTCTGTAATGTCTCGGGGTGTTGTTTTAGACCTGCAGCTTCATGCTGCTGTTATCTCAATTCTAAATGGACAAATATGAATGTTTTGTTACATGCTATTCTTTGACATGCACTCTCTTTCTTTCCCTTTCTCTGTGTCATTCTGTTTTTCTCTCTCTCTCTCTTTGTATGTCTCTCTCTCTCTCTTCTCCAGTCTACATCGAGGACCTGGCGCGAAGTGTGGAGCAAAGCAGGCGGCTGATCATCGTGTTGACTCCTGAGTTTGTGGCCAAGCGCGGCTGGAGCATCTTCCAGCTGGAGACACGGCTCCACAGCATGCTGGTGACAGGGGAGATCAAGGTCATTATGATTGAGTGTGCTGACCTCAAGAGCGTCATCAACTACCAAGAGGTGGAGGCCCTGAAGAACACCATTAAAGTGCTCACCATCATCAAGTGGAGGGGCCCTAAGAGCAACGAGCTCAAGTCCAAGTTTTGGAAGCAGGTGATTTACGAGATGCCGGTAAAGAGGAAGGAGATGCTGTCTCGCCGGCAGGTGCTTGACTCCGGAGAGCAGGGCCTGTTCGGCGACCTGCAGACGGTCTCCACCATCGCCATGACGACCACGTCTGCCTCACTGGCGCCCGCCCACCATGCCGAGATCCCAGACTTTAACCAGGCCGGCCACCCCCAGATGAGACACTACTGCACCCGTAGTTACGAGTATAAGATGCCCGGTTCCCCCTTGCAGATAGCCACCTTGAGTAACCGTCACATGTACTGCAATATCCCCATGACGCTGCTCAACGGACAGGTGACTCAGAACAACACGATGGGAAAGAGCAAGCAGGAGATCCACTTGAACAGCACATTCGTCCCTCTATCTGGAAGGGAACTCACAAGTGATATCTGGTAGACTGATATTCAGCAACTGGCTTGATGGCACCATTTTTATTTATTTATTTGAGCTTTTTTTTTATCTGCATGAAGAATCATTTAGACAAAACACTGATTTAAAAAAAAAAAAAAAAAAAAAGACTGAACACAATCATTTCTCACGGACTACTTTCATTGGCGATTAAATGTTTTATTTTTTCCGTTCAGCCATAAGAAAAAAAGGGAAAAAAGTGGAAAAAAGGAGTTGCTCCAGTCATCATTTTCTTACTTGAAAAATGTCTCCTTTTCTGAGATAAGTAATACATTCAAAAACCTTGTTTTTAATGTTCAAGGTATTGTTATTATGTACAGTTTTCATATCTTCTATAAACATTCATGATGATTCCTTTGCGATGTTAATGGTGTATGAGTATGTGAGTGAATCCACATGAAATGATTCTGACCTGGGATACTTCATGGGAAAGGGGGACATTTCTCATTGCAGCACAATTCTATAAAGACCGACTGAACACATTCTCTGTGAGCTTTAAACATTTTACAGTATATTTAAGCAAATCAATAATGTTTGAAGGTATTGTCATTGTTTAAGGCCAATTAAATATGAATATTTGAAATGTTTGATACAATATTTGTTTGAGTTGTATTCTGTGACTCTAGTTGCTGTCTCTTGATTTCTGCCTGTTACTTTGCTAATTCTATTTGGTAAAAACAAGAAGCCCTCATAAACTTTTTTTCGACATCTCTTCTGAAATCCTCCCCTGCTTCTCATGCCTTCTTTCCTCCCTGTCGGCCATATTGTTTTCAGATTACTATTGAGTTGTCTCCTTGAGGATGACCTGCTCTCTAAAGGTTACAGATGGACTCAGTGTGGTGCTTTGGGAACCGATCGTAGTTTTGACTGACTGTATTGTAGAAATGGAATGGAACTGGGATCACCTGAGATCACCTAATTGCATTTGTATCTATTTTATTTCTTTTGTTTTGCAAAATGAGAAGAGAATAATCTTAAAGAAGCTCCCTCTTCTCAGCATAAGTTGCTTTGCTGCTTTTATCCTGGCTCCACCCTAGAGAATTCATCCTATTGGTCTGCTTTGTTTTTTAATATAGCACCCTCTATCTGTCTCATTGCGTTATAGCCGAAATACCAAGATTGTAAAAAAAAATGACTTAGACAATGGTCTGAGCTTGGTGACCTTCAAGAGCAAACGAAAATACTAACCGCAGGAGGTCAAAGAGATTGCAAGCATCAGTCTGAGCCATTGCTGAACTGCCCACAGATGTCTTCTCCAACATCAGTTATAAATCCTAAGTTTATTTAATGCCTTTTTTTTCTGTTTGCAAGCTGATGGATTTTGATAGTGATTCCATGCCATGAATAGCCAGGGCATCAATGTGCATATGATGAAATCAAATAAATAATTTTATGGGACCCTTGCGAATGGCTGTATATTAAATCATGTTGAAATCACACAGGTTGTTTACTGCTTGATTTATTCGTACTTTGTTTGGTTTTGATTTTCATTGTAATGCTGTCACTTTACCTAAGTGGAGAAATAATATTAATCTACTTGGTGGAGTACAATATGTCATGCTTTCAATGGTCATACGTGTCAGCTACTATTGCAACAGGAGCTTTAGTCTTTCCAAGTCGCAAAAACTGAAATAGTGTATGTTTGTTAGGCGGCCCTCTATTACCTATGGAAGCCCATTCCCGCAACTTGAAAAAAAAATCGGTACACTCCAAACATTTCGAGATAGTGTCTCAATTTTGACTTAACACAGAATTTCAAGATACTAACTTGACATTTCGAGATAGTAAAACATACATATAGGATATGTGTCTTCATTTGTAGCATTATGTGGCGATTTCCATCTATCCATGTTGCAAAGATCAGCAAACGTGTGGCGAACTGGCATATGCCCCAACACTTTTGATTTGGTTTAATAAAAAATATTGACACAAAAGCATTGAAAATAGGGACAAAGTACTGTTATTTAGACTGATTTGCCTCATAATTTGTCAACTCGTGCACAATTAATCTGTGCTTCAGTCTGATCAACTGTAGCCTACTGATAACAACCACAACTGTAGGTAGCCTAAAGAAGCTTATGCACTCTGATCCCAGGGGAAACGAAGCAGTAACGTCATGTATTTATAGCCTAAGCTACTGTATGTACTTAGAGCCTAAAATAGGCCTATTTATTTGTGTTAAGAGAAAATGTAAAATGTGATCAAATTTGGTTTATATTCAAACTTTGAGCAGCTAGGCAACCTAGACATTGAAATGAATCAATCAACACAATAGTGATGACATACATTAAGTAACTTTTTAATTACACGATGCAACCCTGCATAAAGCAAACTCAGCCCTGTTAGTTCTATTGTCCAATTGCAGTTGTTGTCTATTTATTTGAAACCATATGACCTGATTAGAAAACATTTGGTCCCATCATAGCCTATATAAAACCATTTTACAGCTGATTTATTACTTTGTCATACCTTCCAACTAGAGTCCAGAGTTTTACCTGGTTAGGTTAGCCCAGTGGTTCTCAAACTTTCTCTCCTCTGAGACCCCCAGAGGTTTCACTAGTTCACATGATTCACCTAATCAATGGTTAGTTGACAAGTTGAGTCAGGTGTGCTCGTTCTGGAATAGATCAAATACATGAACCTGCTGGCAGTCCCCGAGGAGAGGCTAACTACCAGATCATGAAAAACTCTGGGTCCCAGGAACCCCCTCCTCCCCCACCACATCTTGGACCTGTGGTGCCACCTCTGAAATCAGACAATGTTACAAATGAAGAAACATATCCTTTAAGTATGTTCTACTATCTAAAAATGTTGACTTAGTATCTCAAAATCTTTAGATAGTATCGAGAAATTTTGACTGACGTAACTAAAGATTTCGATTTGTATCTAGACATTTTTAGATGGTATCTAAAAATGTTGACTTAAGTATCTCAAAATGTTTACTTAGTATCTCTAAACTTTGAGATAGTATCACGAAATGTTGAATTAGTATCTAGAGATGTTAAGATAGTATCTCGAAATTTTGACTTACGTATCTAGACATTTCTACTTAGTATCTAACATTTTTTTAGATAGTATCTTGACATTTTTACTTACATATCTAAAAATGTTGACTTCGTTTCTCAAAATGTTGAGATAGTATCACAAAATGTTGACTTAGTATCTCATCATTTCTATTTGGTATCTCGACATTTTGAGGTAGTATCACGGAATTGTGACTTATACATCTCGAAACATAAACTTAGTATCTAGAAATATTTTGAAATAGTATCATAAAATTGACAGAATAGAATTTGATAGAATCTCTACATTTTTACTTACGTAATCTAGACAATTCGACTAAGTATCTTAACATTTTTAGATAGTATCTCAAAAATGTTACTTTCGTATCTTGACATTTTTACTTAGTATCTCGAAATTTGGAGATATAAAAAATGTATACTATCGACATTAAAAAACCATGTGGTGGGAAGGGGCGGGAATGGGCTTCCATAATTACATATGGGCTAACAAACATATACACACATGCACACACACACATGCACACGCACACACACACACACACACACATTCTCAAAACGGTGATTTCCGTCTATCCATGATTCAGAGACGAGCACAGCAATAACCTTCCAGGTATGTATAGTTAATTACACATGCTGTGTGTGTATGTGTGCATGCTTGTGTTTGTCTGCCAAAATGTACTTAATGAATTCAAAATAATCTGTAGTGAGACAAAATAATGTGAACTTTATGGATTGATAGTTTTGATAGACATTTATATAACTTTAGTATGGAATGGTTTTCTGCGTGTTGGATTCAATGTATTTGACCTACACTGGCAGGGTCTACAGACAATCACGGATTACAAAGGGAAAACCAGCCACGTCGCAGACACCGACAAGTCTTGCTCCCGGACAAGCTGAACATCTTCTTTGTCCGCTTTGTGGATAACACAGTGCTACCGGTGCGGCCTGCTCCCAAGGACTGTGGACTCTCATTCTCTGTGGCCGACGTGAGTAAGACATTTAAGCGTGTTAACCCTGGCAAGGCTGCCAGCCCAGACAGCATCCCTACCCTGATCCTCAGAGCATGAGCAGACCAGCTGGCTGGAGTGTTTACAGACATATTCGATCTCTCCCTATCCCAGTCTGCTGTCCCCACTTGCTTCAAGATGTCCACCATTGTTCCTGTACCAAAGAAAGCAAAGGTGACTGAACTAAATGACTATTGCCCCTTAACACTCACTTTTGTCATCATGTAGTGCTTTGAGAGGCTAGTTAAGGATCATATCATCTCTTCTTTACCGTTACACCCTAGATCAACTTCGAATTTGCATACCGCCACAATAGATCCACAAACAATGCAATCGCCATCACATTGCCCTATCCCCGATGTCACAGAAAGATGTCAGTTTCTGCGATGTGGCTTGTTTTCCTTTTGTAATTTGTGATTGTCTGTAGACCCTGCCAGTATAGGTTCAAATACATTGAATAGACAAGAGGAACACCTATGTAAGAATGCTGTTCATTGACTATAGCTCAGCCTTCAACACCATAGTACCCTTCAAGCTCATCATTAAGCTTGAGCCCTGGGTCTGAACCCTGCCCTGTGCAATTGGTTCATAGACAGCCCGGGATCGAACCAGGGTCTGTAGTGGCGCCTCTAGCACTGAGATGCAGTGCCTTAGATCTCTGAGCCACTCAGGAAAGCTTCAAGTTGCTCAGCATACACATCACTGACAATCTGAAAAAGTCCACCCACACAGGCAGTGTGGTGAAGAAGACGCCTCCTCAGGCTGAAGAAATGTGGCTTGGCCCCTAAGACCCTCACAAACTTTTACAGATACAGAATTGAGAGCATCCTGTCGGGCTGTATCACCGCCTGGTACGGCAACTGGTACGGCTCGCAACCGCAGGGCTCTCCTCTGCCCAATACATCACCGGGGGGGCACACTACCTGTGCTCCAGGACACCTACAGCACCCGATGTCACAGGAAGGTCAAAAAGATCATCAAGGACAACAACCACCCCAGCCACTGCCTGTTCACCCCTCTACCATCCAAGACGGTGAGGTCAGTACAGGTGCATCAAAGCTGGGACCGAGAGACTGAAAAACAGCTTCTATCTCAAGGCCATCAGAGTGTTAAATAGCTATCACTAGCTGGCTACCACCCGGTTATTCCACAATGCACCTTGGAGGCTCTACCCCATTACATAGACATGGAATCACTGGTCACTTTAATAATGGAACACTAGTCACGTTACAGTCTTTTACATTCGCTACCATCCTTTTGTCCAATTTGTAGTCACATTTTCAAAACTCTAAACACAGAGTTGTGGACCATAGCATTAACACAATTCATGTTGTTTTCACAGAATATGCAGTCAATTAACACGTTTCTAAAATGCTTGAATTGTCTTTACATACAAGCTTACTCAATACTAGAATTATGGATCTTTCTTGTCTTATTTACAATTGCTTGCACACAGCATGTCAGAAATGAAGAGCCAATATGTAAAACCTTAAATATAGTATAAATAACCTACTTCTGCAACAACAGCAGCTCAAAAGCTGTATTGAAACAGCTGATAAGCATTTTTGAATGAAAAGATCATTGAAACATTGAGAAATAGCTGATTTACTGTAAGTTGTGTAAAATAGACTTCAGCTGATTCCAATCTCAAATCGGAGACATAGCCAGGTGTTGTGGATACAGAACAACACAGAGGAGCAGAGAGAAAAATGTATGTCTATACAAGGGAGAGGAATAGTTGGACCATGGAGAGGAGTAGCTGGACCAGGCAGAGGAGTAGCTGGACCTGGGAAAGGAGTAGCTGGACCAGGGTTGAGGAGTAGCTGGACCAGGCAGAGAAGTAGTTGGAGCAGGCAGAGGAGTAGTTGGAGCAGGCAGAGGAGTAGTTGGACCAGGCAGAGAAATAGCTGGACCAGGCAGAGGAATAGCTGGACCAGGCAGAGGAGTAGCTGGACCAGGGAGAGGAGTAGCTGGACCAGGCAGAGGAGTAGTTGGACCAGGCAGAGGAGTAGTTGGACCAGGCAGAGGAGTAGCTGGACCAGGAAGAGGAGTAGCTGGACCAGGCAGAGGAGTAGCTGGACCAAGGAGAGGAGTATTTGGACTAGGCAGAGGAGTAGTTGGACCAGGCAGAGGAGTAGTTGGACCAGGCAGAGGAGTAGTTGGACTAGGCAGAGGAGTAGCTGGACCAGACAGAGGAGTAGCTGGACCAGGGGAAGGAGTAGTTGGACTAGGCAGAGGAGTAGTTGGACCAGGACAAGGGAGAAGGAGAGGTAGGGGGAGTGGAGTAAGAATGTGTGGTGGTGTTCAAAGGAGAATAAGAGCTGTTGCCACTGATGAAATAAGAGCCACCATCATAGACCATGTGATAAACCATGGTCTATCACTGAGAGAGGTTGGTTAAAGAGTCCAGCCTGTCAACCGTGGCTTCCATTATCCAGAATTTTCAACAAACCAACAGGTGAGTAAAGCATTACTATACTATTGCTATGCCCCATAGTAACTGTAGGCCACCAGTCCCAATGCAAATACATGTGTTTTATTTTTGTTCCTCTAAAGGATGCATCGTCTTCCTCCCTCTGGGGGAAGAGGAAAGCCCCTCAGTGAAGACCAAGAGCATGCCATTGTGGGATTGGTCATTGCTGACAATGCAATACAACTGAGAGAAATTCAGAGCAGAATTGTAGAGAACAACCTGGCATTTCACAATGTGGAAAGCATCAGCCTGACTACCATTGTTTGGACTCTGACCAATCACAGAGTTCGAAATGAAACAGTTGTACACAGTTCCTTTTGAAAGGAACAGCGAGCGGTTCAAGGAACTCCGGCACCAATACCTCCAGGTATGGTGTCTATCCAATATGTCTTGTTCTATAGTGAGCTTTACACTATGCCACTTTACATGTAAACATGGGTTACAGTACATACCGGGATGGCAGCGTAGCCTAGTGGTTAGAGCGGTGGCCTAGCAACTGGAAGCTTGCAAGTTCAAACCCCTGAGCTGGTAAGGTACAAATCTGAACAGGCAGTTAACCCTCTGTTCCTAGGCTGTCATTGAAAACAAGAATTTGTTTCTAACTGACTTGCCTAGTTAAATAAAGGTTTAAAAAAAATACAGTAGGACGTACTGAAAAGCATTTACACATACTATGTTTGATTTCTTTCAGAGAGTCATGGAGTTGGAGGCTAATCAGACCCCACATGAAATAATTTATGTAGACGAGGAAGAAACGTCATCAGGAAAAGGGCCACCGTTGATGTACAGAGTCAGAAAGGAGCAAATATCACAATGTGTACTGCAATCTCGAGTGCTGGTTTGGTCCTGCAGTAAGGCCAGATTGATCCCAACAACACTGAGCGCCTTCTTTTGTTTTTAGATGACCTCCACCAACAACTGGTGCCAGAAGCAGAAAGGGAACAGGTGGGAGGAAACATTAGGACATTTGTGATTGCATGGGGACAATGAAGCATTCCACCATTCACATGCAATCACAAACTAGTTTGCAGATCACCCAAGAAGGGTTTCCCTTTCCCTCCCCCCCTACTCGCCTTTCTTCAACCTGAAGGTAGAAAGTGTACGAACATCGGCCACATGACCAAATGTCCCTCCTGGATGCAACGGATGCCGGCTGCAGAGACATCTCAGCTGAAGACTGCCAGGGGTGGATTTCATATGTATATACTATGTTCTATTCTACTGTATTTTAGTCAATGCCACTCTGACAATGCTCATCCTAATATTTATATATTTCTTAATTCCATACTTTTACTTTTAGATTGCTGTGTATTGTTGTGAATTGTTAGATACTACTACACTGTTGGAGCTAGCACATTGCTACGCCCGCAATAACTTCTGCAAAATATGTGTATGTGACCAAAAACATTTGATTTGATATATACAGTTGAAGTCAGAAGTCTACATACACCATAGCCAAAAACATTTCAACTCAGTTTTTCACAATTCCTGACATTTAAACCCAGTAAAGAAAAATCGCTGTTTTAGGTGAGTTGGGATCACCACTTTATTTTAAGAATGTTAAATATCAGAATAATAGTAGAGATAATTATTTCTCTCAGCTTTTATTTCTTTCATCACATTCCCAGTGGGCCAGAAGTTTACATAAACTCAATTAGTATTTGGTAGCTTTGGTAGCTTTAAATTGTTGAACTTGGGTCAAATGTTTTGGGTAGCATTCCACAACCTTCCCACAATAAGTTGGGTGCATTTTGGCCCATTCCTCCTGACAGAGCTGGTGTAACTGAGTCAGGGTGTAGGCCTCCTTGCTCGCACACGCTTTTTCAGTTCTGCCAACAAATGTTCTATAGGGTTGAGGTCAGGGCTTTGTGATGGCTACTCCAATACCTTGACTTTGTTGTCCTTAAGCCATTTCGCAACAACTTTTGAAGTATCCTTGGGGTCATTGTCCATTTGGAAGACCCATTTGCAACCAAGCTTTAACTTCCTGACAGATGTCTTGAGATGTTGCGTCAATATACCCACATAATTTTCCTACATCATGATGCCATCTATTTTGTGACGTGCACCAACCCTCCTGCAGCAAAGCACCCCCACAACATGATGCTGCCACCCCTGTGCTTCACGGTTGGGATGGTGTTCTTCGGCTTGCAAGCCTACCCCTATTTCCTCCACATAACAATGGTCATTATGACCAAACAGTTCTATTTTTGTTTATTCAGACCAGAGGACATTTCCCCAAAAAGTACGATCTTTGTCCCCGTGTGCAGTTGCAAACCGTAGTCTGGCTTTTTTATGGTGGTTTTGTAGCAGTGGCTTCTTCCTTGCTGAGTGGCAAATTCAGGTTATGTCAATATAGAACTTGTTTTACTGTGGATATAGATACTTTTGGACCTGTTTCCTCCAGCATCTTCACAAGGTCCTTTGCTGTTGTTCTGGGATTGATTTGCACTTTTCGCACCAAAGTACGTTCATCTCTAAGAGACAGAACACATCTTCTTCCTGATCGGTATGACGGCTGCGTGGTCCCATGGGGTTTACACTTGCATACTATTGTTTGTACAGATGAACGTGGTACCTTCAGGCGTTTGGAAATTGCTCCCAAGTATGAACCAGACTTGTGGAGGTCTACTATTTTGACAACTTGCCAAAACTATAGTTTGTTAACAAGGGATTTGTGGAGAGGTTGAAAAACGAGTTTTAATGACTCCAACCTAAGTGTATGTAAACTTCCGACTTTATATTGTATTTGTGTGTGTGTGTGTGTGTGAGAGAGAGTTTGTCAGCCTAAATTTACTTTCATTAATGAATTGAGAATAATCTGTAGTCCGACTACAAAGTGCATAATATCCACTTCATGTAAATTATAACTCCGGTTTCGAGTGGTTTGCTGTGTGTTGGACTGTAGAGAAAGGTTGTTAAGGTAACAATATGCTGGCATTGTTTCATTTTGAAGAAATCATCAGTTCAATTGTGCATGTCAAATGTGTGTGGGCAGGATTGAAGACTTTTATAGTTTCCTACATGGCAGGAAAGAGAAGTATTTTGAGCAGCAGTGCTGATCCTAATCACAAGAAGAGTTAATTCAATACAATTTGTCAAATTACATGTATACTAAACAAAAATATAAACGCAACATGCAACAATTTCAGAGTTTACTTCATATAAGAGTTACAGTTCATATAAGAGTTACAGTTCATATAAGGAAATCAATCAGTCCAAATAAATTCATTAGGCCCTAATCTATGCATTTCACATGACTGAGAATACAGATATGCATCTGTTGGTCAAAGATAACTTTTGAAAAAGGTAGGAGCGTGCATCAGAACACCAGTCAGTGTCTGGTGTGCCCACCACTTGCCTCATGTAGCGCAACACACCTCCTACGCATAGAGTTGATCAGGCTGTTAATGGAGGCCTGTGGAATATTGTCCCACTCCTCTTCAATGGGTGAGCGAAGTTGCTGGATATTGGCGGGAACTGGACTACGCTGTCATACACGTTGATCCAGAGCATCCCAAACATTCTCAAGAGATGTATTTGTATTTATTATGGATCCTCATTAGCTGCTGCTAAGGCAGCAGATACTCTTCCTGTGGTCCAGCAAAATTAAGGCAGTTTATACGATTTTAAAAACATTACAACACACAACACAGATTTCAGGCCACTACTCCACAACTACCACATATAATCCATGTGTACGTGTGTGTATAGTGCGTATTTTATTGTGTGTGTGTGTGCATTCGTCTGTGCCTGTGTTTGTGTTGCTTCACAGTCCCAGCTGTTCTATAAAGTGTTTTTTTATCCGTTTTGTTTATCTAATTGTACTGCTTGCATGATTTACTTGATGTGGAATAGAGTTCCATGTAGTCATGGCTCTATGTAGTACTGTGCGCCTTCCATAGTCTGTTCTGGACTTGCGGGCATGTCTGGTGATTATGCAGGCCATGGAAGAACTGGGACATTTTCAGCTTCCAGGAATTGTGTACAGATCCTTGTAACATAGGGCCGTGCACTATCATGTTGAAACATGAGGTGATGGGGGAAGATGAATGGCACGACAATGGGCCTCAGGATCTTGTCACGGTTTCTCTGTGCATTGTGTTTGCTGTTCGTAGCTTATGCCTGCCCATAGCATAACCCCACCGCCACCATGGGGCCATAGGCACAGGAAGTAGGAGTGCTGAGGGTGCTGCAGCAGTATTAGCGGACCAAAAGCAGAGTAAAAAAAATTGTCCTCAAACATTTACATCAAAAGGTGCAAAGTCATGGGCAAAGACACCATATATCCACATCAAATAAAATATTTTTCTTGATCAAATCACATGGAAAACAACCACTTTTTGTGCAGTATTAATTTACCATCCTTACAAACCTTTTAATGTAAATGTACATTGAAGTATTGTACATAGGTTGGTCATCTAGGTTTGTACCTGTAGACTTTCCATCACCATGAGGAAAAACAAGGCACAAAAAAGTACAATACATTAATTGATGATGTGGCTCAGTTGGAAGAGCATGGTGCTTGCTAATGCAAAGGTTGTGGGTCTGCAGAAATGTTTTTGTACCCTTCCCCAGATCTGTGCCCCGACACAAACCTGTCTCAAATCAAATCAAATTGTATTTATCATATGTGCCCGAACACAACAGGTATAGTAGACCTTACAGTGAAATGCAAACGCTTAACTTACAAGCCCTTAAATCAACAATGCCGTTTTAAGAAAATACCTAAAAAAAAGTAAGAAAAGAATAACAAATTATTACAATAACAATAGCGGGGCTATAGAAAGGGGGTACCGGTACAGAGTCAATTTGTGGGGGCACCGGTGTCGAGGCTCTACGTCTCGGGGCTCTATGGACAATTCCTTCGATCTCATGGCTTAGTTTTTGCTCTGACACCCACTTAACTGTGGGACCTAATATAGACAGGTGTGTGCCTTTCCAAATCATGTCCAATCAATTGAATTTACCACAGGTGGACTCCAATCAAGTTGTAGAAACATCTCGAGGATTATCAATTGAAACAAGATGCACCTGAACTCTACTTCGAGTCTCATAGCAAAGGGTCCGAATACTTGTAAATAAGGTATTTCTGTTTTTTAATACATTTTTGGGGGGGAGGGGGGATTGGCTTCCATAATTACCTATCCAGTTTCTCTGAAGACTACAGCTGCTTCATCAGCACATCCCGTTTACACTTCAGTGATAATGCCCAAGAAGCCGGTGTTTGGAGGATATATTGGCTTTGACTCAGGCCTAACACCCGTGCCAATATTTCCTCCAAACCAGGGGCATAGCCAGAATAATTGTCTTTTTTTTGGATAGGCCTAGAAAACTTTAAGGCATTTTTTCTACTTGTTTATTACATTTATTTTGTGATGTGCACCGTATATTATTTTGTAATACAATCGTTTTATACTAGTGCATAGTACTTGGCGCAACCTCGTTACATATACAAATAATGACCTGTCCCAGCATATTAAAATAAGACAGTAACTTTAGACCAGTTGCCAACAACATCATTTACATTTAAGTCATTTAGCAGACGCTCTTAACCAGAGCGACTTAACATAAAACTCCTCTTCAGGCACACTTTAATCTCGATGGGCAAACAAGCCTATATTTGATGTTACCATTTATACCATGGCAAGCAGTAGTACTATAAAAAGGTACCTTACCTTCAGTAGACGTATCATAAGGCTCAGACGGCAAGGCTTTGAGTTGAATGTGGTGATGATTTCATCATAATCCAATGTATCTGTCAGTTCACGCTCAAAAGACAGCAAACTGAAGTGGTTCAGCCGGGCGCTTGTCATTGATGTGCGAATATTTTTTTTAAATCCTAGTTGTTGTTGAGAAAAGTCTCTCTACACTGCATGTCATTGGAAATGTGACAATGATCCTTAACAGAGAGTTGATATTAAGGAAAATATAATCAGGGCAGCTGTCAAGTGCACTCATTATGGAGGAAACGTCACTCTTTCCCATGTTCATTTTGCGACTTAACTGCTGAATAAAAACAGTGAATTCAGCATCCTCAATTTATATTGTGTGATTTTCGGCTGCTCTTTAAGGCCGCAGGTTTGGGATTCTTTGGGAAAGGAGGCTGCCGCTGGCAGAGGTGTGGACTCGAGTCACATGACTTAGACTCGTCTCGAGTCACATATGATGACTTGCAACTCGACTTTGACTTTAACACCAATGACTCATCTTAAGCCTTATGACTCGACCTGACTTGATACCCTCCCCAAACCCAAATATTAAAAATGATGCTATTAAAAAAGTGTGCAGTGCATCAACTCTTCATTTAACGGATTAAAGTTTGAATCGGACAGCAGCCAATCAAATTGTGCCAGCGGAGAAAAAGTTGCGCGTGGCAGTGCAGAGGAACGTCAATGGGTGAATTCAGATTGAGCTATTGGAAATTTTCGGATATACAGAATACGCTGTAGTCAACAAAAACAGATTGCAACTTGCAAAACAAGCGGGAAGAAAATTACAGATGGAGGTGCAACAACTTCCAACTTTGTTCTACATTTGAAGCTGCCCAAAGGACGGTAAATCGTGGCTAATATAGCCGACAGCTATATATAACCTTGCTAGTATAACATGTAGGCTAACATAACGTTAAATCATTGAGCCTCCACACAGTCAACCAGTGCGGGAACTTGGTCATTGCACCCAAGATTGAGACCAGGCAAGATTGTGCTACTGCCCCGCTCAATTATTTTTTTATATGCTTACAGATTTGAACAATACCAGATGAACAAAAGTGTAACAAGTGAACCACAACAATCTCCAATCTCACAGTTCACGGAGACCCGTGTAAGGCAGTACAGCATGAATCATCCACAGCAGAAAGCTATCAACAATGCAATACTGTCCGACCTGGTTATCGATTGCAACTTGACTCTGTATATTGTGGAAAACAAGAGTTTTCGTCACATTCTGTCAGTGGTTGACAGTAAGTACAGCCCAGTGTGTCGTAGAACATTGACATCAAAAGTTGAGAACCTCGCTACAGAGAGACGTTCAAAACTGAAATCTCAGTTGAGCAACACAGACTATGTTTCAGTCACAGTGAACATTTGGTCTGACCAAAGGATGAGGGGGTTCCTTGGTGTCACTGTGCACTGTATGGAGAGAGGATACAGCTCAAGTCCAATCTCTTGGACTGTCTCCGCTTCAAAGGCCCACACACTGCTGAAAGAATCTGTGAGCAAGTTGAAGCCATATGTGGTGAGTACAGTGTTAAAGATAAATGAGACTATATCATTAGTGACAATGCTCCCAACATGAGAAAAGCATTCATGGTGTGCTTCCCCATTGAACAAGAAGATGAAGTACATGACGAAGATCACCTTGATGACCCAGAGCTCTGGAATGACCTAACCCTGGAAGACCAGCAAACAGTGAATGCTGCTATTGCAAAAAAGCAGCGCTTGCAGTGTTTTGCTCACACTCTCCAGCTGGTGGTGGGAGATGGCTTGAAAGAAACAAAAGTGATGACTCCTCTTTCAAAGTTATCAAAAATCAGCTCACTGCTACATACAAGCACAACATTCAAAGAGGTGTTTGAGGCTGAATTTGGGGAAAGAGGCATCCCTGCTGCTGTCAACACACGATGGAACTCAACACTGAGACAAGTGAAGGCAGTTATACCAATGTGCTCATCGAAAGCTCAGTCATGTTCTAGAAAAGGCTGGGTACAAGGAGTTGTTGTTCACAGTACGGGAGTGGAATAAGTTGAAGGAGTTGGTGGACATCCTGAGGCCAATTGGAGAAGCAACAGATATGACACAGGGGAGAAGATAGTCACAGTCAGTTCTGTTGTTCCCTCGGTCCTGTCTCTGAATCACCACCTGGAGCAGCGGAAGCCTCAAGTCCATTTCCTGAGCGGCCTGGTCAGAAGTCTCCAGGCATCCCTGAACAAAAGATTTCTTGGAATCTTCATCAATGTGAAGATGGCCAGGACACAAGATGGAATCGCTGCCCCCTTTTCAGATTCAGTCTACCTCAAAGCAGCTGCCTTGGATCTGGATTTTGCTCTGATGTGGAACACCATGTGCTGGTCAAGGAGGTGGCACAAAGAGTGAAAGGTAAATATTGAGTTTAATGTAACTTTTTTTCATAATTTAATCCAATTGACTGCAAAATAATACTTCTTCAGTTTAACCCACTGCATCACCAATGCTCTCATACCGGCCTTTCTGCTATGCTTTTACATGTTTTGCCAGAACTGATTCTGCAAGATGCTACAGGGACTGAGCAAGCTGTGCTTCTTGTTGATGAGGAAGTGCGAGAGGACCATAGTCTTGGACAAGAAGAAGGGCTGTTTGCAGCATACTGTAAGAGGCAGAAGAAAGCTGTTGATACCACTCCAGCACTACAGCTAAGTCACTACCTTGACATATGCGAAGGACAGAATGCCCTCTTGTTCTGGGCAATGAACAGGAAGGCTCTTCCTTCGCTCTCCCGAGTGGCCATCAGACTTGGCAGTGCCTGCCTCCAGTGCTCCGGTGGAGCGTGTCTTCAGCCATGGTGGCATCATACTGTGGCCTCATCGTGCACAAATATCTGACTGACTTTTAGCTAATTTGGTCTTTTGCAAATGCAATGCATCATAGGGCCCTGAGATAAGAGAAAAAATGAAACTGTTTATGCATTACACACACACACACACACACGTAGTCTCCATGTTCAGGTTTTATCTCCCATCTTTGGGATCTGTATTTTTTTCTCAGACATTCAGGCCGGCGTTCAAATTGTTGGCCTATTTGAAGTTCAGTGTCAGTTGTTTGATGTACCTTTTAATAAATGATTTTAACTTTGTGGCAGGATTGTTTTACGTGTCTAGAGTATATCTGGAGAGCGAGAGCACTACAATATTTAGTTTTTGTTGTCATATTGATGTCTTTCTCATGGCTACCCATGTACTTCCATGGAAATAAAGTTTATTTGGAAAGTAATAAATATATAATTTTAAAAGCATTTATGATTTGAGTAAATTTAATATTATTACTCTTGTTAAATATGAAATGGTATTACATTTGGTGAAGATCACATTGTGACTTGTTTAGGACTCGAAACTCAAAGTTTAGGACTTGAGACTTGACTCTGACTTGCCTGTCTTGACTTGAGTGCTAAGACTTGAGACTTACTTGTGACTTGTAAAATAATGACTTTGTCCCATCTCTGGCCGCTTGCATGATCCCATATGTGTCTTCTTGAACTCTTGAGTTTAACTCAGTAATCTGTCTGTCTAGAATATTATTCCAAAATTGCCTCAGGTCACTGTCACTCTTTGATGCTGGATGTTTTCCCTAATGAAGTTGTGACTACACTGTCTGCCAATTTTACAGGCAGTTTTCGCTGCCGTTATGCGCTCACATCCCAATTATTAATATCATGCTTAATCATAACCTCTTCAGTTACCTTGAACTTTATCAAAGTCTCCCTGAGTTATCTCTGAACATAGAAAAGCTGCTTTTGAGGATTTCAATTAAACCAATACAGTCCGTCACAGATAATGTAGAGCTTTGTAATCACTTTGTAGCAAAATCCCCAGTGTCAAACAATTTACTAAATGTGACTAACAGGAATAAAAACTGGATTGTTCTGGATTTGTTGTAAGAGGGCATCGGCTTCTAATTTGGTTTGTCCACAAGCCTCTTAAAACTCTGCAAGAACTTCTAAAATGACGTCTAGCAGTGACTGCACTTTACTCACTGACCCTGATTTTGAACTCCAACGTACATCCGTGGATCTTTCTAGCTCGATACATGGTCTATCGGGATGCAACTCTTTCTGTACTTCTATGAATAGAGCATGTCTGTGGGATCCACTCAAATGTGTGTAGCTGGTTTACTGTGTCAAAAAAAAAGTACTGACATGTCCCGACACTTTCGCCACGGTGCACAGAACCAAATTTAAACGGTGGGAGTTGCAATGCACGTATACCGCTTGCTTACATGTTTGCTTCAGTAGGACATGTACCCCTCATCTGTTCCCTGGCATGAATGAAGTGCCATCGAAACAAAAACCCACACACAGAGTGGGATCCAACTCCAGGGGTTGCAACACTTCCAGAGGAGAGGAGACACTGGGGTAGGCAAGCATGCCTGGACCAACATGGCATTGGCGGTTGTTTCTATCCTGGTGCCACCCGTTAATGTCTCATTCTGGAAGATATTGGTAGATTGATCCAAATTATTTTCTGGCACACTTTTTCCAAAAACCTAGAGATCCTCATTTGGTTTTGCCATTGCTAGAACTACTAAATGACCATAGCTGGTGAGTCATTTCTAGTAAGCTAGCGTGGTAGAGCTTGCCAGTTTATGCGCTACAAGGTTTATCCACGTGACGTTGTTCAGGTAAACCATCATGATTTTTTTTTTTTTTATGTAACCAATTTGTGGAAATAGGCACCGGCTGGAATGCATTTCTCACCAATCAGCATTCAGGATTAGACCAACCCATTGTATAACACTCAATATTTCACTTAAAAAGGGAGTACAGATTTCACCTGTATTCACCTGGTCAGTCTATGTCATGGAAAGTGCAGGTGTGCTTAATGTTTTATTTACTTAGTGTATGTCGAATAAAAAAAATATCACGACAGGGCTGATGGAAACAGCCCATTTTGTCGGTAAACTTTCCAATGTGACAAAACAAAACGTTAGACAAGGTGGGACTATTTGTGTCAGTAAAATTAATTATTCGAGAAATGTTCGTGCGCAAATATTGATAAAACAACCATCATATCGAAGTAAATTTAAAGTCACGCGATAAGATATTGTGTGGTCGTCCCACTACGACTCGGGTGAGCATGCAGTTTATTAGACTATAGATACAATACATTGTAATTATTTTGATAGGGTAGTGAAAGTGCAGGGTGATGAGCTTTGATGCTCAGTTTCCAATAAATGGGGGCGAGGGTCTTATTCTGGTGACATGATGATTGATTATGGCTGCCATTTGACAAATAAAAAATAATCTCGTTTTAGGGGTTACCTAGTCAGTTGTATAACTGAATGCCTTCAACTGAAATGTGTCTTCCGCATTTAACCCAACCTCTGATTCAGAGCGGTGCGGGGGGCTGCCTTAATCGACATCCACGTCTTCGGCGCCTGGGAGCAGAACGGCAGATTTTTACCTTGTCAACTCGGGGACTCGAGTTGACAAGGTAAGGCCAGCAACATTTTGGTTACTGGCCCAACGCTATAACTGCTAGGCTACCTGCAGCCACTTTAGCCATAATAATCTCATCATGTTGGCTGGCCTACCTGCACGAAATCTGCGAGCCGGGCGAGATGTTGGCTAGAGAGAATGTGCCAAAACCAGAGTGGGCACATTTACTATTTCACGACAAAACTATCAGTGGATTTGAAAATGCGATGGAAAAACATTGAATTTAAGATTTTTATTCTGTACATGAAAATGTAAACGACGAAGTACATTTTATGTGCACTAAATCATCACGCAATCAGTCTTTATGCGGAATAGAGAATATTCACATGAAAAACTGTCACCAACTGGATGAAAAACCTAACTTTTATTGAGAACTGTATTTGTATGTTGAATTTGTGGACATTTTTATGAGTAGTAACAAAGATTCAGACACCCAGTCTACCTCTCAGCATGCATGTATACAGAACCATAGGTTAATATGACATGCCGTACGAAGCCAAAACCTGATGGTTCAGCATTCACCACTATAGTTTTACCATTTTTACATACATAAATAATCACATTCAACAGCACCATCTTGTGGATATCAAATGTTTAGGTAGCAAACAGGAATGAGAAAAGGCGGTGTGTATAGTGTGTGTGTGTGCGTGTGTGTCAGTGACAGGGAGGATTATTTTTTTATGAGCATGGCTTTATTTATATTACAGCATATTGGATGACTGTCATTCATAGTCCAATTACCCAGCTCAATGTAACGTCAATAGGTTTAAACTACTACATGATGCTCACATTTTCCCCGTACCCACCCAGCCAAACCTTCATTTCATGACCGCTATAATTGCTACGCACAGCCTACATTGTTGTCACGTCATAGTCAAGATAGCTACTAGAACTAACACGTTAGTAAACCCGTTAGCTACAATCATGCAGTACAGTCAGAAATCACTTTATTTGTTACACTGGTGGGCCTCAGTGGCAATAAATTAATAAAAACAAAAGCTTACCTTGACATGGAAGAGTTCCAGTGTTGGATAGCTGCATTCGCAAGTGAAAGTTTTTTTTAAATTCTACCAAATACATCTATCTCTCCAGATCTCTCTATATATCTTTCTCACTCACTCTCTTGCTTCTTAATTTTGGAAAAATTAATTTGTTCAAAACTGGTCAACTATTGTCTTTCTCTCTGAGTCAATTACTCACCACATTTTATACACTGCAGTGCTAGCTAGCTGTAGTTTATGCTTTCAGTACTAGATTCTTTCTTGGATCTTTTGATTTTGATTGGGTGGACAACATTGTCAGTTCATGCTGCAAGAGCTCTGATAGGTTAGAGGATGTCCTCCAGAAGTTGTCATAATTAGTTTAAGCCTAGGTTTTGTATTGAAGTCAATGTACCTAGAGGAGGACAGAAGCCAAATGTCCTCTGGCTACACTATGGTGCTCATCGACAGTGTTGCTGAGGCTACTGTAGACCTTCATTGCAAAACAGTGTGTTTTAATCAATTATTTGGTGACATGAATATATCTAGTATAGTTTTATCTAAAAAGGATAACTTTTTTAAATGTTTCACTATTTACATTTTATGAAATTCACTGAGGAGGATGGTCCTCCCCTTCTTCCTCTGTGTAGCCTCCCCTGGTGTGTGTGTATGAATGTGTGTGTATGGGTGTGTCGTGTCAAACCAAGGACCAAAACATACTGCATCTGGCAAATGTGACACAGCAGCATATTTTCATATACACAGTGGTGGAGGGCAGTTTCGCGGTACCCGGCCGCCAATGCATAAATGTTTGCCTATATTTTTACTACAAGCCAATGTCATTATTCTGCATGAAACAGAACCAGCTGAATGTATCATGTTGCAGCAGAAGCAGCGATCTTTGTCTGTGTACGCACTAAGTGGCACCATATTCCCTTTGTAGTGCACTACTTTTGACCATGACACATAGGGCTCTAGTCAAACGTAGTGCACTATATGAGAATAGTGCCATTTCGGTCGCACACTGTCTTGCACGCCAGTCCCCAAGGCCATGCTTTGCAGCTGAAAACCAGTGGAGTTATGTTATTTATACAATGTCAAGACAAGGCAATTTAGCCTACTCAAGAAAGGCCACTTATTTGTGTCTACTATCAAACATGACCCATGAATGACACATCAGTTTCCAAACTGAACAGTGAAAAGTCAGGGGGTTGTGAGACAGTTTAAGAGTCCAGGCATCTGTCTGAACATTGGAAGAAGAGGAGTCAAATACAACAGGGGAAAATGTCATAACTACACTGTCTGTCTGTATCCAGGGACAGTCAGGCACTCAGTTGAAAAATCTCTGTGTCGGCATATGCTGGCTGTTTGAGAGCAACTGGCACAAGTTGAACCATCTGGCCGAAGTTCAAGAGGCATTTGAATCCAGACCATTCTCCTAACCCTCCTCCCATGCACCCCCCTAAAATTTGCTTTGGGGTAAGGCAGGAAGGTTACCAGAATCTGTGAATCATTGCAGTATGCCACTTGTAGAGAACTGAATGGTGGAAGTGTGTTTTTATTTTCATAGGAATGCATTGTTGTACTACTTCAGGTCCTTTATAGGCAGTGGAGAGAATGGCAATGAGGTGGCTGCATAAAAATACAAATGTCAAATTCACTCCGACAACATTGGATCCCCTCTATGTTAAAACATCCATGTTTAAACTCTTAGGCAGGCAGACACAGAACCATCTCTCTCAAACTCTCATTTATTCTCTAATTCAAATTTACATACGAATGCCATTATAGCATAATAAATTACTATCTGCTAATTCATAATGGCTCTGCATTGTTTGTGTCCTGGCTAGAGAATGGGCCCTCTGTGGCCTTACACAGCGGTCCTGTTCAGGGGTCAGCTGCCTCTCGCCCTGCGCTGCTCCTGCCACCGGTCGCAGAATAATACAGTCACAGAGACAAGCTAGTCATGGTTAACCATGTGAGTCAGTCATTCAGCACAGCCATGTTAGTCAGGAAGGATTGTAGGAACAGCATAGCAATGCACAGAAGCTGAATTTTACAGCAAAATCTTTTGTCTTTTTGTGTTGTGAAAATGTATACAATGCTTTTGATATTTCACAGTTCATATTTTTCTTACTTTTTAACTCTGCATTGTTGGGAAGGGCTTGTAAGTAAGCATTTCACGGTAAAGTCTACACCTGTTGTGTTTGGCGCATGACAAATACAATTTGATTTGAAATCATTATGTAGGATATGTGACTGTCATTTTTCCCAACATAAATCAACATCACTCCTTTGCAGTAATACAACAACAGTATACTATGCTTGGCCAACTATTTTGTGTTATTGGTAAAACTATAAAGACTTGTTTTTAACTGAAGCGTTGAACAATCAACAACTTATTTTGCATTTAACATGAGGATGAAGTTGTTCAGAAAAGTTAACTTTTCGAATTTGGTTTTCTTTGGGAGAGTAGGGAGGGCTAAAGCTTCCTCGGAATTTTCCGGGTTTCGCTGGTTGAGAAGTTTCCTGGGGCGTATTCATTACGCCAATTTGGTTTCAAAACATTTCTACATTTAAGCAAACGGAACGAAACGGGGAGGAACCTACCTGAATTTGTCCAATAGAAACCAACTGTTTGTACTAATGATTACACCCCTGTTTTGGTTGCTAGTGAGAGACGCTGCAGAAACAGTACAGTATGGACTGACACGCCGAAACCGTTAACTTTTGCAAAATCAAGTACATGTATTCTTTATAGGTGCATTAGTCGGACAAAGTCATAGCTATGGCGCGAGACTGCACAACACGAAGTCTGGACAATATTGATCTCTCTGCTTTGAGGGTGAGTTCTGGATATGCCAGAGTCTAATTAACTGAAATGTAGACAGACCTTTGTGTAAACATTGTTGCTGCAGATGTGGGTTACACAGTTTCAATCTCTATTTAAGTCATTTCAGGAAACGTTACGTAAAATTAAGTTAGCTACCTACGTTGTTACAAAAAGTTAGCTTTCATGTCACAGTAGGCTTTTAAGAAACCATGAATCTTACAGTTTTCGGGTTCGTTTCGCTTTCAGAAGTTAATATGTTTTTGGTTTACAGGATTTACAGCTGTTTCAGAAGTAGTAACTTTTTTAAGTAAGATTTAGTAATATGACATGTTGGCATGTTACAAGTGTGAACAAATGGAACATACTTGTAGCCAGCTATGCCATGCAATAAACCATGATGACCTAAAGGTCAGATATTATTAAACATAAGGTTAATTCAAAATTACTTTATTTGTATATTTTTGTGCTCTTCCATTTCATTTGAAGTAATGTAATGTTGTCGTCTTGTTTCAGGATCCTGCCGGAATATTTGAGCTGGTAGAAGTGGTTGGAAATGGAACATATGGGCAAGTCTACAAGGTTTGTAGTTTGTGTCAGACCCACTCTCCTATTCTTGTCTTTGACCATGATTACAATTGCAGTTGTGTTGTCAGTTGCAATGATTTGCATTTTAAGGAGCATATAGCAATATATACTATGCAAACATTGTATGGCACCCTCTTAATCTTTAAGTAAAAAGAAAGACAATGAATATAGCAATACTATTCATAATACTATAGCTGTCAGCAGTTGATGGCCCATGTTCCCATGAAAGCACTCACTAAGTGAGAAGAAACAGTGAGAGAAACTGTGACCTAAATTGGCTTACCAACACAAGCATCTTCAACACTCTTGGGTGGAGTCAACTTCCTTATCGAAATCAGCTTAACTGAACGCTTCAGTGATGGTTTGTGGTTATTATTTTTTTAAACCATTGAGGTGTTTAAATTATCTTGACAAAGCTGGGCCTTTCAAGTAGTTTTTGCCACGTTCTCACATATGTGTCAACTCGGAGCGTAAGGCATCAGTTGGGTGGATACCTTAGGTTGCACAAGCCTTTGATTTACAAGAAAGGAACCTGTTCAAGATCCAGTGCAAAGAACATAAAGAATATCTATCATTATCAAGTGTTCATTATTTTAATATCACTGGAGAAAATCACATTTCGCTTAGTTATATTCAAAATTGCACGAAAGTCCCTACACATTAGTTAACATAGTACCAATAAATAGACTGTGATGTTTTGTTGATGTAGTACACAGCCTGTCAGTTTCCGCAGGTATCTCAGCTGAATTAAATACACCTCCTGTCATGTGGATCAATGTCAGAGTTGGCCATTAGTGTCCAGAAGACTTCCTTTTCCACTTCTGTGTGCAGTGCACAGTTTCAGCCCCATGTTAACAGGAACAGTGACTTTACACAGAGCAATAGCTTATCCTCCACTCAAACTACACGAAAAGTATTTTCCAAATTCCTAGCCATTCTTTAGGTTATATAAAATCCAAGGAGTGTGTTTAGTAGTACTGTGCACTTTAATTACCCAGCCAAACACTTTCCCTCTAATGTGTTTATTAAGTCAAGGTCATACATTCTGTATTGTTTACATATATGATAAATATCGCTGATTGTTTCTTGGATTTTAATCTTTGAATCATTTTGTTTCACTAGAATAATCTAAAGAAAGTGGTGGGCCTAACTCAAAGACAATCATATTAAGTTATTACAAATTTTGTTGGCCACATGCTCCAAATACAACAGGTGTAGACTTTACAGTGAAATGCTTACTTACGAGGCCATTCCCAACAATGCAGAGTTAAAAATTAAGCCAAATATTTGCTAAATAAAAAAGGAAATAGCGACACAATAAAAACAATAACGAGGCTATATACGTGGAGTACCAGTACCAAGTCAATGTGCAGGCGTACGAGGTAGTTGAGCTAATTGAGATAATATAGTATGTACATGTGGGTAGGGGTAAAAGTGACTAGGCAATCAGGATATATAATAAACAGATTACCAGCAGCATATGTGAAGTGTGTCTATGTGCCATGTGTGTGTGTGTGTGTGTGTGTGTGTGTGTGTGTGTGTGTGTGTGTGTGTGTGTGTGTGTGTGTGTGTGTGTGTGTGTGTGTGTGTGTGTGTGTGTGTGGTGTCAATAAGCAAGTGTGTGTGTGTTTTGTGAGAGGATGTGAGTAGATGTAGTGTGTGCGTATGTTGGAGTGTCAGTGTAGTATGTGTGACTGTGGGTAGAGTCTATTGAGTGTGCATAGAGCCAGTGTAAGGGACTCAGTGCAAAACAATTAAGGTAAATAAATAATAAAGGGGTCAATGTAAATAGTCCGGGTGGCCATTTGATAAACTGTTCAGTAGTCTTATGGCTCGGGGTAGAAGCTGTTCAGGTGCCTTTTGGTCCCAGACATGGCACTCTGGTACTGCTTTCCGTGTGGAAGCAGAGAGAACAGTCTATGACTTCGGTGGCTGGAGTCTTTGACAATTTTTCGGGCCTTCCTCTGACACCGCCTGGTATAGAGGTCCTTGATGGTAGGGATTTTGACCCCAGTGTTGTACTGGGCCGTACGCACTACCCTCTATAGTGCCTTGTGGTCAGATGCCGAGCAGTTGCCTTGCCAAGCGGTGATGCAGCCAGTCAAGATGCTCTCAGTGGTGCAGCTGTAGAATCATTTTGAGGATTTGTGAAACCATAAATAATAACACATTTATTTATTGAAGTGGTGTAACACATCTAAGTGGTTTATAACACCTTTATGTACTTCCAAAAAGTGCATCAGATTTTGTCTGTAGCTAGGTTTCTGTCCAATTTGTGGCAGATTTTCATGTGAATATTCTAAAATCTGCATAAAAACAATACGAGCATTTTATCACCAGAGATGTTTTTCCATAAAATTGACTTGCGGATTGTGTCCTAGTGCAAAAATAACTTTTGCTGTTACTGAATAAAAAATACAGGTTAAATGGATTTCCATCGCATTTTCAACTTTACTAATGGTTTTGTCACAAAAAATAATAATTTTAAAGCTAAAAGTGCCCACGGGTGGTCTTGGCACTTGCGCGCTAGCCAACAGCTCGCAGATACAATTCGGGCATAGCCTACATGGTGAGATTATTTTTTATATTGGTCAAACGGCAGCCAAGCATCGATCATCATGTCACCAGAATAAGACCCCCTGTATTTATTGGAAAGGAGCATCAAGCTCCTCACAGTGCACTTTCACCACGCTATGAAGTTCATCATAGCTTATTTAAACTGTAGCTTCATAAACTGTATGCTTTCCCGAGTCATAGTGGAGGACCACAAAACATATCATCGCATGACTCCCAAGTTTACTTCGAAATGATGGTTATTATATCAATATTTTGACACAAAAAGATCCCATCTTGTCCAGCGTATTTTGTTTTGTTGACATTTGGAAAGTTTACCGGCATGTACTTTACTTGCATAAAGATGTTGGATGGAAACCTGGTTATTGTTGAAAAACATGAGGTTGTGGGTGTTTTCTACAGGCAGCATAGATTCATTACGTTAGTAGAGTAGTGGTTGTTGGCTACAGACAGGTAGAGGGCATTGGTCACAGTGTACAGATGTAGGATCTTAATTGGATCACCCTGTTGAAATGCAGGAGATGTCAAATGTGTAGTGTATTTGAGGTTTCAGAAGGCTTCTGAAGTTTGTAATTTCTACTTAGAAATTCCAGACTTGATTTTCCCATATGAAAAGTGTATCAACCCCTTACAAGAATATACATGAATTATAATCCACATAATAATTCACATTTCCTGTTGCTCAAGGATTATTTTCCTGTTGTAGCAAACTGGCTCACATTAAGATCCTACATATGTAAAAGGAAATTCTATTTTTGAAGCCACTACATCAGGGCATCGGTGGCTTTCCTCTCCTCTCAGAATCTTGTTCTTTTTCTTTTTTCCTACCAATTTACCCCTTCTGAAAATAGAACATCACAGGGAATGCGCGTCTGTGGAAAAATATTGATTTTGAAATTGTTTACTGGGCTTGTTCTGAAGGCAGCGAGTCTTGTTTTTCGGTACAGTCTGAAGTCTCGGTTTTAATCATCCGTCCCCTTGGGATTTCAGGGTAGATGTCTGATCGATGCCACAGTTTTGTTCCATGTTGAATGTATAAGACGTGACAATTACTGGCAGGCTGAGAAAACAAAGAACAGTCTAGTTTGCTTCTCTGCTTCTTCGAAGGCCTTAATAAAGGATTATCACTTTATCTGTGTCCCAAAGCAATACACTGGTAAAATTAGCATCTAATTTTCTTCAGTCTTACAGTACACTTCATGGTAGATCTTCAGCAGTTTGCAATGCAAAGCTATGCTGTTGTTAGCATGATGTGTGGTGTGATCTTTGGTGAGAGCAGTGGAAATGGCAGAGGTCATGCCAAGAGAAACACTGATGAGAATGTCCACCCAGTAAACTCACTCAGATGGGTGACCTTTGTCAAATTATGTTCAATGTCTGTTCTTCAACACTCCAGTCCATAATATGTCATGAAAGATGAGATAATATGTATCCAAATTCAATAATTAATAGCAATTGCAAGCAACACAAAATATGAACAACATATTACTTACTATTCTTTGATTATTTCTCGCTCATGGTATCTGTTAGAAAATAATATGACTTCAGTTCACAGGAGGTTGGTGGCACGTTAATTGCGGAGGACTAGCTCGTGGAAACGTCTGGAGCGGCAGGGTAGTCTATTGGTTAGAGCATTGGACTAGTAACCTCAAGTTCAAATCCCCGAGCTGACAAGGTGCAAATCTGTCGTTCTGCTCCCCACTGTTCCTAGGCCGTCATTGAAAATAAGAATTTGTTCTTAACTGACTTGCCTAGTTAAATAAAGGTAAAATAAATACAAATAAAATAGGTGGAATGGTATCAAATTCGTCCAACACGTGGTTTCCATGTGTTTGATGCCATTCCATTTGCACCATTCCAGCCATTATTATGAGCGGTCCTCCCCTCAGCAGCCTCCACTGCTTCAGTTTTTATAATACTGATAATACCATGCAGTTTTATTATTCTAAGGTAGCTGGTTTGTTGTTATGCTCAGAAGAAGCTGACTTGGCACCAGTGTTGATCTATTGTTTCCAGTCTGCCTTCACTTACATGGGAGGCTATTTTTTTTACCCTGTCCTGTTTTGCTATTTAACACAGCATTGTTATCATCTCATTGTTAAACGCTGAATACTCTTTTTTTTCTCTTGTAAGTATTTTGGATGATCTTGTTCTTATCTTGTGTCTCGCTGGTTTCATTTTTAGAACCCCCAACTCCCCTAATCTCTTCAGCTTTTAGGGTGTTGCAACTTGTATGTCAGAACGCTTTCTTAACATAGTAAATCTTACAGAGACCCATCCATGCTGGTTAAAAGGGTGGTTTGTAAGCAAGTGGTCACATGATGAGCAGAGTTTCCCTGAGGTCATTTATCCTCTGGGATCTTCATATTTTTTGGCAGCAAAATAGGATGGTCCATTTAGAGATACCTCATATTAAAAGAGGATCTTGTGTGATAGGATCTCTCTCACTTATCCCAGGGTGAACCTTATCATGTGACCTTCCTGTGTTAGTATGAGTGGGAGATGGGTTGTGATTTGTTGCACCAGTGATCTCATCTGTGTCTTCTGGGGATACTGTAATCAAGGGTGTGGAATTATTAGCCGTACAGTAAATGGTTTAATCCGTGCCATTTTCAATGTTCAAAAGTTGCATTTTGTTTAGTTTTGTAGGGTTCAAAGATACATTCCTATTGTAATATGACTGTCTCATTGCATATAGAAATACCTCATCCTTTTGTTCTTAGGGTGGCTACATCTAGGGCGTATTCCTCTTTTAAATGGGTACTTCCCTATCTTGCGAGATGCAAACTCATGAAGTGTGAAAAATTGGGTCAGACCAGGCTTGCACTGCAGTGACAGAGCAAGACAGTGATGCAAGGCTGGAGAGCTGTCGTCACTTGCATGCCTCCAAGATCTGATATTGAGAAAGTCCCAGAATGTCGGGAATCATCACGAAGCAGGCAGGCTCCACTTTGACCTACAGAGAGGAAGCGTCTTTCTCAACACACACTTCCTGAACCGCAGTCACTGTTCAAACCACTTGGACGCCTGCCTGGATCTGGTGACGTTATCCCAGTGCCCTCAGCTCTGGAAGGGCCATGAAAGGGCCCCGCCGTGGTGTTGAGATGTGGGCTCATTGTATGCATCCCAAATGGCACCCCTTTCCCTGTTTAGTGCACTACGTTTGACCAGTTCCCATAGGGCTCTGGTCAAAAGTAGCGCACTACATAGGGAATAAGGTGCCATTTGAGATGTGGCCACCAAGTAGACCTATGTTTGGGTAGGGAAAGAAGAAGAATGCCCTCCATGCGCACGGGGTAGGAACTGTGGTATTGGGTGATAACCCCTGTACCCTGGAGACTAGGGGGGGGGGGCAGCCTGTCTCTGGTGGAGATATTTATGTCCAAAGGGGGATTTCCTCATTATTCCGTAACCCAACTGTGAAGCCCATAATCTCCCATCGCATTGTAGCTAATGACCAAGCAGAATGTAGTGAATGAGAAAAAGCAGATTTCCATCAGAAGAAAGGCAGTGGCACTTCCATCAACACTACTAAGGTGTTGATAAGAAGTGTATTGTGATGAGAGGTTCATTGCACAAGATTAGGTCTTTACCATGCAGATTGAGTTTCAGTGTTGATTGAACCCACTCACACACAAATTGAATGTGTTTCAGAGAGAGCATGCTGTGACTGTGTGTTGTGTGGAATGCTGAAGAGGTTGTAGGGGTTTGAGCCGCGAGCCGATTAGTGGACATTTTGCTCTTTTCTCTCTCCTCTCCTTTGATCAGCAGTAGGAATGTGCTCTCATGCAGTCTCTTTATGGCTTGCTTTGGATCATGTGCACATGCTTGCAATCATTATTTGTCAAATACTAATGACTCTGGGGCAGCATGCATACAATGCCAGTGAAGTGTATTTTTACAACATGAATAAATAGTTGACTATGGTAGCGACATGTATTATTATTGAACTTTAACCTGACATGTTGGGCAAAGGTTTTGCTGGCATGCAACAAGAAGCATTTTGTAAATGGGAAATCAAATGATCTGCTACTTCTACAGTCGTTTTGTGAGCTTGAGACCTAGCTATTATCCTGCTGTATGTCATGCATGTTCAAGGTCTCAATGTCTCACATCACACTAACCCAAGGAATTATTCCTCTATGTTGTAAAAAATGGTCTACTCTGCAGCGCCCACAACTGATGGTGAATTGTCTGACCACCAAAAGCATTTTTCAACCGTTTATTAACCAACTTCATTTTTGTTTCCCTTTGAAATAGCCTCTATAAAAGCTTGGCTTTGTATTTGGAGAGTTTGCCTGTGGCAATGGAACACAGCCAGCTTGAATGTTTAAGACTCATTTTTGATCAATGCAAGACTGTGTGCCACAATCCCTCTTGTGACTAACATGTTTTTCTACAGAAGTCAAATACATCTGTAATTATGTAAAGCAATTGTAAGAAATAAAATAAAAATGTTTAAAAAAATCCTATTCTGATCAGACTATTATCAAAGTAAATATTAGTGACTTTGCCTAGAAGTCTATTGATAGTATTTGGTCATTAGCCCAAACAGTTTTCAGCTCATTGTTATTGTTAAAGAGAATCATGTTTTAATCCGATTTGATTATGGGGCTCTTGTTATTTTCCCATATGTGCTTGCTCTCTCACTCTGCTAGTCTGGCACAGGAAGCTGTGTCCATTTTAACTCCTGCCCGTGCTTTTGGGGAACACTGGCTCACATCCTAATTGAACCTGGTGCTGAGTGTCTGCTTCAGAAATCTGTTCACATGGTGTGGCCTGCTGCTGTCTGCCCAACCGCCAAACAGCAGTCTGCACAGACCGCTCTCTAGTATCTTCTCACATTGATGTCCTACAGTACACACAGCTATCAAAGATAAACATGGGCAGTCAATGGCAGGAAATAGCAATGAACATGCTATCACTCAAAGGCACTCAAAGGTTTACATGTGTATTTATTTTTTATTGCAAACTGTCCATAAATAAAATAGGGGTTTATTTCAAGGCAATCTGTGGTTCGGATCGTTATCACATATGTGAGTGATTAGTGATCCCTCATTTCTGTGGATGTGCAAGACTGTGGTTACGTAGATGAGCATATTGTGCAACAGTGCAGCTGCACAATACTATCCCACTGGGCACAGACGTCAGTTCAACGTCTAGTTTTGAATTACATTTGTTTGAGTTGTCTAATGTGAATTCAATGTTAAATCGACAACAACAAAAAATCACCATGTCATTAGATTTAGGTTACAAGTTGGGTGAAAAAAAATACAAAAATCCCTTAGGCTGATGACTTTTTGCAAATCCAAACAGTTTTCCACGTTGACTCAACTTCATCACATTTAATTTTTGTTGTTGAAATGATGTGGAAACAATGTTATTCAATCAGTTTTTGCCCAGTGGAATGTGATTGATACTAGACACCAAGTTTGCATTTGTGGAACGAGTAGGTGTCTTGTCAATTGCTATTGGGATATATTGGAACAATACTGGCAAGCTACCAACAGATAAACTCTCTAGGTTTTCCCAGATGTGTTCATAGTTTTCAAAGCTGAGTTAGAAACTCTGCTTTAGATGGGTAGCTTGGATCTAAATGGATAGCTAAATCTCCTGCCTATACACGTAATATCCATATATTAGAGTACAGAAAGCATCTTGGGAATTAAAAGACAACCAAAGTGTTCTCTCTCCTTGTGCATTTCACTCCCTTTTTCCTGTTTTGTTAAGGTAAAATACGGTGCCTTCGGAAAGTAATCAGACCCCTTGGCTTGTTCCACATTTTGTTACGTTACAGCTGTATTCTAACATGGGGGAAATAAAACTATCTACACACAGTACCCCGTAATGTCAAAAGCGAAAACAGGTTTTTAGAAATGTTTGAAAATGTATTACAAATAAAAAACAGAAATACCTTATTGACATAAGTATTCAGACCCTTTACTATGAGACTCGAAATTGAGCTCAGGTGCATCCTGTTTCCATTGATCATCCTTGAGATGTTTCTACAACTTGATTGGAGGCTACCTGTGGTAAATTAAATTGATTGGACATGATTTGGAAAGGCACACGCCTGTCTATATAAGGTCCCACAGTTGACAGTTCATTTCAGAGCAAAATCCAAGCCACAAGCCAAGCCATGTCGATGCACAGATCTGGGGAAGGGTACCAAAACATTTCTGCAGCATTGAAGGTCCCTAAGAACACAGTGGTCTCCATCATTCTTAATGGAATAGCTGGCCGCCCAGCCAAACTGATTAATCGGGGGACAAGAACCTTGGCCAGGGAGGAGACCAAGAACCCAATGGTCACTCTTACAGAGCTTTAGAGTTCCTCTGTGGAGATGGGAGAACCTTCCAGAAGGACACCCATCTCTGCAGCACTCCACCAATTAGGCCTTTATGGTAAAGTGGCCATAAAGTAAAAGGCACATGACAGCCCGCTTGGAGTTTGCCAAAAGGCACCTAAAGACTCTCAGACCATGAAAAACAAGATTCTCTGGTCTGATAAAACCAAGATTGAACTCTTTGGCCTGAATGCCAAGCGTCACATCTGGAGGAAATCTGGCACCATCCCTACGGTGAAGCATGGTGGTGACAGCATCATGCTGTGGGATGTTTTTCAGCGGCAGGGACTGGGAGACTAGTCAGGATCGAGGGAAAGATTAATGGGGCAAAGTATAGAGGGATCCTTGATGAAAACCTGCTCCAGAGTGCTCAGGACCTCAGACTGGGGCGATGGTTCACCTTCTAACAGGACAACGGCCCTAAGCACACAGCCAAGACAACGCAGGAGTGGCTTTGAATGTCCTTGAGTGGCCCAGCCAGAGCCCGGACTTGAACCCAATCGAACATCTCTGAAGAGACCTGAAAATTGTTGTGCAGGAATGGTTCCCATCCAACCTGGCAGAGCTTGAGAAAATCTGCAGAGAAGAATGGGAGAAACTCCCCAAATACAGGTGTGCCAAGCTTGTAGCGTCATACCCAGGAAGACTCGAGACTGTAATCACTGCCAAAGGTGCTTTAACAAAGTATTGAGTAAAGGGTCTGAATACTTATGTAAATGGAATATTTTTATTTGTAATACATGTTCAACAACCTGTTTTTGCTTTGTCGTTATGGGATACTGTGTGTAGATTGATGAGGGGGAAAAAACATTTTAATACATTTTAGAATGAGGCTGTAACCTAACAAAATGGGGGAAAAGTCAAGGGGTCTGAATACTTTCCGAAGGCACTGTACACCAGACTAGTGAGAGCATTGTTATGTTATGGGGTGAAGTGAGTAGTTCACACCTGGTATCGCTGTGTGAATTGCTCTTCCTGGATACAATTGAATGGAATGGTAGTCTTTGATCTGCTACGTATGTGCAAACAAAATGCTTGCAGTGGGTAATTCCGAATGACAAAGTAAGGAAAAATAATTTGTGTAAATGCACTGAGGCAAGAAAGACACATATGCTGCTTGCATTCTGTCCTCTTATTAAAAAAGGAATGTTGGTCACAGTTGTCCTCTTACTGTTGTTAAAATAAATAGCTCTGTTGTCACAAAATTACATTTCCATGAATGTGATTTGAACCTTTTTGCTGAGTTTTTTTTATAAATCATTCGTAGTGTATATGCAGCATTGCCAAGCTTTAACATGGGAAACTATCTGCTAAGATCTTTCTCAATTATCTCCATCAATTATTCTCCATCTCCGTGCACTTTATTACAGATGTGCACAAGTGCACTGTATTACAGTTGTCATGTCACATTCTGTCAGTGAGCATAGCCACATATAAGTTCAGGACCATTCCTCTCTCCTCGGGGATAGGTGATTCTAGCATTTAGAGCAAAACTGCACAGTGCTGTTAACAATACTGGATGATAAGTGCTTGCTATGCCTGTAGTCTGTGTTCTATTTATTTTTTAATTTGGAGAATAGCCGTCATAGTCATTACATTCACTCCACTGCATAAGTAACTCAAATGTATGGCATCTGTCAAAATGGCAAATTCATTTGCAAAATAACGGTAAAGTGCAATGGACGAACATCAATCTGCCTCAGCCCACTGTGCTGTGACTGAACATAGACGAAATGGCTGCAGTCAATGGGAATGTTACAGAAGCCTCTTATTGGTTTACGAGACGCAGCTAAATGCATTGTATTGATTATGTGATTGTCCCACCTGAATGCTCCTCGCTACACTCCTGATTTGAGAATAGAGGATATTGACTCATATGTTAAGAAAAACATTTCACGTGGGGATTGTTTTTTTTTCCCACAAATTGACATTCATTGCAACAGTTTTCAGGATGGACAGTGTAACTGTTTCTTTGAATTAGATTCACAAGGAGTATTGCTTCATTTTCTCTTTAGAATTTTACTGAAACTCTTACACCATACTAAGTGTGACCTTTTGCTTGCCAAATCAGACATAGGAAATATAGTACGCTTTTGTATGTGAAATAAGAAATGACAATCTTAGCATAGGTTATTAGAGTTGTTCTCAAGATTGGTGGGGTAAAACTGGGATTTCTCAGGTGGATAACATCATTTTGTGGTATTTTCAAGTGACTCAATCTCGCCATATGTACATGATATTCCGTAGACAACAGTCAATTGTGTTGGATGATATGAGCCATTTTTCAAATAAACAAACAATGGAGGTCAGTCTAGTGAAACATGTACTGCTCCAGCTCAGGCCCGTGTTCCATTTTCTCTACACACTTTTCACAAATAATTGCTTTAAGAGTTTGTTGTACCTAGTTTTCTGCTCCTTAGGTTCTGACACATACACAAAGTTTTAAAAAATTCACTGCTCTCCTACCTCTCTCTTCCTCTTTTTCTGCCACCAGACTCAGTTACAGAAATAGCTACATTTTCCCCTTCCTCAATTTACCTCACCTGACTGGTAGACATGGTCTTAGGCGCTAGACTTTCCGTTGTGGTTGCCAGTATGGTTGTTGCCCTGTATTGAATGATGTGTATGTTTAAAAAATATATGTTTCATAAAATGCTGTGGTTGTCTCAACAATAACCTTAACTACTGCATAATGTTTGTGCAAGTAGCCCAACTGTAATTATTATACACTAAATTCATTGTCTTACTTTTTCCAATGTGTCTTGAGTGACTTTGTAACCTAAGGTTCTAGGGTCACAGAACCAAATTTGCTTAATAACTCTTAACAGTATACTCGCCATCATCATCATAGACTTTGGGTGTCCTTGATTGTCTTAGATATTATTGGCGTCCGATGGCCATTCTGTCCCTAACTGTTCCACTGACTGTCCTTGGGTCTCAACAGGGGCGACATGTGAAGACAGGACAGCTGGCTGCTATCAAGGTCATGGACGTGACAGAGGTAAGAAGGCCACTTCCTGGTTCCTGTCTCCATCCCTTGCTCCTTGCACTGAAAAGCCACCCAGACATAGGCAGGGAGGGCCACGGCCGTGGGACTGCCACTCTGCCGAGTCAAAGGGGCAAGGAGGGGTTTCACACTCAGATCAGTTTACCTTCAAAGACAGTGTTTTATTTAAGAAATGCAAATGAGGCCCGGTTAACACGGCGCACCAAAGGTTATTATATCCTGAGCTGTCAATCAGCAGGTGAGAACACTGGGAGCCATGTTTGTTCAGGGAAAGTTTAATCATCTAGTTCCCCTCAGGGCAATAAAGCTACCTGGTGATGAGACTATGTACTGTATAGAAACTGATTGATTTGGCCCTCCTGGCCCGCTACAAGAACAAAGAGGAGCGTTATTACAATAGCGCAATGTGTACATGGCCAAAGATTTAATTAAATCCGTTTTTTTTTTTTTAGGCTTTGAGGTATATTTTAAACTATGATCTGACTTTTGGGAACTGAGGAAGGATCAACAGTATCAGTCTCTGCAGTGCAATCTGAAATTCTGTATAGAGTGACTGAAGTTCAACACACCGCACACACAACTTATTATTTTACTCAACAGAGAATATAAGACACAGTTAATCAATACAGCACAGTTTCAAATGTATCATCATAAAAACATAGCATTAAAACTGATATTAAGTTCTCCAATATCTGTGTTTTGATCTAGACTTGCTTTTTATTAGATCAGCCTTGAATTGCTGGCTGAAACTAAAGGTGTTGTATTGGCCTAATACGTAAAGAATGTCTGAGGTGCCGAGATGAGTTTAAAAGGCCCAGCTCATTGTATTGAACCCCAGAGAGTAAAAGCAGAGGAGATAACGCCACAGGCTCTCGGACAATAATCTCTCTCTTCTCAGCACACAAATGCCTTTGCCCTTTTCCTGTGCATCTTGTATTGTCTATCTGCCCAAGGCGATAATAGCAGGACATTTCCTGTAAAACTGAATGGCCCCTCACTGAAGGCCCAGGGCCCAGGCTTCCTACTCTCTGCTTCAACACATCCCTCCCGACAGTCACATAACTAAACCCCCCCCCCCCCCCCATACCCTCACCCTCGCTCCCCTTCCCTCGCTCCCCCTTCATTAGCCCCTACTCCACAGGCTGCCTGGCCCCAGACCTAGGGCCCAGCCGCGGCCCGGTCACTTGCCTCTACCCCTCTTGGGGATTGAGACATTGTCCTGTACAGAGAGCAGCTGTGCCGGGTCCTTTCCGAGCAGGAATGTCCTCTCTTCTTCCTGGTTTGATTTAAAGGGAAAGGAAGGTTCAGTGAAGACATGTGGTTGTCTCCCTTTCCAGGACAGAAAGGTACCATTCTTTAAAAGAGGTCACTCAGCTGTATGAAGGGTCAAATGCCTATCTTGAATGGAACGGCTGTTTCTCTCGGGGTCAGGAGACAGGAGCAGGGAGGCTGTTGGTAAGGAGAGAATAGAGAGAAAAACTGCCCGGTGTCCCCATTTAAACCTGTTATGCTGCTACCGTTTCGGGAAAAGGTCATTTCCACTCATATTATTATATAGTAGGCTATTTTGGGTGTGTATTTGTTGTTAAATATGTAAATTGGCAGAAAACAACACTTTTATTATCCTGTTATTATTTTTGGGAGCTCAGTATCGTTATTAAACCACACAACCTATCATCCCCTGTAAATCAAATCAAAGTCTAATTGGTCATATGCACAAGATACACTGTAAACAAATCTTTTATGTTTTTTTTTTAGAATGAACTAGTCTACAGTAGATGTACATATTCGACCAAATCAAAGCACATTAGGCTGAATTTCTAAGATCTGTTCTGGGCAGGAGCTAAGGGATGTTGTGGTTTTCCTGTCAGGAAAGACAGTGTCACGTTACAGTCCATTGACTATAGGCCTACTACAGTATGAAAAACCCAGGGAATAGAAACGCAATGCATAAGTGTGTCATGCTTTTCCAAGGCTTCACACAGAAACAAATCCCCTTCAGGCCCCTCTGACACACACTACTGCTTCTTAAAGAGAAGCTGTCTGTTTCTATCTCCATGCCAAAGACATACTCTGCTACATGAGCCCTCCTTTAGCCTTAGTGAGGGTCTATCAGTAGAGTGTATGGGAAGAAGCAAATCAACATATCCTTAGTGCCCCATGCAATGTAAATATGAATGCTGAAATGGACTCCCAAGCCCACATGCCATAATTGGTAGAGACTGAGCCAGTGATGAAATTATCACTGCTGTTGATTGCAATTGTGTAGGCAGGCTTGTGGGTCACCAATATGGCGGGCCCAGCACATATTCACCATCTCTGTTTAACTTGAATGTTGGCTTAAAAGTAAACTGTAACTGTTATGTGCTTGGGCAGCAAGAGAAGCAGGGTTTTCACTCACTGGGTTTTGGGTTGACTGCATTACAGCCTGCTGTTTTCCATTGTCAAGTTTGATATTTAAAAAAAATGTAATATCCTTTTTTTGTTTGCAGGAAGAAGAAGAGGAAATAAAGTTAGAGATTAATATGTTGAAGACATATTCCCATCATAGGAATATAGCTACATACTATGGTGCCTTTGTGAAGAAGAGTCCTGCAGGTCAGGATGACCAGCTCTGGGTGAGTGGCTGCTTTCCATCTCTGTTGATTTCTCCTCACTTCAATCATCTCATCTCAATAACGCCATCATCTTTAAGAGAGCCTGTATCTCTATCTATATGTATGTACAGCTCATACAGCTTCTTTAGGTTAGTATGCACCAGTGGAGGCTGCTGAGGGGAGGAGGGCTCATAGTAATATCTGGAACAGAGCTGATGGAAGGGTGTCAGGAAAAAATGGGATACCATTCCACTTATTCCGCTCCATTACCATAAACCCGTGCTCCCCAATTAAGGTGCCACCAACCTCCTGTGGTACGCAGAACATGGTTCCAGAATGCATAACAAGGGCCAGGAGTTTTTCCTGACACCGTGACCTGACCAGGGAAACCTCAGAGCCCTTTAACTCATCTAAAGTCCACGATGTATCTGGATGTGCGTGTGTTTTAGGCCTCGCAGTTGTATTAACAGGGTTCTGCTGGTGGTCTGGCATCTGTCTGAGCCATTTCCTCTGTGTCTGTGTGTGCCCTTGCTGTGTAGCTGGTGATGGAGTACTGTGGGGCGGGCTCAGTCACTGACCTAGTGAAGAAGACTAAAGGGAACTGCCTGAAAGAAGACTGGATCGCCTACATCTGCAGGGAGGTCCTCAGAGTGAGTACTGCTGCTGGAGATAAGCCATTTAAATAGGACTCTCCACAAACCCCTGGGGAGATGTAAAGGTCCTGAAAATCATTTCAGAGAGCTCTTCTCATCCTATATTGGCCATATTGTAGTGGGTGCGTTATTGCATTGGACTTGGAGCTTTTGCTTATAAACTTATGGTAGAATGGTAATGGAGGGTTAGACGATGGCTCGCAGGGGCAGATAGCTGCGAAGCACGGTGAAGTCATTATCTTAAATAAAATAAACTTCCTGTGTTTATTTTTAACTCCTTTGAAGCAGTGTATGATTTCTGTGCCTGTTCTGTTGGACAGCTCCCAAGCCCCAAGAGAGAGAGAGAGAGAGAGAGAGAGAGAGAAATCATGTGATGTGTACAATGTGTGTGTGCGCATGCGTGTGTCGTGTCCTGATATTGTGTGTGTGTTTGTGTGTCAACACAGGGCCTGTCTCACCTCCACTCACACCACGTCATTCACAGAGACATCAAAGGCCAGAACGTGCTGCTGACTGAGAACGCAGAGGTCAAGCTGGGTAAGGACTAGGAGACAGGGTCAAAGTTCAACTCACAACCCACACAGCCACAGTGTCACTGTCACTTCAGTATTTGCTTGCTCTCTCCTTGTAGGTGTGGTTTAATCTGTTTGAACACTGTGTCTTGTCTTTGCCAGTTGACTTTGGGGTGAGTGCTCAGCTGGACAGGACGATAGGGAAGAGGAACACCTTTATTGGGACTCCGTACTGGATGGCCCCTGAAGTCATTGCTTGTGACGAGAACCCAGACTCTACTTACGACTACAGGGTAAGAGGCCGCCATCTCTACTAGAAAGTGTGTGTGTGTGTGTGTGTGTGTGTGTGTGTGTGTGTGTGTGTGTGTGTGTGTGTGTGTGTGTGTGTGTGTGTGTGTGTGTGTGTGTGTGTGTGTGTGTGTGTGTGTGTGTGTGTGTGTTAGAGTTCTCATTCTGAGGCCGAACCCGATGGGGCCAGACAGCACAAATTCTGTGAATTGATTCTGGCCGGGCGGGTTTTGGTCCTACCGTGCTGTTTAGAGAAAAGAAAAGTGGTGCGTGTCTGTGCATCTTTTAGCCTAATACAACATTTGTGACCATGATTCAACTTTTTTTTCTGATGATTGAAATGTTTCAAATTGGGATACGAATAGACTCGAGTGCACTTAGGAGAATGATGATCCACAAGAATACAACAGGCAGTACATCTCAGTATCAGGAGAAGCCCACATTCCTATAGCATCTGTTAATGCCGGTACATCCTAACAAAATGCACCCTATGACTACCCTGCTAATGTACCTTGCTGGACCTTGTAAACTATCCAATGTAGACCCATAACTGACACAAATATTTTCCTAATCAAACATGCATTTAAAACAGAGCTTTTGAGCCATTATTCAAAATGGATGTTTGGCAGAAAATCTACTTTTTTAAATGTATTGTTTAATTATTCAAGGCTCCCTTTGTTATTTAATTGAAATAAATGCTTGATTGTATTTCATGGCATGAATGACTTGTATGCTGTGTAATGACATAAATGAATGAATGATTGAGTGATTATATTGAAGTAGGCTAAGTTACGTTAAAACAACTAAAAAAGGATGCGATCTCACAGCTTGATGGTGGATAGATTACATAAGGCTACTACGTGAGTCAAGAGCAAAATAATACATTAGATTTAGGCTACATTATTGCATTCTAAGTGTTTCTGTTCAGTGATTATTAGACAAGTCATAGGCTTGGGAGTAGGACAGGCTACTACGCGACTGAAGAGAAAAATCCGCTTGATAAACTACATAACATAACAAAATCAGCTTATCAGCTAATATATGAGCTAACTGAAATAAAGATGGCCATGAGCACTCAACTTAACTTAACTACTATTTTCCCAACCTAATTGTGCACAAATATCCAAATGTGATTCAGTGAAAACAAAAATCTGACATTGATTGATTTGTCAAGATGAGTCCCCACGCTTGTCTGTTGAGTGGATCTGACTGGATGACTCTCCTCCTCTATAGAGTGACCTGTGGTCGCTGGGAATCACAGCTCTGGAGATGGCTGAAGGAGCACCACGTAAGTGTCACCTTCTCCCTCCCCTCCTGTCCATACACATTGCAGTCTCGTCAAGGAATCTTCGCTTTCTCCTACACATCTTAGAATTTGGAGGCCATGACTAATATGCTCTACTGTAATTTATAAAGTTTATTTTCTTTTAAAGGAATACTTCAGGATTTTGTCAATGAAGTCAAAATATCAACTTCCCTAGAGTCAGATGAACTCGTGGATACAATTTGTATGTCTGCGTGCAGTTTGAAGGAAGATGCCACCTAGCGTTTGTGCAATTGCTAACTAGCGTTAGCGCAATTTTGGATGTCTATGGTTAGCATTGGCTCGAGAAACTACCTCTAACTTCCTTCATACTGGATGCGGAAACATACAAATGGTATCCTTGAGTTCATCTGACTCTGAGGAAGTAGATAAAGGGCTTCATTGCCAAAATCCCGAAGTATCCCTTTAAGCATATCCTATGTTATTATGCTGTATTTTTACTCTTGCAAAGTTCTAGTTTTGAGTTTTGTTGGATTAACTCACTGTATGTTTTCGTTCTCTCTCTGTGAGTGACTTCACAGAGTTGTCAGATATTGCAGCCCATATTACCAGTCAAGGAATGAATCCAAGTGTCATTGAAAGTGATTGGGCTCACAATGATGTGTTGGAGGTCAGACAGTTCTCTCGCATTTTGAAATTGAAAATCCTTGAGTCAAAAAACAGAGAAACAAATGAAATAAACTCATGACTGTTTGGTGTCTGTTAAGCCTAGTGTTGCACCATGACCGAGAGGGAGTTCACAATCACTGAATGAAAAACAAACAGTGTTGTAGTAGGACTGTGTAGTAAACACACACAACAAGCAGGCCAAGGGCAACAGGACAGGACTTTAGCCTAACATTGACAACATTGTGGAACACTTCTTCCATCCCCTGCCATGTGATTAGGCCACAATAGAGCCTCTCATAACCTCGATCCCCTGTCTGTCTGTGTGAGTTCTAAATGGCACCCTATTGCCTACATTAGTGCACTACTTTTGACCAAGGCCTAAGAGGGTGCCATTGGGGACGCAACCATAGTTTCTCTGTCTGTGTCTGTCTCTGTTCCCAGCCCTGTGTGACATGCATCCCATGAGAGCCCTGTTCCTCATTCCTCGCAACCCGCCCCCCAAGCTCAAATCAAAGAAATGGTAAGAAAGACAGCTCAGCCTCTCTCGCTTAGCGACACCACGCCCCACAGAGCCTCAGCAACACAGCAGGAATGTTTTCCCCAGAGTGGCCAAAACTCATACAGCCTTGCTTCGCCTTCCTTTTCCCTTACACACAGCCTTTTCTCTTCCTTAGCTCGCTCAGATAACAGAACTGCCACAATACAATGTCCCTTTATTCACCCCTTATCTTACTGTTTTTTTGTGTACTGTAGCATTAGTTCAGGCTGAGCACATATTGTTTATTGTCATGTTCTTGGGTGTAATTTTAGCATCACAGTGTGAGATGACAATCCCCACAGTAACAGGTTGACTGCATGCAATGCTCTAAAATAAGGCCTTTTATATCCAATGGGAAGGGAAAGAGGATAAGCTTTTGTCTTCCTGTTCACATGTCTTCAGCAGCCTTGCTTTTTTACCTTTCGTAATGCATGAAGCCTTGTGTTTGAACCCATGGAGTTCGATAATTCAATATTAATTCATACCAGCAGCTGCATGGCAGACATTGAGAATTAATTGAGGCTGTGTCTATATGGCTATAGCCTATGAGGATCTGGCCAAAAGTAGTGCACTACATAGGGGTTAGGGTGCCATCTTGGACACAGCCTGAGCCTGTAAGTTGTGACCCTCTGTCCTCTCCAGGTCCAAAAAGTTCCTGACCTTTGTGGAGAGCTGTCTGGCAAAAAACTACCTCCACCGTCCCGCCACAGAAACCCTCCTGAGACACTCATTCATCAAAGACCTGCCCAACGAACGGCAGGTCCGCATCATGCTCAAAGACCACCTGGACAGAACCAGGAAGAAGAGAGACAAAGGTGAGGCCATGTTGTCATAATGGAATATCAGAGATCACCTAGTTTCACTCAAGAACTGAGTCTGGCAGTCAAGGCTATAATTAATATCATGATTTAGTGCTGTATGATACCTTGCGCTGCCAATGACCGTGGGGCAACTTTTTGGCCTTGTTATTCTTGGTCACACTGGCAGCGACAGTGAAAGTGGCAGTAAAAAGGTGTTTTGATTCTCAATCTTGTCTCACAGTTCTCTGTTTACCCTTGTGTTTAATGTCTCTAGGCCTAGGGAGAGGCTACTGTATGACTGTCACTAATGAAAGGTTCTAATGAAGGGTTCCATTATCCACTGGTAATGTGGTGGGATTTGGGTTTAGAGGCAGCAGCAGGACTGCTCCTTGTCAGCCCTCTCACAGTGAGACTGCACACTCGTGTCATGTGAGAGGAATGCGCCTCGGAGGAAGCCGTGTTTAATCATCTCCTAGACTGCACCACACCCCCAGCGGGCCTTCCTCACTCCGTCTTCCTCCCCACGCCACATAATGACATCGTCTCCCTGCCTGCCTGCGCCCTCCGAGCCTCCAGGCTTCGCCCCGATACCAAAACAGCAGTTTCCTCGACCCTGTGCCGTTGGTTTGTTGGTTGGCGTTCTGCTTAACTGGTCAGACGGACAGATAGATGACCCTTTAGAGAGGAGCCAAGCCTGTAGTGAGACCATGTGAGACGCTGATAGCGGCAGCTCCTAACGCAGCAGATACACTCAGTCATTACCCTGTTTTCATAACCTACTAGAGTTTGACTTGGAATTAGAAACGTTCTCTGAGGCCAGCATCTCTCTCTCTCTCTCTATCTCTCTCTCTCTCTCTCTCTCTCTGTGTGTAATTCACAATCTCTCATGAGGCTTCAGAAGGAAGAATGAGCCTTACTTAATATGTAGAAATATTTAGTAAATTATGACAAGCGTTTTGGAATGCAATCCTATTGAAGAAAAGGAAGTGAGAGAGACAGTTCATGACGAGTTTTAGTTCCATGAGGGTTAACTGCAGGAGACACCTGGAGGGGAGACATTAGGTTGGTTTACTGATGCTTGAAACCTTCCCTGCTGAGATCATGAGAGAGGAGGAGCTGACTAGCTAACTCTGGGAACAGTACAGCATGTGTGAAAGTGTTGTACAGTTTAGAACCCTTTCCTTGTTTCCTCAGTATGTACAGTCATGTGCATGATGGTATCATTGGGATTACATGCATCCCTCATGTCTGAAATAGTCACATGTTGTCCACAGAGGGCCCGGAGTATGAGTACAGCGGCAGTGAGGACGAGGAGGAGGAGATGAATGACGAGGAAGGTGAACCCAGGTATGATGACACAGCGTTTACACTGTCTGTAACGAAGGTCAGACTCTAGGTCTGACGTCACGTCTACATCCATCAAACAGCCAGCTGACCCTGTCTGTGACTAGTCCTCACTTTACTGGTTATGTAATAGCTAATGCAGGCCTTGACCCTGAGAACTGTCATAGAGGATATTCATCTGAGAGTGCACAGTGTGTGAATGCATGGGCGTGTCCATGAAGACATTAGGGTGTCACCAGATGCTCTCTCCTGCTTGTGCTCCCTTAGCTGGACACAGAGCGTCATATGGCGGTGACTATAAAAAATATATTTGTGTGTGCGTGTGTGCATGTGCATGCAAGTGTTCCTTCCTGTGTGTAACTCTACTCCTAGCCATATAACCATGTGCCTCCTCACTCCTGCCCGTCACTCACTATGTGCCTTGCTACCATATCTGTCCTGCATCCATAGCTCCATAGTGAACCTGCCGGGGGAGTCCACTCTCAGGAGAGAGTTCCTGCGTCTGCAGCAGGAGAACAAAAGCCGGTCAGAAGCCCAGCGACAGCAGCAGGTCCTCCAGCAGCAGCTCCAGGACCAGGAGAGGTACAAACAGCAGCTGCTGGCCGAGAGGCAGAAGAGGATCCAACAGCAGAAAGAGCAGCGCAGTAGGCTGGAGGATGTGAGAGACACTCTTTAGTTGAAACACTCCGCTCCTCTCTGCAGCCCTCTCGAGCAGAGCAGCAGAGCCAAACACCTGCTGCCCAGCCAGCAAATGAGCTTGGCTGGCTAGAGACTGACGGGCTCTCTCTTTTTCTCTCTCCCTCCTGTTGTTTGTTTGGCTCAAATGAGAAGGACTCTTTTGTGTTGAACAAACCAAAGAATTGTGTTATAGAACAATATAGAGTATTATACTGGGGTTTCCAAATACGAAGGATTGCTTTCGGGAGTGATGCTTTTGTGTGGTTTGCTTTGCACAAAAGACAACTGACGTGATACTGTATGTCGTATTAGGTCTGCATACAGAGCTATGGTGTGTTCTGTAGCGTTTTTGTTGATGTACAGTACAGATGGATGGAGAATGATGTCATGTGGCGTGTTGGACTGTGATGTCGCATTGAGAATTGGCAGAGAAAATATATTCTGTTGAATGAGGTAATACCATGTTTAATGACGTTGTGGTGTTGTGTTACAGCAACAAAGGAGGCAGCTGCAGGATTCTGGGTTCCAATGGCCAGAGCTACAGGAAATGCTATGGAGGGAGGAGACTGAAGCTAATGACAGAGGTCTATTCAATGAGAGGAGCAAGAGAAGGGACAAGAAACAGGTAGCTGCAAATTTGACCCCCCCCCCATTAAAAAACACAATTTAAAAAAAAAAGTAGTAGACCACCTGCCCTACCCACTCAATTCTTATCCGCTCGCATTGCTCCATGTGATAGGCAGAAACCAAACAAGTATGTGCTGATTTGATGGTCTTTTGTGCCCGATCCCTAAGGAGGATTATAAATATTTATTTTCTTGTGTAATAACACTGTACTTTACAAGCTGCTACAAGCTGTAAGTTCCTGAAGTTCAAATAGCATTGTCATGGGCCAATATGATCTAGATTCTAGTCTCGGTAGACATTTTTGGTCCATACATAATGTGTGTCGGAAGTCTGTTAACCTGCTTTGTGCATCATAACACATAACACTGTAGTTTTCACTGGGACGGGACCCACTTTGTTTTGTCAGTAACCTGGTCTGAAAAATGCATTGTGACAAGGTCAATGCATATTTAATCCAGGTGCAGGTTAACATTTTATACGTGTTCCTCCACAAAAACTGCTTTATATGCATTTGATATGAAGGGTGTTGACGCAGCACTTTCACTTGTGTCAGGTTTCAGTCCATTGGTGATTAAATCCACCAAGGTAGCGTTTAACGCCACTGATGAAGTTAGAAACACTATGGAAGATCAGAAAGAAATTGCCCGCGGGACCATCCTGAAAGAAAATAATTAAACATCTCTTACTTTTTTCTGCTGTATTGACATTTCCCATGATTAGAAGTTGGAGCTGGGCTGAGCGCCATGGCGAGAAGTCAGTGACAATTACAGCATCCTATAGCCGAGGTAAAGGGCTGTCGTGTCGTTCTGAGGACTTTAATTAGACGCTTTAATTCGAACACTCGGTTGATTAATCTCCCACAGTTCAGTGGCTCTGGATGAGCCACACCTGTCTACCTGACTGCAGTACGGTACAGTAGATGCCATGTCAGTCTGTTCGGGTCTATTACAGTCATGTTCAGTGGGATCATTAAGGTGTGCGGTGGTTTTGAGTCTGTTCAATGTGCCATCAGCTGAGCAATAGCCCACAAATCATTCTCTGGGATGTATACAGTATGTGTGCGTTCCAAATGGCCCCCTATTCCCATCCGCATCGACGTGGCCGCAGTGGACAGGGTCAAGGGCTGTAAGTTCCTCGGTGTCCACATCATGGTCCTCTTGCACCAGCACAGTCATGAAAAAAGCAACACAGAGCCTCTTCTCCCTCGGGAGGCATGGCCCCTCAGATCCTTAGGAACTTTTACAGCTGCTCCATCGACAGCAACCTGACTGGTTGTATCATTGTCTGGTATGGAAATTGCACCGCCCGCGACCGGAATGCCCTACAAAGAGTGGTGCGGACGGCCCAGTGCATCGCTGGGGATGAACGTCCCAGGACCTACATGCCAGGCGGTGTCTGAGAAAGGCCCGAAAAATTGCCAGACTCCAGTCGCCCGAGATAAGGAATGTTCTCCGTGGCAGGCGGTACTGGTGCATCAATGCTCAGACCACTAGACTCCTTAACAAATTCTATTCCCTGGCCATAAGACTGTTTAATTGCTAACAACTACTGCTCCCCCTCACACCTATGCTGCTGTTCTTTGAGAGTTGATTGCCATTACCATCTATCTATTTATCCTGCTACTGGTCATTATTACTCCTGTTTACATGTACTGTATATATTACCACTAGTATATTCCCATAAGTAATAATACCATTCACTTTTCAGCCCTGTTTACGTGTATGTATGCCTAGCACGCCTACACTGTCACTCTTGCACACACACTCACTCACTCTCACACACCCACCCACCACTTATGTTTCTGCAATACTGTTTACTATTATGATTAATACTGCTACCAGTCACTTTTCATGTACATACTGTATCTTCCTTAAAAACTCCAGTATCCCTGCTCATTGTAAATGTGGTATTGGCACTGATCCTGTGTATAGCTTCCTCTCCTATTTCTTATTTCTTGTGGGGGTTTTTTATTATACAGTGCATTCGGAAAGTATTCAGACCCCTTGACTTTTTCCACATTTCTTTACTTCACAGTCTAATTCTAAAATGGATTAAATACAATTTTGTCCTCATCATTCTTCACACAATACTCCATAATGACAAAACGAAAACAGGTTTTTTGATATTTTTGCAAATGTATTCAAAATAAAAAACAGAAATAATTTATTGAGAGGACTGGGACGAAAATAGCCTAAGATTTGTTTTTTGAAGATCGTCCAAGTGTTTCTTGCACAGAGATTTCGAGATCCTCTGTCCATCTTTCATCACTCAAACTCTCCTGTTGGATTTATCTATAGTTATGCACATGCGCAAACAGGATTTATTTACAATTATAAACTGGGTGGTTTGAACCCTGAATGCTGATTGGTTGAAAGCCATGGTATATCAGACCATGTAACATGGGTATGACAAAAAATGACTAATTACGTTGGTAATAGCAATAAGGCACCTCAGGGGTTTGTGGTGTATGGCCAATATACCACGGCTAAGGGCTGTGTCTTAAGAACAGCCCTTATCTGTGGTATATTAGCTATATACCACTTCTCCTCAGGCCTTATTGCTTAATCACAGCAATCAAAACAAGTTAAATAGATATCCATTGATGGAAAATTATCAGGTGTGTTTAATAAGGGGAAAATATATTTTCTCTTGCAACTTATTCTTAAGCTCGCAATAATTATTATTTTGATGGAAAAACACATTTTGCTTCTTAGTTTACGTCATTACAAATTACGTCGATATTCCTTCTTAATTTGCTTGATAACGTTATAGAAAAAGGGTTTATTGGATAAATGTGGCAACTCCGCTCTTGCTGCGGGAAAAAAATGTAGTCGTTAGTTTTCAGGCCTAGGGGACGGGTTTTGAGAGATCATTGGTATCGAAATTTAAGCGAGACCTGGCAACCCTGTGTGCATGACAATAAAACTTGAACAATGAATAATATAAACACATGCATGGAGCATGTCAAGATACACACAGATAGGCTGAATCCTAAATGGCACCCTATTCCCTATATAGTGTACTACTTTTGACCACCTCTGATCAGAAGTAGTACAATATATAGGGAACAGGGTGCCATTTGGGATGCTGCAACCTTTGTATGTATCTTGACATGCTCCATGCATGTGTTTCTCTTGGTGAGAGTGATGTAGAAGGCAGCTCTAATGAGTTTAGACAGAATCCTAGAGAGTGGCCCGGCTACCAATTAATTACAGATGGTCAGTAGGGCTGATTGCCTGGCTGTGCTGCTCTCTCTCCTCCTGTCTGCCTGTCTCAGCTGGAGCTTACATAGATTTCCGCCGTCTCATCCTCAAGCATCCTCAAGCGCATCTGGAGATGCAACGTGTACCATTTAACATCTATTGACTAGAACATGTTTTTAACCCATTCTGTGTTAACCCAGGGGGGAAGAACTCGCTGCACGCTTTTGATTCAGCCATTCACTCTTTCAGGGTCATTTAGAGTTATGTGGACTAATTTTCATGGTTAAATATTTAAAATAGGGGGGTTAAGAGCCTTATGCAAGCTAGCTAGACACTGAATATTTTAGGTTTTTCACCGGGATTCAGTCATTGGATTTACTAAGTCAGAAACCTTGACGTTATCAAAAAAATAAATCTCTCTCTCTCTCACTCTTTCTCGTTGAATTGTAGCTGGAGGATTGTGGCACACAGAGGAGTGATGTCGGAGGAAGACCTGCAGGTCTTTTAAATGAACAGGTAATAACTGCCTTCTGTTTTTTTTGTCACTCAACCTGCATAGAACGAAATGCATCAAACCGTGCCATGAAATCACTCCAATCTTTATGAAAGACATGGGTGGTTATTGAATTCAAATGCTTTGGTATGAATGTTGTGTCTTGGTCTATGGGAAATATTATGACTGGTTCTGCATGAAACGGCACAGAATGTGAGAACACCGGTGTGTCAAGAGCAAGTTTGTTGCTGTCAATGAAGGAGTAGAGAAAATAGAATGGTGGAAAATTCCATGTTTAGACTACCATGGCAGATTTCAAGGTCAAGACCTTGTTGCTTTCTCAGTGTATACTACGGCTCCTGTTCCACAGGTCCTGTTAAATTATGCTATCCCAGATGTAGCATGGGTAGCTAAAGGCCACATTCTCTTATGGTCTGTTTCCCTAACTTCTAATGATGATAGATGCTAGGCTAACTGGAAACACAGTCAATCCTGCGTACTCAAAGGCAACATAAAGACTATGTACTGTAATGTACTGTAGAAGAAAACACTTAAGAGCTCTGAACGGCTCTGTTTGATTTTTAATCCGCTAGGAGCCTTGTACTAAAAGGCGTCATTTGCTTTTGAACATCGACTTAAAGTTGCATCTGAAGTAATTCACAGGAGGAATCCTATTTAGGCGCAACGGATTGTAACTGCTTGATATGTGGATGCAAGTGCAACCCCCTACCGCGATGTAAAGAAAAATATGTTTGAAAAGGAATGCTTAGGCTTACAACAAGAAAATGAAAAAAAATTGCCCATGCCGTTAGAAAAGAACCGATAACTATATTGGTCCGGTAATACAGGACTAGTAAAGGCCCAGTGCACCACTTTTGTAGGATTTTTAATATATATTTGTTTTTTTATTCCAATTTTTCAGGGGGTGCTGCAGCACCCCTACTTCTCACGCCTATGGTAGGGAGAATAAAACAATGCATTCTCAAACACAGCCTATGTGTTCATCACTTGCGTATGGAATCCTGTCTCCTCGTTTCCTTGAGAAGGCCACTGCTGTGCCGAACAGCCAGAACCCTATTAGATTATTTATGTATCTCTATTCACAATATCCTTATTGTGAACATTAGTCTTGATCCCCGTGATATAATTCCATGGCTTGTGTTTAGTCTTTAAATAGCATGCAGTCCTTGGAGAAAAAGGCTCTCCTTACGTTTGTCAACGCTGGTAAAATTGAGTGTAAATGCCAAGTAACATGAAGGGGCTTTTTGTTTCTCATTTAATCTGATTTAGCAAATAGCATGAAATTATGGTGAACTCATCATAAATCATAGATGACAAACATCCAAGCTTATATGGGATTACAGGTGTGGAATTGATTTAGCTCAACTTCTCTTTCTCTCTATGTAGTCTTCATGTCAGTGTGACCTTGTAATCACTTCATTGAATCTGAAGTGAAAAAGCATGACATACAGTTAATAGTGGGAGAAATGTCCTTGGTGGTTTACTATAATAAGAAATTCAGTTGATACTGTATTTATGTGCTTCTTGCGGGTGTGTGTGTTTGGGGCGAGGGCTCTATGTGAGTGTATGTGTGTGTGCTTTTCATGTGTGCTGATCATAAAGCCTGGGAGTGCCCCTCCTGAAACAATACCTCATCCAGTTCTGATGTCTGGAGAGAGTTTAGAGTTTCGTTCCAGTTTCAGTTTCAATGAGAGGCTTCTACTGGGCCTGGATCTGCTAGCTACAGTAGAGGCTCTATTGAAAGCAGCTGTTTCCAGGCTGCAGCATTGGCCACAAGGCCTTGTCATCTATCTGTCTTGGGGCAGTACTGCAGGCACGGGATGAGGCTGCTGAATGCCAGTGTCCTGTGTTTGTCTCTGTCATTGTGTAGAGGAGGACCGAGCCTCCACCTCTACTGCCTCATCCTCAGCAGCAGCAGCAGGGTAAAAAGTTCCACCGCACGCTGCCCAAAGACCAAACGCAGCTGCTTTCGCTTCAGCACGACCACAGGCACAAACAGAGGGAGCCCCAGAAGGCTGCTAGTGCCACGCCTAACTGCCCAGCAAATAGCCAGTGCAAAGCGGTAAAGTCCACCTTGTCCCACTCCCCCGTCTCCCCGAGCACCCCCTCACTATCTGCTGCCTCTCTCTCTCTCTCTCTCTCACCGCCCTGTCTGTATCACTATTTGTCTAGTGTTGTGTTTGTTTGCGTTTGTGCATTAGTGTGCCAGATAGCTATTAGTCGCTCAAAGAGAGATTGGAAGTATGTTTTGGATTATTAGTTATAATTCATAATCCAGTATGCAATAATATAGTCTTGACTACAGTGTCCAGAGGTCTGGTTCTGACTGTTCTTATCCATGTTGCTCAGATGGAGATGGATAGGGGCAAGACATCTGACAGCTATCAGGTCAACCTGAACAGAGTGTTGGCTGGGCTGCCCCTTCCCATACACCCCCTTCCTCTCCCCATAAACATCCATACCAGACTGAGCTCCGGGAGCAGCTCCAGCCCCTGTACCCCTGCCATGCAGAGGGCCGCCATACAACAGGTACTGTAGCCCACTCCCCATCCCCGGCCCAAATAACCGTACCCTTCCTAACACCACCAATCAATTCAATCAGTCAATATCTTTTTTTGCCCCAGTTTGGAAAATCATTACGCAGCTAGGCATTCACAATATGCAATATGGTGTACTTACCTCATATATTATAAGTACTGACGACATCAACACCATCACCACGTGAAAATGACACATAGTTAAAGCAGCTGCCTGTTTCAAAGTAAAGGGTTAACTTAGCAAAGTCAGAGAATAGGTATTGCATCTCTATATTAGTAACTGCAAACGTTAGATAAAAATGTAAATCTCTGTAGATGTCACTCTTTCAATTTATTTTGAAGTTATGACACATTTTGCAAGACCCTATTGACTAATCAAATGGGTGTCAAGGCTTCAACATATATTTTGATCATTTCAACATTTTGAAAACCCACGTTTTGTACTCTCACAGTTTTTGTCAGCTCTTCTGTTGGGAAGGTATTAGTCAAGGATCTATACATATCCTATGCCATCTTGTGCTTTGTGGTTGATAACTTAGTTGTCCTTCCTCTTGCTTTATCCAGAACCCGAAAACAATTACTTCCTTTTTTCCATCTTGTTTGTCCTATAGTACTCAGTCTCTGTCTCAAATAGTACCCTATTCCCTTTATATTGCATCCATAGGGCACTGGTCAAAAGTAAAGCACTATAGAGAATAGGGTGCCACTTGGAACGCGACCAATGTGTCACTAAATAAAGTAATCTTACCCAGAGCCGTATGAATATATAAAAATATAGCTGGCCCGATCTTAACTAAGTGTCCATTTCAGAATGCCAATCTTCACTCCAGTCGAGACGCCCCTCACAGCAGCTCTATGTCTGACATGGCCACCACTCCCATGTCTCCTATGTTTGACGATGTCTTCTGGGACTTCCAAAGCTCCATGGAGTGCCCACCAAAGGTCTGTCCATCTATCAGTGTGGTGACATGTGTGTATATGTTGTGGTGTGTACACACACACATGTTGTATGCAGAGGTCCAGTCACAAGCGTTTTTCTTTATTTTTTCTATTTTCTACATTGTAAAATAATAGTGAAGACCTCAAAATATGAAATAACACATATGGATTCCAAAAAACATAGTAACCAAAAAAGTGTTAAACAAATCAAAATATATTTTAGATTTTAGATTCGTTTAAGTAGCCACCCTTTGCCTTGATGACAGCTTTTCACACTCTTGGCATTCTCTCAACCAGCTTCACCTGGAATGCTTTTCCAACAGTCTTGAAGGAGTTCCCACATATGCTGAGCAAATGTTGGCTGCTCTTCCTTCACTCTGCGGGCCAACTCATCCCAAACCATCTCAATTGGGTTGAGGTCGGGTGATTGTGGAGGCCAGGTCATCTGATGCAGCACTCCATCATTCTCTTTCTTGGTCAAATAGCCCGTACACAGTCTGGAGGTGTGTTGGGTTATTTTCCTGTTGAAAAACAAATGATAGTCCCACAAAGCGCAAACGAGATGGGATGGTGTATCGCTGCAGAATGCTGTGGTAGCCATGCTGATTAAGTGTGCCTTAAAATCTAAATAAATCACAGACAGTGTCAACAGCAAAGAACCCCACACCATCACACCTCCATGCTTCATGGTGGGAACCACACATGCGGAGATCATCCGATCACCTGCTCTGCGTCTCACAAAGACATGGTGGTTGGAACCAAAAATGTCAAATTTGGACTCATCAGACCAAATGCATTCCAGGTGACTACCTCATGAAGCTGGTTGAGAGAATGCCAAGTGTGTGCAAAGCTGTCATCTAGGCAAAGGGTGACTACTTTGATGAATCTCAAATATGAAATATATTTTGATTAGTTTAACACTTTTTGGTTACTACATGATTCCATATGTGTTATTTCATAGTTTTGATATCTTCACTATTAGCTTCACTATTATTCTGCAATGTAGAAAATAATACAAATAAAGAAAAACTCTTGAATGAGTATGTGTGTCCCAACTTTTGACTGGTACTGTATGTGTGGTGAATGTTTCTATATGTGTCTGTCTGTATGTGTGTGTGTGCCTGGTGAGACTGTAACCCCATGTGCGTGTGATATTATCTCTTAGGTGGTTCTGCTGTTGTTGTTTTTGTGATTATGTTGATCATGCAAGCTTAGAGGAAGTAGAATGTTCAGCACGAGTTTGGCAGTGCCCTCAGGCTTCCTATGGCACCCCTGACTTACAGCAAACACATTTGATGATGTGATGCACGTTCTGTGTTTCCAATAACAAACTCTCACAACATTTCTCTAGTTCAGGTATGGGTAACTTTGATGGGGTTGGGGACCACAACAAATTTGAACTCGTCATGAGGGACCACCACAGTGGCTCGTGGGTCTGCGTATCCACCTCCATACCCTCACCTGCAGTCAGAGCCGGCTTTAGCATTTTTGGGGCCCCAAGCGAAATTTCGTGGGGGAAAAAAAAAAAGTGCAACCCCCCTATTGACAGCGGAGAGAAAACATTGACATTTTACACATTGATGTTTTAAAGTGAATTTCCTACAGAAGGTACTGTAGGTCCGCGGGTCGCTAGTTGCCCACCCTTGCTCTGGGTCCTCTAATCAACATAGATTTGTATCCTTAGCATATGGTGTTGTGCTTTAATTGCTTACAAGTTCTCTTGTTGCATTCATATCACAGGAAAATAAAAGAAACACTTATGAAACCCAGAGCTGCAAGTAAGCCCTGTTGAAGGAGTGTCAGTAGTCAGATGCGTATTTTCAGAATGACTTCCTCTTTCAGTGGGTGGAGTCTTCCTTTCCTCTTATGTGATGATGTGACACATGAGAGCAAGGTGAAAAGGTTGACAGCTGCAGGGGACCACGTTGAGAAATTTAAGCATTAGTCACATGAACACAAGGCCTGTGTGCCTGCTTGACATATGTTTCTTCTCGTGAGTTTGACTGAAGTTGTAATTCTTAGAATGTAGCAGCTATATTGTAATTAAATATCAACTTACTATAGAAGGTGATACAGTCCAGGTTGCCTCATTTGGATCAGTTCCACATACTATATTGTTTCTGCAGTCCTTACATAGTATGCAGTGGTTTATAATGTCCTAATATGCAGCATGCTTTGTTGAAGGCAGTCAGGCATATACTGTGTCCTCACATGTCAAAATGATATTTTGAAGGTTCCGGAGCGTACAACATCGAAATTCTATTGTAAAGAGCTGATGAGTCATCACCGGACTTCATCAAGGTACGTTTTTCACCATCATCACACATCATTCAGGGTAGCCTAGTGGTTAGAGCGTTGGACTAGTAACGGGAAGGTTGCAAGTTCAACTCCCCGGGCTGACAAGGTACAAATCTGTCGTTCTGCCCCTGAATAGGCATTTAACCCACTGTCATTGAAAATAAGAATTTGTTCTTAACTGACTTTTCTAGTTTTAAATAAAGGTTAAAAATAAAAATAAAAATTCTCAGGGAGGGATCCTACCAGTCGCAGGGTGGATGATCCATAGATCAGCTTTGACAGGCCCCATGTGCTTAGGGGATCACTTCCACTGGCACTCTATGGACATTTGATATCTCTGTTACATCATTTGAAGTACACTTGTGTGTGCCTGATCCTTGTCACCTCTCTCCCTCTCCTGGTTGCTCTTTTCTTGTGGCAACAGGTCACAAATCTTGCTGCTGTGATGGCACACTGTTATATTTACCCTGATAGATATTATGTAAAATTATTTGTGGGTCTGTGTAATCTGAGGGAAATGTGTCTCTAATATGGTCATACATTTGGCAGGAGGTTAGGAAGTGCAGCTCAGTTTCCACCTAATTTTGTGTGCACATAGCCTGTCTTCTCTTGAAAGACAGGTCTGCCTACGGCGGCCTCTCAATAGCAAGGCTATCCGCACTGAGTCTGTACATAGTCAAAGCTTTCAGGTATTCTGCTACTGTGTACGCTCTGTTTAGGGCCAAATAGAATTCTAGTTTGCTCTGTTTTTTTGTTTATTCTTTCCAATGTGTTGGTTGTGTTTTATTGTGCTGCTGTCCTGGGGCTCTGTGGGGTCTGTTTGTGAACAGAGCCCCAGACCAGCTTGTTTAGGGGACTCTTCTCCAGATTAATCTCTCCATAGGTGTTGGCTTTGTTATGGAATGTTTGGGAATCGCTTCCTTTTAGGTGGTTGTAGAATTTAACGTCTCTCTTCTGGATTTTGATAATTAGCGGGTATCGGCCTAATTATGCTCTGCATGCATTATTTGGTGTTTTGCATTGTACACTGAGGATATTTTTGCAGAATTCTGCATGCAAAGTCTCAATTTGGTGTTTGTCCCATTTTTATGAATGATTTGTTGGTGAGCGGACCCCAGACCTCACAACCATAAAGGGCAATGATTCAAGTATTTTTAGCCAGATCCTAATTGGTATGTTGAATTTTATGTTCCTTTTGATGGCGTAGAAGGCCCTTTTTGCCTTGTCTCTCAGATCGTTCACAGCTTTGTAGAAGTTACCTGTGGCACTGATTCCTATCCCTCTCCCTCTCTGTTGTCCAGTGGGGGCCCTCAGTCTCCTGTGGAGAAGGGTGGGAAATCCATGTCATCTCACGGAAGCTCCAGCAACAGCTCCCAGTCAGGTCTGTGTCCTTGTGTCCTCCACAATTACTCACTTTCTTCACCTCTCCCTCTCTCTCTCTAAACCACTCACCATTCAGAGATGGGTCCCTTTCAACACATCGATTCATAGTAGATCCATCAGCTGCATAGTGTTACTACATGGGGAACTACAGCCTGTGAGAAAGCATTGGGTGTTTACAAATCAGACTATAACCACAATACACAGGAAATTTCTCACTGGAACTTAAACATCCTGTCAGAGTTGTTCCCCCCCATGAGTTGAAAGTGTTTGAAAGTGAAACTCTGAACCATGCACCGTGCCACCGCTTCACTGTTTGGCTTTGAAACAGAAAAATAGTTGAACGTTTTACCTAGTTTCTTGTCTTTAGGAAAGACCTAAAAGGTGTCTAACACTTTCTGTCTAGTGGTAGCATTGGCCTGTGCTCTGTCTGTTGAGTAGTGCAGTGTGTTTTGGGGTGTGTGGGAGTGTATGAGGGCGTGTGGGTGAGTAACAGGGCCTGTGGTAGAATGGGTGTGGGGAAAACCAGTACAATTAATGGTTAGACAGACTCTCAAAATAAATGCCTTTTGGATGGCGAAAGAAAGAAAGAAAGAAAGAAAGAAAGAAAGAAAGAAAGAAAGAAAGAAAGAAAGAAATATGTTCAAATATCCCTTTTTACCAGTAATCGTCAGTTTTAAGAAAGCAGTTCAGGAGCCTCCCGCACAATATAGTAAATAAATGGCTTTGTTTAAATGTAAAATGATTTCATATACTGTACATGAAGAGGGCGCAATAGCTCAAATAGAGTAGTAATAATGATACATTTTGATAGTGCTTTTCCAAGTCCTTTACAAGGGCTTTACATTTTAGCATTCAGGAAGTAAGCCAGAAGAAAAACAAGGAATCCCATACAATGTATCCTCATGCCTTAGTCCTTATCTAGACTTGTTCATCATACTAGCAGAGCATACATAGTTTGAGGAAAGATCACATAATGAGCCACCAAAGCTATCTAGAGTATCTGTATGGCTCTGGTAATATTTATAGAGAGTGAACAACATAATGAAACGTGAGATAGAGATTTTCCTTTGACTCTTTCAGGTTACTTCAAGCTGGAGAGCCCTATGCTGCAGAGCCGTCTTCAACAGTACAAGAAGTCTCAGGAGACTTCTCAAGCAGCCCTGCTGCAGCAAAGGGTATGTACAGTATCTATTGGGGTTGGGGTATGTTACGATAGCATCGTCTATCGACGATGATTGACAGCCATCATTGATGGTTTAGCCTATTTGAACTTGACTGGCGCCGCGCAGTAAAGAACGGGGTCGGACAGCGCACAGCAGGACTGCACGCGAGTGACATTCTGAGTAATTTGCCTATTCCTATTTGCTCTAGCAATACATTTATTATATACAGAACACAAGAGAGGATAGTAGGCTAGACAGAGTGGAGAGAGAACTCCACCCATATTGTCTCTCTCTCTCTCATTTCGGATGCATGTGACCTTACAGCCTAAAACTATTTTCTTTATAACGGACACTCCTTAACTATCTTATGTCAAGCTGTAGAATTTTTGGGCTATACTCTCTTCTCTCGCCATACGATATTAAAACTACTTTGGGCAAGACTAGCCTACACTTTCATCGATTTATGCATGCATGGCTTTCTCCCGATCAAACAATGAATGAATCTAATGGACTTCCATCTCATAAATGTATTTGAATAGCCTAAAAACTTAATGTAGCCAGGGGACTAATAATGAGAGAGAACAGTCTGTATCAATAGTCCATAGAAAAATCAAGTTTAAGCTTATTAAGAAATAAATTATCTGTGCTGGCCGGAAAAATCCCCCCCCCGTGCGAGCATAGCCACCGGAAGCAGTTTGGGGGTTCTGCAAATTATTATTTTTATTTTATTATTATTTTTTGTACTTTTTTTTCAGTTGGTGCAGCAGCACCCTACATGGCTATGCATACAAGGTTGAAAACAAAATTGTCAATAAACTATCCTAAGTTTTATAAGATATGAACAGTAGCCTATTTCCAAATATTTGAATAGCCTAAGAAAGAGTTGTCCTAAAGTTGCCACTTTTAAAAAGAACAGGAATAAAAGTCTGAATCTATAGGCTTAGGCATATGCTATTCTCAATCACAGCTTTATGAGAGATAGAACAAACCATAGGACTTTTAAGAAAGGAGAATGATGCAAATAAAGCAATTATTAACCCGTTCTGAAGACGGCCTCTATCCAGCCCATGATTTATAACCTAACTCACTACGGTATAGACTGTCACTCCATAGTGTGCGCCCCACATAGACACACACCCACCCCCACACACACCCACCTGGCCATGCTGAAGCTCCATCAGAAATCTAAAAAATATATATTTGCCTCCACTTAGCCTCTGACCAAACTTTCAACAAGATGATCTTTCATGAAGTTGTAGCATGCAAGTTTGTTTTAATTAACTTTTTCAATAAAATGTTTTTGGGGTTGGCCAATAGGGGCCGATACCCTCATATATCACTATGTTTTACTAGTACATCATCAAGATAGGACAAAGCTTGACATCGCCCAACCCTAGTATCTATATATAATAAAAATGTAATTTAGTAGACGCTTTTTTCCAAAGTGAGAGAGTCATGAGAGTCATGCGTGCATACATATTCGCGGACCAACTAAGCCACAGAGGACGGCATCTGTTGCTATCCCAGCATCTAGAACACTATTTCACACCACATATTTTACATCCGTTACTTTACTCGTTCACCCATATTAGATTTATAATGATGTTTTCAGCCATGATTATCAGAACTCTTCCAGTGGGTCAAGTTGTTATTTTCTTTATTGGCTCCAGTTGCCCCGTGGTTGTGGAAAAGATCTGCATTTTGTAACACATGAAACTTGGTCACCAAGTCTCAAGGCAATCGTGTTGGTCTCGCCTCGGTATTCGTCAGATGTTCGGTTACTGTTGTTTGTTACCGTCTGTTAAAACAACCAAAGGTAAGAGACTGATGAATCCGATTACCTCTGGATTTGAATTAGGAGAATCTATCTGACCGTCTAACATCTGCGTTTGCTTTTATCAAAACAAAGAATGCTGGAACTCCTCCTCGTCGACTCATCTATATAAATAGCCTCATCTAAATAGTGTATCATCCCTGCTTATCCGTTCTAGACCAAATAGTGAATCTTATGACTAGGCCTATTGATTTGATGTCAGAGGTATGCCATTCCGAGAAGTAATGCCAGTTAAGATTCCGGCCATTCCGACGGGACCAGAGGACAAGGCAGCAGATGGAAACACCGTTCTGTCCCGTCTCTGATTCCCTCCAGAGGACACACTGTGTCCTTGTGTTTTATTCAATAGCATTCAGCCTTTTGTCATCTTCTTGTGACAATTATTCCTATATTCAATTAGCATTAGCAGTCCTGTATTATTATCATGAACGTGTCTGTCTCATGAATCCTGATGTCTGGTGTTCTATCTCTTATGTTATTCTCTGTGTTTCTGTCGCAGGGTTCCGGCCACTTATCTGGGGTCAAGTCCAATCTCATTCCGTTTGTCAAGGCAACAGAGTACTCCTCTTCCAGTGATGAAGTCGGGAGTAGTGACGATGAGGAGACAACCAGGTGGGTTCACATAGGGCTGTGGCGGTCATGACATTTTGTCAGCCGGTAACTGTCATGCCCATAAGTGCCGGTTTTACGGTAATTGACAGTTAATTAACATCTCCAGGCTTCCATGCATGGCCTTACAAGCCACTGATGAGGACATTTGGAACATCTACATTTTAAAAAGTAAAAAAAATCAATTTAATATAGCCTACACCATCACAATATTTATTTTAGGCCGGTCTAAAGAAACATGATATGAAGAAATTGTAGCCTATTTCAGAAGAACAGAATAGCTTCTGAGTTGTCCTCATGTTAGGCCCTCATCTGGCTGTGCCATACACTAGTTCATTTGCAGACAAGATTTTCTTATACTTCCAGTGGCATTATTTTATGTTATTTAATAGAAAGAAGAATACAATTGAACATAGCTGAATAAAATAGAAAGGATATTTATCCTAAATGATTTCCGTGAGAGTGCGCAGACATGCAGCTATTCTGTGTTGAGCAGTTAACAAAGTGATCAATTGAAATGCTTAATTTAGAATTATTTATACAACTTTAGTTGTGATACAAACCTTAGGCTATAACCTTTGATTTCTAATACATTCTAAGGCTGCATGATGCGACTAATGATGATTTGAAAAAGGTTGCATGAAAGGCATGTGCTTCGCTCTGTTTTTTTGGGAGGCTGCACACACTTCATCTGTCTCTCATTCACAATTCGACAAGCACTTGATAATATTCTCACCCATCAGACTATTCTCTATTTAATCTATCACATATACTAAATAATATATGTGTCAAATTAGTTTGGATTCTGAACAGGCTGTTATTGGAACAGGGGCAGGGGAAAAAACATGTCACCGTATGCACTTAAATAGCAAATGGAGGATGCTTTTCCCACAGTACATGCCAGCCAGGTAAGCTACTTTGGTTGTAAAGCGAAGCAATGTGCTTAATATTAGGAAAGTTGAGAATATAGTAGGCCTAGCCTATAGAAAGCTGATGGGATCCTCCTCTTCTTAATAAAGGCCATCAAAACTCAGTTCTTATGCAAAGCCTATAGAAATTTGCGCAACATGGGCTTATAGGAACACTTATTTCATTCCATGCATCAAACAGCTATGAGTAGCTGGCTCTCGCTGCGCAACAGGTGATCCCATTCCGCTCAAACTCTAAATGCCCGGGCCCTGATGAAGTGTTTGATTTTTGATTGCATTGATGTCAGTTTAATTAGAGGGACAATAGATGCAATAGGAAGTTTGGTAGGCTATTATTGACCATCAGTGGCATCAGAGCGCAGTTTTGGAGAAGCCTAGTTACTGTGACTCGACAATCACATGGAATTTGACTGTGGTTATGACTCGTGACTGCCGGTGTGGCGGTAATACGGTCACCACAACAGCCCTAGGTTCACCTTGATTGATTGATCGATTTATTTATTTATACTTATACAGCCAAAAACAAGCAGTATACAGTATAACCTCACCAGCGCTCACTGACTGGCATACTACTAGGGCAACAGGCAGCCTAGCGGTTAAGAGCGTTGGGAGGGTAAACGCAAGGTTGCTTATTCAAATCCCTGAGCCGACTAGGTGAAAAATCTGTCTGTGCCGTTGAGCAAGGCACTTAACCCTAATTGCTCCTGCAAATCGCTCTGGATAAGACTGTCTGCTGAATGAATAAAATGTACTAAGGTTGAGTCAAATTTTGTTAAACGTTGCATGAGCCTCATCTCTCTGACTGCTGTTGTATGTGTTTCTCCAGGTCTCCATTGAGTAATGGGAAGGGCAAGATCTTCCGAGGAGCCCCCGATGGGATTGTCCTGCAGCCCCATCATAATCTCAACCAGACCACGGTATACATACACACCCTTCTGTCTACACACACCCCCACATCCATACAGTACTACATCTAGGACATTTTGTATAAAAGTGCACACACTTATTAGCTTTGAGAGCTTTCTCACTTGTAACGGATATTTATTCTGCACTTGATGAAAACTCATAGCAAATAATTTTCAAACTCTTAACATTGAATGGGATGATGTTCCATGCCTTCAATCGATATTTTAGTCAGATAACAGATGGTGGTGTCCATTGTCTTCAGGTTCATACCACAGTCAGCTTCATTAAATCGGTCTAATAGGTTGCTTAACATAGCTTCCCTGAACTGCTGATTTGGAAATTGGGTCATAGTCAGAGTTCAGGCTTGTTGTAACAGTGCAGATGCAGTGTGAAATCTCGTTACTTACTCACACAGGCAGCAGCATGCATTGACCCAAATGGTACCCTACTCCCTGGCTTATAAAGTTCACTATTTTTGACCAGAGCCATATAGACCCTGGTCAAAACTAGTGTACGATATAGGGAATAGGGTGCCACTTGAGCTCAGCCGTGCGTCCGGTCCTGCGTGAGTCATTTGCATGACAAACACTAGAGGGCACTTTGTGCATACTAACTAAAACATGGAGCGGCGCAGAGGAGAGCCAATTGATGCCGTTCTCCCACAGGCCCCTCAGAGCCTCCTCCTCCACCTCCAGTGATGAATGCAATGCCACTTGGCATGGTGTAAGCAGGGCCTGATATCCTTGTTTAACTCACCCACTTTAAAAAAACAGTCATTGGAGACTTAGTGTCATGAAAACCTAAACAATGCCTTCCTGCCATAAGACAGCATTAGCATTGGCGTGTGTGTAGATGCCGCTGCCTGTTCCTCCACGCAGTGTTGTTGTGACACAGGGAATACAGAGTGACAGACGGGCAGTGTTAACGAGGGATTATGCCGCTGTTCTGCTGTGTGTCTCTTCTCTAAGCAGAGCAGCGTGGCATCAGGCCTTAAGAGTGGCCAGCCACTACACAGGCCCATGGCTGTAGGATCAGAATGCAATGAGAATTACCTTCTCCCTGATCTTCTGCAGAAGAGCCCGGCCCATGAGCACCTGGGGCAGCACGTACTGCATGACGTCATCTTCCCCCAGTCTCCGAGCGGACGAGGACCACACTTTGAGGTGAGTTCTCTTGAGGTCATAAAATGTTTAAAGGCCCAGCGCAGTCACAATTCTGTTTTTCCTTTGTTTTGTACAACAGCTGAAGAAACTTACACTGTAAAAGTGTGAAAGAAAATGTATCAGTGTTATTTCCTAATAGTTGCTGCTTGAAAATACAATCTACAGCCTATTTTCATGGCCTGTTTGCATGTGCGGGATTTCGGTTTACCTGGTAGCATCACCAGATGGTACGTTGGTTAATAGACCAATAACAAAGAGAGTTCCAAACCTCTCTGCCAATAACAGTTAGTTTTATATTTTCATCTCCCCACTGAAGACCACCCAGACAGTCCTAGCAAAATTCTTGCTTGAAAATTTGTTCTTGCATTTTAATAGAAAACTATTACAGTAATATGCATAATTGTTACCCAGAAATGATTTGATATTGATATATGTGCCTTTAAGAATATGGGCCTTTAAGAGTAATACTTTATAGAGTGCAGTGGTTGGATCACTGAATTTGTATTTGATGTGAGTTTATCTTTCTCCACTAGGGGGAGATGAAGTAGCAGTTTTAGACTTGCACTCCCACTTCCATCTCAAGATTGATATCAAGCCTACTGGAAGTCTTTGATTTATTGTTGTTGATGTTGTTTCATTTATATGAATTATGATTTTGGATGCCTTTGCAGAAGCCTGTAAACAGTCCTCCAGGGAAAAGCATCTCGTCCTCCTCCTCCTCCTTCACTCCCTTCATTGACCCCAGGCTGCTGCAGATCTCTCCCCCTCAGAGCCCAGTGGGCTATAGTCCCAGTGAGTGCCAACATATACACACTCATACACACACACACACACATTTTGTATACACACACACACACACACACTATGCTACAAAGGAAATGCCCCATAGACATCCGAGCACTGCAGTAAATCACTGCATGCTAGGGTGGTCTCTAAACAGCATGCTTTGGTCTATAAAAAGGACTATCTTATCATAAATCTCATTCAATGTATGTTTATATGTTAGTGTATTGAAAATAAGAGGGAAGGGATTCTCTCACATATGTTTTTTCTCCTTGTACATGTTTACAGTAATTAGCATAAGATCAGATGCCTGACATCAAAATTACGTCCCATGGTTGTGAATACGAGTATTGGTTGTGCTTTTCCCCTCCAGCGAGTGGCAAGCCTCTCGCTAATCAGGAGCCAATCAGGAGAGAGGGGCACAGGAAGGGCTCCGTGGTTAACGTGAACCCCACCAACATCAGACCCCAAAGCGACACCCCCGAGATCCGGAAGTACAAGAAGAAGTTCAACACCGAGATCCTCTGTGCTGGACTGTGGGGTACGCAACAGTTAAACACTCGACCCCTAGCCCTTATCCCCTAGAAAGGCACCTATATAATAACATTGAGATTAACACCCAATCTGATCCTAACCCCCATCCCCTAGACACTTACTGTGTTGATCTGAAAGGATTGGATATGTATTACTGTGATATGGTAGTAGCTCTACCTTACAATACTGTCTAGAGCAGTAGTTCCCAACCTTTTTTGAACCATGGCACACCCCACACCAAAAATGTCCCTATTAATGTATTTAGTGGTAATGACCTCCATCATCTATTTCCATGTGCAGCAAGTGAAGTGGAAGATTTCTAAACAATGCAAAATGGAATAGAAATTAAGGAATTAAGTTGGCTAAATGAAAAAGAGTAGGCTACAATGATCAACCAACAGGAAGCCTGTTGTTTCATATGAATGGCGTTGTAGACGAGGACTCAGCAAAATAGCCTCAATTAACCTTGCTACTGTAGCTAACTAGCTTCTTTAAAAACGATTTGATGCAGTCAAAATAGGAACTACCAGATGGTATGATAGATAACCTATGGCAGCAACAAGTTTACAAATTAGCATGAGTCGGTTTGTCTACATTCTCTCACTCTCTCTCCCTCCCTCCATACCACACACATAGACTGTCACATACACCGGCCTCTGCTCTTCTCTTGCCCCTCCCCCACCCTTCTGCTTAAACAAGCAGAGCGCAAAGCACCGTCTCTCTCTCTATCTCTATCTCTCTCTCTCTCTCTCTCTCTCTCTCTCTCTCTCTCTCTCTCTCTCTCTCTCTCTCTCGTCACTCAAGCAAGTTTCCATTAAAGTTTCTAGATAAATAAAAATGTGTATTTCGACTATCCGGATATCCGAAAAATGTTCATAATGTTTTTCAAAATAGTGAAATAATTTAAAATGCCCATCCCTAGTTTGTTGCTGAGGCTTGTGATGTTGAGGCCTATAACACAGGGGCATGGTGTGTTGGTCCAGGTGTGAACCTGCTGGTGGGGACAGAGAATGGTCTGTGGCTGCTGGACAGGAGCGGTCAGGGGAAGGTCTACTCTCTGATCAGCAGGAGACGCTTCCAACAGATGGACGTTCTGGAGGGCCTCAATGTGCTCATCACCATCTCAGGTAATTGCACTAGTTATAGTAGTGCCACACACAAGTATATACAGTACATCTGTCACACACACAGATAAACATACACACACACACACATATACACACACACACACACACACACACACACACACACACACACACACACACACACACACACACAAATAGTCAGTCTTGGAATGTTTTTTGCACCTACTTTTGCAGCCAATTCTCTAGTCCTCTAAACCCCATTACTGTCCCCTCTCTGTCAGGTAAGAAGAACAAGCTGAGGTTGTACTACCTGTCGTGGCTACGGAACAAGATCCTACGGAACGACCCAGAGGTGGAGAAAAGGCAGGGCTGGACCTCAGTAGGAGACCTGGAAGGATGTGTGCACTACAAAGTTGGTGAGTATACATTACCTGGCCTTAGATCATGAAAGTGTTACGAAACCAATACCTAGCTTACGGATATTGTTGCATTCGCTTTGTCTAGGCGTCGTAGGCCTAGTTACATGGTCTGCAACCTGAATGAATGTGTGCATTTATATGAGAAATCAGCATATGCACCTTGGTGTTGAATGTACACGTGCCCAGGGAGACAGCAACTTGCCTTGGTCCAGGGCCAGCTCTGTCTCTCTTGACCTCTTAGTCGGCCTGTCCAAGCGGATTCTCATTTGTTCAGATGGTGACGAAACGTAAATATGTCCAAACTAAAGACTCAAAAACAACGAAAGGCCTCATGCCCCCCCCCCCCCCCCCATATCATAACAATAGCGTCACGACTGATGTGTTGGATCAATCTTTCATTGTATTGCATGACAGGCCTATATGAGTGATGTTAAAAAATGTTGACATATCACTGCTTTACCGAAGGTTTTTGTGTTGTTGTATTTTATTTTTTATTTTTTATTTCACCTTTATTTAACCAGGTAGGCTAGTTGAGAACAAGTTCTCATTTACAACTGCGACCTGGCCAAGATAAAGCATAGCAGTGTGAACAGACAACAACACAGAGTTACACATGGAGTAAACAATAAACAAATCAATAACACAGTAGAAAAAATAGAAAAAAATAGTCTATATACATTGTGTGCAAAAGGCATGAGGAGGTAGGCGAATAATTACAATTTAGCAGATTAACACTGGAGTGATAAATTATCAGATGGTCATGTGCAGGTAGAGATACTGGTGTGCAAAAGAGCAGAAAATTAAAATAATTAAAAACAGTATGAGAATGAGGTAGGTAAATTGGGTGGGCTATTTAACGATGGACTATGTACAACTGCAGTGATCGGCTGCAGCGAAAGCAATGTGTATGATACAAGCAAACGACTATTTCAAGATGATTTGATCCATTCTCTGAGTATCTGACTCCATTAGAGCACAATAGGTCAGTGTGTGAGATTGTGGGTGCATGTGAACTGGGTGTGAGGGAGTGATTGTGTGTCACGGTGTAGTGCTGACTGAGCTCAGGAGATGTGAGCCTCTCGTTCCTGCGACTCTTCCTGAGGTTAGTGTTGACAGAGTGAGGACAGCTCAGGGACTCCAACCAAGGAAGGATATGATGTCATAGTGAAGCACTGTCCTTCCCAGTCCTTCCCAGCACTCCCCTCTGTATTGTTTCTCATAGTCGGAGGCATGCTGCTATTGCCTCAGTGAAAGGCAATTGGCTTCCTGCCTTTCAAATCTTAGTTTACACAAGAGTTTTGTCCTAAATGGCACCATATTCCTTACATTGGCCTTGGTCAAAAGTAGTGCACTAACTATGGAATAGGTCGCAATTTGGGGCACAACTAAAAACCTCTTTGTTGAGATTGTCTAGTGATCATTAGTTCAAGACCACTGACACGTAAGTATTACAGACTGATGTAGTGAAAGCCTTTATCTTGTTCTGTTTCTATTATGAGAGAAATCGCTAATCCTAATTGAAATCCCTGCTTTTTTGTTACATGTCATTTCAGTTCGATATGAGAAGATTAAGTTCCTGGTGATTGCCTTGAAGAATGCTGTGGAGGTGTACGCATGGGCTCCCAAGCCTTACCACAAGTTCATGGCTTTCAAGGTGAGAGTCACATCAAATATGGATGGAGGAAAATAATCACATCCACATGAAGTGGAGTGGTCGGAATATGATATTATTAGTGGTGCATCACTGCACTACTTTCCACTTCCACGGAGCTTACCAATGGAGCAGCAAGAGGAACTGCCCATCCCTTCCTTTAGGCTCTGCTCAAACCCAACACCTCAACCCAAGCACTCCGTTCTGCCACCTCAGGTCTCTTTGCACTCCCACACCTACGGGAGGGCAGCTCCCGCTCAGCCGTGTCCAAGCTCTTCTCTGTCCTGGCACGCCAATGGTGGAAACAGCTTCCCCCTTACTAAAATGTCAAAATGTCAACACTACCTTCCACTTGTCTTCTTCTCTATGGCGATGTCCTTTCATTGTAGCCTGGGTGCCTGGGTGCCACTCCTTGTGGAATTGTCACGACCATGTTTGGCTTGGAGTAGGCATAAGCGCAAACAGATCTGGGACCGGAATACTTTCGTTGTGAATCTAGAATGCTCTAATGATAGACAAAGAGAATATGTAATGCTATTAAGGTCACCTTGACACCACTGTCCTAGTTCTGAACTCTCCTCAGTGGCTTGCCCTACTTCTTACACATGAACAGTTTTAATTATTTCTACTCACTGCACAGAAACCATGAAAGATATGAAATATACTAACCTTGGTGGTCACCATGGGTTAGCTCCTAGTGTTAGCTGCTGGGTGTACAAAACATTAGGAACACCTGCTCTTTCGATGACACAGAATGACCAGGTTAATCCATGTGAGTGCTATGATCCCTTAAATCCACTTTAATCACGGTAGATGAAGGGGAGGAGACAGTTTAAAGAAGGATTGAGACAATTGAGACAGGGATTGTGTATGTGTGCCATTCAGATGGTGAATGGGCAAGACAAAATATTGAAATATGGCTTTGAATGGGGTATGGTAGTAGGTGTCGAAAGTGTGAAAAACCCAGCGTTGCAATTCGTGACACAATCAAAACAGTGCAAGGGTTTTTCACGCTCAACAGTTTTCTGTTTGAATCAAGAAGGGTCCACCACCCAAAGGACATCCAGCCAGCTTGACACAACTGTGGGAAGCATTGGCGTCAACGTGGGCCAACATCCCTGTTTTCGACACCTTGTAGAGTCCATGCCCCAATGAATTGAGGATGTTTTGAGTGCAAAAGTTCCTAATGTTTTGTACACTCAGTGTATGTCTTCACCAGGAAGAACTATTGGCTCTAGTTATACTGTATACTATAAATATAGTTATACTGTATACTCTTCCGAAGTCATTCCTAATGTCTGTCCTTCTTGTGTGTATCCAGTCGTTCGGCTCGCTCCCCCAGAGGCCTCTGTCTGTGGACCTGACGGTGGAGGATGGACAAAGACTCAAGGTCATCTACGGTTCCCTGTCGGGCTTCCACGCCATCGACGTGGACTCGGGGACGCCCTACGACCTCTACTTGCCAACGCACGTGAGTCCTCCACCCCCAACCTCAGCCTTCTCTAAACTCTCCCACACCCCCTCCACCCTCTCCCCACCCCAGCCTTCTTTCTCCCTCTCAGGGCCATGCAGCCTGGGTCTTTGGGTCTCTGCCAGACCTCCAGCCTACAGTTTCTGTGTCTCTATTCTATAGCAGATAAGCAGCTCTTCTCCTCTGCACCCACGCCACTCAGCGTGATCTTTTGTTCTGACTCAGAGTTGACGTGGGTAGAAGCTGTTTGCCACCACAGCCAGTTGACTAATGCGGTTGATACAGTATAATATCAACAGGATGGGTTTGTGTTTAAGCCAGGCCTGCTACTGTCAGTATCTGATCTTGTGGCACTTGTCTTTGGAGCGGCAGGCAGCCTGGCGGTTAACAGCGTTGGGCCAGTAACCGAAAGTCGCTCTGGATAGGAGCGTCTGCTAAATGACTAAAAAGTCAAATGCAAATGGGTTTCTCGAAAAGCCCGTCGTAGAAATTCTGCTCTGTCACGGTATAAGCTCAAACATCACTTACCTCAGAGCAAAGGAGATACAGTGCATTTAGGGAGCGTTTCCTCTCGGGAGCAAACAGATTTACTGAAAAATAACTCAAGCTTCACTCCAGTAATCTACTGCGGTCACAACAGTTGTCTGAAGATACAGGGAGGTCAGCCTTGGTCAGTTATCAGTTAATCTCAGTGGTAGCTGTGTTTGGCTGACTACCAGGAAGTGAATGAGGCTGAGAATGACTGAGTAGCCAGCTGAACCAAGTGATGGATATTGTGTTAGTTAGAACTTCTAACCCCTCTATGAGGCTCAAGATGCAGCAGGGTGGAATAATGCAGATGTGCAGATTGTTGCACTCTTAGTCACTGTGGACAGGGGAGCTGAGGCAGCCTCTACTCTTACTGATGAGAATCCCACACACCCACACAATTCTGCAGAGAGCTGCTGGGAGCTGAGAGCCAGAGCAGAGGAAGAATACATTCTCAGAAGGAAATGAGCTCTATTACACACTCACAATACACACACATACACTTGCACACTCACTTTTGTGCGTACATCTACACAAATTTAGACTTGTACACACACGCACACACACTGTACCACCTCCCAGTGCTGTGCCCTCAGAGTTGTGTTGTGGCTCTATCCCACTTCTCCCACTGTGCTGGCCCACATAGCTATCATTGGCTGCTTCTCTTTGGCCCCAGTCTCCAGCCATGTGTGCTACTTTTCACCAGATAGATAGCTCTAAAAATACCTTGGCAGCGCCGGCAAACCATGTGCCTGCTAAAGTGACCTGTTATTCTCCCATTTTTTCTCCTAACAGTGATATATTTAGAGAGCACTACCACACACTCGATAACACTGGTGCCTTAGTCTCTTACACTGCAGCGGAAGAGAAGAGTCCTTCTCTTTTACCCGATCACTCGCTCTCACATTCACTCTCATATTCACTTACTCTCACTGACACTCACTGGTCCGCTCATTCTTTCCTTCACACACACACACACACAACTTTTCTCCCACGTACGTTCTCCCTGCTGGCTGCGGTTGATGATGAGATGATAAGGATACCGAGGCAGCGGATTAAGATAGCGCTGCGTCTGTGGATGCCAGTGTTGATGCTGAGGATTGTGGTGGCACAGCCACAGTGGCATGAGGACAGCGGGTGGCAGCTGGGGGGACAGGCTCTCGGCCGGGCAAGTATGGGGATCCTGTGGTGACTAACACTGGTCCTGTGGTAACTTACACAGGTCCTGTGGTGACTTACACTGATCCTGTGGTAACTTACACAGGTCCTGTGGTGACTTACACTGATCCTGTGGTAACTTACACAGGTCCTGTGGTGACTTACACTGATCCTGTGGTAACTTACACAGGTCCTGTGGTGACTGTGACTTACTGTACATAGAAGCTGTTGGGGTTGTTTGAGGTGTTGGTTTGTTTGGGGGTTTGGGGTTTGAGGTTATACCTGCTGTTTAAGCTACTAGTCTAAGCCAGTACGTGGACTCGCTTATAGCAGCTCTTACGTAGAAGGACTTTGTTATAATCTTGTTATACGAAGGGGTCTTTTTGGGGTTATTGTAGATCTCTTGTGGTCTTAGAAATGTTGTGTATGTGAATGTTGCATCCTCATAGAGATAACAGAGACTAAAAGACAGTCTCATTGTTTGAATGTTGGCTGTTATGCAAGTGCTTATGAGGGACCACTTATTCAACCCAAGATGCTGTTCAGTGGTTATATTCATAGGTTGCACCTCCGTCACTCGGTCGCATCATGCCATTGTTATGAACGTTCTCAAGCCGCCCTCTATCAGCGGCGCCATAATGGTGCCCTAAAGTGATGATAAGCCCAAGTCATTCTGGATAGAGGCTAAATTACACTATAGTGCCTAGCAATACGATGACATTGCTAAAGTAGTAAAATATTTATTCGGAAACAACTTTGCCAGCATTATCATGTCATCAAATTTACTTTAGACAGATGGCAATATTGTAATGCTAACGTTAGCTTGCTAAAATCCAGTGGCCTCCCCTCAATCTTAGCTAGCTAGCTAACGTTATACTGCATCTGAAGTCAATATGGTGACATCAAAATTATGACAAAAGGTTTTCCTACCAATTATTTGCCTGCTGTTGAATGTCATTGTATTTCCAAGCCACTTTAATGCACTTTTGATGAAATCTTCATCAGCGCTCATTGACGAAGCATTGAGTAGTATCAGGCATCAGTCCAAAACGAACGTTCAAAACAAGTATTGTGACGAAACATGCAACCCATGAGTAGCTCTGCATCACATCTCAGTGGAGCTCACCCAGCCATAGTAACAACACTCATTTGAGTACCTGAGTTGCATCCCAATATCAGGGGAGAAAGAGCTGATCACTGAGCGTCTTTGGCAAATGAGATTGTAATTAAAGAAATTAAGTGAAAACATTGTATGGCAATTAATTAGCTGAGACAGAATCAATTAAGCGTTGTCACCCTCTCTCTGTTGCCACCTGTAGTCAGTGACTCGGCTGATTCAACATGTTGTTTAGCCTCAGTTCACTGACTCTGAACCAGTTTCTCATCAAACAGAATAAATCCAGATGGTTCCAGGGAGGGAGAGTGGGAGTGTGAGGGAGCAATGATACTTTGTTTTATTAGCCAATGTTATCTGGTAGGCTTAGGCGATATACCGTATACTGGGGTATTGAGACATACCGACGGATTCATTTTAATACCGGGTGCTGCAGGGGTGTGTGCTACGCCACAGCTTATAACTGACTATAAGTTAACTATCCAAGATGTGCCTAATCAATTATGTCCAGCTCAGGACTCCAGCTATGCATTTGGATTGCTAACTTGCTAGCTCAGTGGCTAGATGGCAAGATCAAGCTACTTGGTTACAGCAGAGACAATCCAGCCCCTTCTGGATCAAGATCCATATCTTTTTTTTAAACTTGTTTTTATTTTATGTAATAGCACCGCTTGTGTGCACTTCCGATAATACCCGGTATGGTACAGAAATAGTATGAAAGACTTGATACCGTCCAAACCTATTAGTTGGTGTATTAGGAGGATTACCCCTGGTGATGTGGATGTAGCTGGGTGAGTACTGCTGTTGCTGGTAGAGATGATGAGGTTTGGAGTGAGAGTGATGTGCTGCGCTGCACTTCCCATTGTCGTCAAATAAAGTCAAGTCAATTGTTATTTTCCAACAGGGAAATTGAGTTTGCAGACAGAATAATACCATATAACACTGTACTAGAGAGCTACACTATAGAAAACATTATGGATGTGTCTTAAATTGCACCTGTCAGGCCCATAGGGCTCTGGTCAAAAGGAGTGCACTATATAGGAGATACCATGCCATTTGACACGTAACCCATCTTATCCTCATCTCATCTGACTGTGTGTGTTTGTCTGTCTTAGATCCAGGGTGTGATCCGGCCCCATGCCATCATCATCCTACCCAACAGCAGTGGCATGGAGGTTCTGGTGTGTTATGAAGACGAGGGGGTCTACATAGACACCTATGGACGCATCACCAAGGAAACAGTGCTGCAGTGGGGAGAGATGCCTGCATCTGTCGGTGAGTTTCTGTACATCGTAGCCACCCACCAAATCAAAACCTGCAGGCTGTGCGTGTGTATGTGTGTGCGTGTGCTTGTTTGCATATCGAGAGAGAGAGAGAGAGAGAGAGAGAGAGATTCCACCTCCACTCAGATTGAAAAACTAGCGCTTATAAGTCTAATTTTATATTCAAATGGATAGATTTGATAGACCTGCAGACCCAGACCGTTTTAAAAATAGAGCATGTCTCTTGTATTGACCCTTTTTGTTATGCCGCAAGCACGAAGTTAACCTTATTTATTGTATTTGGATTACTGGGTGCAAAGAGGAGTCAAACTGGATCCAACTCCTCTAGACAGATTTGGGACAGTGGCTCTAAAAATAAGATGTTCTGTTAGACTCATTTAGTTGGGTCCATTGGCCAGGTCATTATTCAAGGGGAAAGGGTGTCTGTGGGGAATAGACTCACAGACAGGACAGCTCTCAGCCGAGTCTGGACCAGAGTACATAGAGTGTAAATAAACTCTGGGTGTAAGGCTCTAAAGATGAGAGTGTGGTAAACGGGAACCTATTGATTTTCATCTCTAGATGCGTCTCGAGATTGGTTTACAACATAGCACTCACTGAGAGGCAGAAACCCTTGGAGGGTCTAAAACCCTGAGTGTGTAGTCTAGTGACTAATGGTGCATCCCAAGTGGCACATTATTCCCTATATAGTGTACTACTTTTGGCAAGACCAATACGGGCCCTGGTCAAAGGTAGTATTGGGAATAAGGTGCCATTTGTGCCAAAATCTAAGTCTGTGATGGTGTGTGTGTCTCCACAGCATACTTGCAGTCCAACCAGGTGATGGGCTGGGGAGACAAAGCCATCGAGCTGAGGTCAGCTAACACAGGCAACCTTGAGGGAGTCTTCATGCACAAGAAGGCCCAGAAACTCAAATTCCTGTGTGAGAGGAATGACAAGGTAAGACAACATCCCAATATCACCAAAACATGCCTTGGGCAAAGCTCATATGACACCCTATTCCCCCCATATTACTTGTAGGGCTTACATAGGGCTTGGCTAGATACAAAAAATATGTCCTAGCATACTGTATGTTGTTCTTAATATTGTAGGTGTTGAGTATTATACCGTAAGTTGTAAATGTTTAACTGCTTCATCTATTTTCTGTGTGAAGGTGTTCTTTGCCTCAGTGCAGTCAGGTGGCAGCAGCCAGATCTACTTCATGACACTGGGCCAAAACTCTCTGTTCAACTGGTGAGCTCTGGGGCTTGAAAACAACAAACATTCATACAGGGATCATCTCAGAAACAACATGAATTATGCTCAGATACAGTCCTCTTAAAAACTGAAGTTACACTTTAGTAGTACAGCTACAAAACCCCATGCATATGAGGATACACCATTAGCAATCAGCATTAATTTATTATTTGTGTGGCTTAGGCCAACACATTGGTTTTATGCTGGTTATTTCAAGTCTCTAGCTCTAGTAGTGAATATTGCGCCTTAATAGCCATACACAGGGCTTTTTCTTTATGTTTTGAAATACATCGGCAACCTACATTTAAATTCATATTGATCTCAATATCACATGGACTTAAAAGCACAATTGCTTCTTTGTTTATATCCGAAATGCATCAACACGTTTTTTATTAAGTGATTGTTGGTATATTCATCACTGTATTATTAGCAAGTGCCATTGTTGGTGTTAAATCCTATTTACCATCCAGTATTATTTGCAAGTATTGTGTGCTTTTAAAGTTGCACGTCAGGAAATTAAAATCAAATGTTGTTACTCCAAAGGGAGTGACAAAACATAAGTCCCTTAATAATGAAGAGTGCATTAGAAAGAATACAGATCAGTGGGCTAGTCATCGTTTTTAAATGTAGACACTGATACTGCAAATGGCTTGTCCTTATTTCTCACTATTAAGTCAATTTACTGCCCTTGCAATTCCAATGGGTATACTTAGTTTTACGGTCTCCACTTTCTAGTCGTAATTTAGATGACGAAATAGGCATTATATACCCTGTTGCATCTCTTGATATAGAACAGATCATGTTTTGCATTAAGTCGTTTTAAAGAGGAAGAAGAAAAGGATCAGGATGTTGACCTCGTGCTATATAGGTATTTTTGTACGTAAGTGGATGTACATATTATTTGCACTGTTTTCTAGATATTTTATATCCACTGGTCATCTCTATGTACAGGTTAATGGATTTGCAAATGATCTAGCCCTTTGCACTATGACCACTTTTGTAAATGTTCAATGTAAAATGCTTTATTGTCACTGTGTAATACATTTGAAGTCCTTTTGAAGTCCTTTATTTACAACAATTTGATAGCATCACATTAAACAGAGATTGCATCTGATTTAGATCAAGCTAAATCTTGTATTTAATATGTCATGGTCTAAAAAATGATGTTATAACAGCAATAGGCTTTCAACTCTTTAAATGATAAAATATATACTCTTTTGTATAAAAAAAAAAAAAAAATGTTTGTTAAAGGACATTGAAATAATTGATCTGTACCACAAATGTGAAATGTAAACTCAAATCAATTATATATTTTTTTTCAGTGTTATTTTGTTTTGCTTTTTTGCCACCAAATGGAGCTCAACATTTTCGTTTCAAATCCAGTTTGGACAATTATAGTTACTTTATCTTCATGAAAGAAATACTGCAGCTGGTTCTGTATTTTCAACTGAAAAGGAACTTTTTCAAGGGACAGTTTGATATGATGTTGTTATTTTGTTGTTACCAAAAAGCATCTCATATTTTTATGTGAGCATTCACTCATGAGGTGTATTCAACTGACAATATATTTAGATTAGAAGGAATAGTCAGTTAGGTACTCAGTTTCACATAGCAATTATTTGAACGTATATTTACCCTATAATGATTTCCATGAAGTTTCCATGAACTAATGCTTTCATTGTCATTGGTCTAATTCTCAGATTTTTAGTTAAGAGATTTGTAGTTAAGGCAAAGTGGTAAGGAATCAATCAAATTGAGTTTTGACTAAATGTTTTTATTAATAGATCGGTTTTAATGAAGTATCTTTGAAAATAGTAACAGAGCATCTCATTCATTTGGCATGTATGATGCAAATGTTATAATTTGTCAATTTCAAATAAGAGATTGAATGGGTAGATTTAAACCATTTAAACTTTTTATCCTGAACTTACATTTGAACAAGCTTTTCCTGTTTTTTTATGCCTAAGTAGAACTTGTGACAGTGAGTCACTATATTGTCCATTTGTAAACAGTTGGTAATTATTTCTATAAAAAACAGGGATTTTAAGCAAAAGTTGTGATATCAGACATTTTACTGAGTTAAATAATTGTTTTTTCAACTGACAGTTATATTGCAGTTGAGGATTGTGAGTCATAGCACTCACTGTGTCATTTCCCCTCCTATCCACCCCCATATTTCAGGAAGTGCTCTTGTATGAAATCATGGGTTTGCTTGTCCTATTGAGAGGTGTGTGCTGTAGGAAGGACTGAGGAGGTTGATGATGGTTTGTGTCAGGTGTGTGTCGTGTAGCTGTGAAGATTCCTCTCTGCTTTATATGATGCAGAGCAAATTGAGTTTTTGTTCTCGGGAATTTGAGTAAGATGGAAAAAGAATTCCGAAAGGTTTTTGATGTTGAGTGTAGTTGACGGTTATATGAGATTTTATTGAATAGACTGGTAGACCAATCAGTCTTGATCCATTTTTCCCCTACAAAATATATATATATATAGTGTATAAAAAAACAATTAGAATAAAGTTGACCACTTTATATTGATAAATATCCACAAAATATATTGTTTCCTTACCTGTTATTTTTCCATTTTGTTTTTGAAATTGTGTTGCAATATCATTTGTATTTTATTTTGTCCTTTCTTTTGTCTTACTTTTGCTTTATTTTTGCACTGGAACGTTCTTATCATTTTACAGCATGTACTGTATACTCAACTCGTGAAATTAATTAGTAACACTAATTGAGGTGTTATTGTATAAAAAAACTGTTGAACAATAAAAGATGTAGACAAATTATTGTGATGTTCAGTGGTTATTTGAATAACATTGGAACAATATCAACTTACCAAAACTATACATTTGGAAGTAGTCTAGGACTATGTCATTCTTCTGGTTATACTTTAAGAACAGCACCTAGAGTGCGGAAGAGGTTGATTCAGTGGACCGACCTTTTAACGTTCCCAAGTTATTAATGTCACACAACACCTGTGCCAATCAGTGATTGAGCTGGGAGCTGAAACAGGAAACATGGGTTCCATCTTCACCCGGAACCAAGTCTGACTGGCACCCAATGTAATAGGGACTTCCACACAAGAGCTATTTCTTACGTATGATGCATTCCACCTGCACATGATGATCCAAGACTTCCATTTAATTTCCACATGCTTACAGTATTCCTGTATCTGTTGAAGCAGTCACAGTGTTTGGGCAGCGTGCTAGCTAGGGTCTGGTCTATATTTGCAGGTCAGAATGTTTAGTTCTCTGGTTAACTGTAGAGTCAGCTGTGTCAGATGGAAGGGAGGTAACCTGAGACGGGCCCTAGCTCACTTCCTCAACCAACTCCCTCCTCAGGCTCAGTCAGACGCTGCTATAGTGGAGCTGGTGGCTCTCAGTCCCAGCCACTGCCATGGCTGCCTCCCCCACCTAACACTCCCCCTGACACCCCCCACCACCACCCATCCACCTCCCTCCCGTCTGGATACCACCCCTGTAGATGACAGTTGAGTGGTGCTCAGAGAAGGACCCTCTGCGCCCCCTTGGTGAGCAGGGAAGAGAGTGTGCCAGGGAGAGGAGCAGAGAGAACCGTTTGTCTGCCTGTCTCACACAGTACAGTCATCACCCATTGGACTAGTAGCTGCACAGTGGTCCACTGGTAAGGTCTCTGCATGGTGTGGGGCTTTTTATTTTCCCCAGAGGAACCATTAGTTGGGTGGTCTAGGGGTCAGGTGTTGGTACAGCTTAGGATCATCTGGCTTATGTCACCGGATCCTTACTCAAAATATGTCCTGGTTTGTGTTCAACTGTTGACTATACATACAGCTGTAAAGCTATCTATCTCTTACCAAATTTAAATGGAAGGTACATTTGCATGTTTATCTACTGTATCAATCAAACATGAAATCTTAGCCTGGTAGTCATGTCAAATTTGAATGACTTAACTGTTTTTCTTTTGTGATCAAACCGTATAAGCTGGCAAATCAAAAAATTGTGTAGTGAAAAATGTGTTGCATTTGCTGGGATTTAACTTTGGAACTGCAAAAGTGTGTCAATTATATAGTGTGCAGCGGGGTAAGCCAGCTTGGCATTCCAGGGTGCAGTTGGGGATGATGGAAGGGGCCAGGATGGGGAGGGAGGGTGGGGGGGGGGGGGGGGGCTTGGCCAGGCCAAACATGCTTCTGCAATGCACTCTGCAAACTGAGAGGTCTGATTGGCCGGGCATCATGTGCTCCTCGCTCTAAATTGGTCCACCTGTAGACAATTCCGAGACATGTTGGAATTGTTGACTTGTGCAATGGCTTGATGATTAAAACCAAGTCAGTCAACAAATATTCAATTATAGCCCACGAGTGTTTCACAATATCAGTAGTAGCAGTTGGTTGTATGTACAAACTCTACTAGATTCTCAGTGGCCTTGTGCAACCTAAACATGTCAGGAGTCTGATGACTTGCAAATCTTTTGATATCTTTTCAACAAGAGAAGACCCAGGATGTCACATGACAAAATTTGCTGACTTGTTTATTTATTGGAGACGTCCCCTCCAGTCCTTCTACTTTGAGATTTGGGGTTTTGAAGTCGTTCAGTTTGGTTGATGAACAATTGCATTACTGTAGACCTGGGTCAATAACTGGCATTCTGAACATGTTTATTCTCACCAGGTGTTATCTGGTATTTTGACCTCACTTTAGTTAATTGGAATATGGGTTCAACATGACCATATCAGTGTGTTAAAGCCTGGATCACTATCCTGTCCGATGATCCGTCTAAATAACTACCTTAATAAGATTTCAGCATCCTGCCAAGTACATAGGCTCCTGCTGGTCATAAGCTGCAGTATCATTACTGAGCTGTGTTGTGATGGTTGGGATGGAATGTATCCATGACTGGACAATGATATGTGTCGGTATTAGAGCGGTGTAACAGATTAACTTTAGTCCGTCCCCTCGCCCCTCCATGGGCTCGAACCAAGGACCCTCTGCACAGATAGACAACAGTCACCCACAAAGAATCTTTACCCATCGCTCCACAAAAGCCGTGGCCCTTGCAGAGTAAGGGAAACCACTACTTCAAGGTCTCAGAGCGAGTGACGTCACCGATCGAAACGCTATTAGCGCGCACCACCGCTACCTAGCTAGCCATTTCACATCGGTGACAGAGGCAGCTGCAGTACAAAAAGAAGGCTCCTATGGTGGCAGACTGATGGATACAGGGTCATTCCTACAATGCGGTGCCTTTTCTGTCCTCAGGAAATATCACTTTAGTGTAAAATCCCGAAAGGCTTTAAATGTAATGTCAGGTGTCCTTTACCTTAAAAACATTCAAATATGGATCTTGAAAGGGAATTTAAGAATTTTAACCACTTTTTTCAGTGGATGTAGGCATTTTTGCAATGTTCCTGGGTGTTATTCATCAAATTCCACATTAAGAAAACAACCCCTTCCTACAATGGAGCCACATTCAGGAAGTGTCATAATTTCTTTGGATGGAAAACAATGGTGCAAAGCTAAATAAATATAAACACTCAGTTTTATCTATTTTTCCACCCTCTAATGCTTCATGACAGTGTCATACAATGCATTTTCTACAAGTTTTATATATATTTTTATTTCATTTTTTTTAAATACATGACCATAAAGAATTCATTACAACAACAACAAAGGATTTAAGAAAAACTTTAAAAGGAAAGGAAACTTCTTGGCAGGGAAAAAGCATATTTTAAATATAGGTTTTTACACTCTTGTGTAGGTGTCATAACCAGACATAAAATAACACAATATATGTCACACCAGGTGTAAATATATGGCTCATGACAGTGTTATGACCACATTATGACACGTTATGACAAGTTATGTCAGCTGTTCTGACATATTATGGCATGGTTATGACCGTGTCATAACGTGTTATGACGCTGGGTGTCAAGTAAAGTGTTACCCAATTTTCTACACATGATTTGAAAGTGGCTTAATGTTAATTATACTGTATAAAGCTGAAATAAGACCTTAGCAAAGAGACGCGCATTGCTTGTGCCTGTAGTTTCAGAGGGCATGCATGGGTATTGAGACTGGCCTTGTTTATGCCTCTAAACTTTCCAAAGCTGTCAGATGTCAGATGTCGTGCCTCTCTGGTAATGTGTAGAGGAAGGTGTGAATTAGAGGCCTGTATTTTCATGTTCCCTCATTTGCATTTACCCCCCCCCATACAGGGTATGCGGGAATGAGCTACCATATATATATTCCCTCCTTTTATAAAAAGTGGGGTTGTTGTTTCCTATGATGAGGATATGGGATGTGTTTGGAATGGATGTGTTGTTTAAGAGGACAATGCGAGCTGAGCAAGCGAGGGGATGACCAGGGTGAATATGTGAATTAAACCCACTGTCGATTTGGGACCGCACTTTGGCTCCAGTGGACATTCCAGACCAGGCCGGTGGGGGAAGATTTATCTTACGCCATGTGTTTCTAAATTCAACGCACAGAAGGCGAAAAACAAAATTAGATTGTGGCTTAGCTCAGGTTTCCTCTCGTCCAGAAGCTCTACTCTAGCTCGTCGCTAGCTAGCCAGTCCTCCAGGCTCAGGGTGGGGGCTGAAAGGTGGTAGAGGCCCAGTCACTGGATCTCCTGCAGGGTACACTGAGAATACCATGCTGGCCTGCTGGGTGCAAGCAATGCACAGTGTCATTTGCATGTCTCAAACAAGCCCCCTTGTTATGTAGTTGAATTAAAATTATGTTGAATATAATAATTAACTACATTCATAAATCTGACTTCATTATTATGTGAATAAATGCAACAGGCCCTGTATGTCTCTGGAGGATCTAGTCAAGGTAGCAAGCCTTGCATCACCTCTTAATATGACTATTATGAACATGTGTCTATCTTGCACTGTTATGCAATTATTAAGAGATACAAACAGCTAATCCTGGCGACCAATGTTCTTACAGTAATTTATTGAGTCAAGTACACCAGGGATGCCAAGGTGGAACCCAAGCATATACAGTGCATTCGGAAAGTATTCAGACCCTACGTTACAGCCTTATTCTAAAATTGATTAAATTGTTTTTTTCCTCATCAATCTACACACAATACCCCACAGCCAAAAGAGGGCTGGCCACCCCTCAGAGCCTGGTTCCTCTCTAGGTTTTTTCCTAGGCTCTTGCCTTTCTAGGGAGTTTTTCCTAGCCACCGTGCTTCTGCGTACATCTGAATTGCTTGCTGTTTGGGGTTTTAGGCTGGGTTTCTGTATAGCACTTTGTGACATCGGCTGATGTAAAAAGGGCTTCATAAATATATTTGATTGATTGATAATGCCAAAGTAAAAACAGGTTTTTAGAAATGTTCGCAAATGTGCACTACTGTTCAAAAGTTTGGGGTCACTTAGAAATGTCCTTGTTTTTGAAAGAAAAGCATTTTTTTGTTCATTAAAATAACATCAACTTGATCAGAAATACAATGTAGACATAGTTCACTTTGTAAATTACTATTGTAGTTGGAAACGGCAGATTGTTTATGGAATATCTACATATGTGTACAGGCCCATTATCAGCAACCATCGCTAATGTGTTCCAATGGCACGTTGTGTTAGCTAATCCAAGTTTATCATTTTAACTTGTTATGGCTGGGGGCAGTATTGAGTAGCTTGGATGAAAAAGGTGCCCAGAGTAAACTGCCTGCTACTCAGGCCCAGTTGCTAATATATGAATATTATAGTATTGTAGTAGATTTGGATAGAAAACACTCTGAAGTTTCTAAAACTGTTTGAATGATGTCTGTGAGTACAACAGAACTCATATGGCAGGCAAAAAACCTAAGAAAAAAATCCAAACAGGAAGTGGGAAATCTGTGGTTTGTAGTTTTTCAAGTCATTGCCTATCGAATATACAGTGTCTATGGGGTCCTATTGCATTTCATAAGGCTTCCCCTAGATGTCAACAGTCTTTAGAACGTTGTTTGATGCTTCTACTGTGAAGGAAGGGGGAATGGCGGCTGAATGAGTCAGAGGTCTGCCAGAGTGGCATGAGCTGATCACGCATGTTTATGTGAGAGTTAGCTTGCGTTCCATTGCATTTCTACAGACAAAGGAATTCTCCGGTTGGAACATTATAGAAGATTTATGTTAAAAACATCCTAAAGATTGATTCTATACATCGTTTGACATGTTTCTACGAACTGTAACGGAACTTTTTGACTTTTCGTCTGCTCGCTCCTCATGAATTTGGATTACTGGGCTAAACACGCAAACAAAAAGGAGCTATTTGGACATAAATGATGGACTTTATCAAACCAATCAAAAATGTATTGTGGAACTGGGATTCCTGGGAGTGCATTCTGATGAAGATCATCAAAGGTAAGTGAATATTTATAATGCTATTTCTGACTTCTGTTGACTCCACAACATGGCGGATATCTGTATGGCTTGTTTTGTTGAATGAGCGTTGTACTCAGATTATTGCATGGTGTGCTTTTTCGGTAAAGCTTTTTTGAAATCTGACACAGCGGTTGCATTAAGGAGAAGTTTATGTATAACACTTGTATTTTCATCACCATTTATGGTGAGTATTTCTGTAAATTGATGTGGCTCTCAGCAAAATCACCGGATGTTTTGGAACTACTGAACATAACGCACCAATGTAAACTCAGATCTTTGTATATAAATATGAACTTTATCGAACAAAACATACATGTATTGTGTAACATGACGTCCTATGAGTGTCATCTGAGGAATGGCGCTCTGCACTTTCACTGGCTGTTGTCACATCGATCCCGTTAGCGGGATCTAAGCCATAAGAAGTTTTAAAAGGCTAATTGATCATTAGAAAACCCTTTTGCAATTATGTTAGCACAGCTGAAAACTGTGGTGCTGATTAAAGAAGCAATAAAACTGGCCTTCTTTAGACTAGTTGAGTATCTGGAGCATCAGCATTTGCGGGTTCGATTACAGGCTCAAAATTTCCAGAAACAAAGTACTTTCTTCTGAAAATCGTCAGCCTATTTTTGTTCTGAGAAATGAAGGCTATTCCATGCGAGAAATTGCCAAGAAACTGATGATCTCGTACAACGCTATGTACTACTCCCTTCACAGAACAGCGCAAACTGGCCCTAACCAGAATAGAAAGAGGAGTGGGAGGCCCCGGTGCACAACTGAGCAAGAGAACAAGTAGTTTGAGAAACAAACACCTCACAAGTCCTCAACTGGCAGCTTCATTAAATAGTACCCGCAAAACACCAGTCTCAACGTCAACAGTGAAGAGGCGACTCCGGGATGCTTCTGGAAGGTTCTGGAAGGTTCTCCCATCTCCACAGAGGAACTCTGGAGCTCTCTCAGAGTGACCATCGGGTTCTTCCATTTAAGAATGATGTTGGCCACTGTGTTCTTGGGGACCTTCAATGCTGCAGAAATGTTTTGGTACCCTTCTCCAGATCTGTGTCGCCTGTCTCGGGGCTCTACGGACAATTCCTTCAACCTCATGGCTTGGTTTTTTTCTCTGACATGCACTGTCAACTGTGGGACTTTATATAGACAAGCGCATTTCCATATCATTTCCAATCAATTTAATTTACCACAGTTGGACTCCAATCAAGTTGTAGAAACATCTCAAGGATGATCAATGGAAACAAGATGCACCTGAGCTCAATTTGCAAAAATCCAACCTGTTTTCACTTTGACATTATGGGGTATTGTGTGTAGATTGATGACGGACTTTGATTTAAAAATGTAATAAAATGTGGAAAATTGAAGGGGTCTGAATACTTTCCAAATGCACTGTACTATGAACATATAGTCAGTCACAGAATTACTCTGTAAATTCAACTAATATCATTTATTAGTTACAAAATACAACACTCAAACAATTACAGTGTGCATGAAATACAATATACATTACAGAATAAGACAGAGTGACTATCAACTAAATATGACTTAACGTGTGTGACACACACAGCTTTTTGTGAACTCCTAAAACAATCCAAACATGGCAATATAATTTACAATATAATTTACAGTAACGGTCATTAAGCTGATTCAAGTTTCATCACTCCAGTGACCACAGGACATCCGTGGAAACGTTTCATCCCCGAGGTTGCCACAGATATGGTGTGGCTCTCTCCTGTGAGATGCAAATATATGGCCAACCATCTAAATAATGTATTGAGTCTTCATGCTGGGCCTCAGCGCCTGCAAGTCGCTAGTTACGAATATCACCTTCTCAAATTTTCCCACTACAGTTAGATTTCATGTAATCTGACACGTTGAGGAGATGAATCATCTGACCAGACTGGGTGGTCGGAAGCAGATCTTCCATGGTGACAAGGTGGGTTTCCCTCCTCACTCAATCGTATCAAGAGGTCCAGTATAGTTAAATGGAGCCTCTGTTTTAAGGGTCATATGTCACTTAAATCACACAAACAACCCCATCTTGTCACGCCTGCTCCCGCTCTCCCTCTCTGGCACTCGAGGGCTCCGGGCTGCCCTTCATTACGCATACCTGACACCATCATTTACGCACAGCAGTGCTCAGTGTACTCACCTGGACTCCTTCCCTTTGTTGATTGCTCCACATCTATAACTGTCCGCTCCCCCGTTTGTTCCCGGTGTCAGCATTGATGTAGTTATTTTGTCCCCTGTCCAGATGCTATTCCTGTCCTGTTTCATGTCCGTTATTTATTAAATGTTCTCCCTGCACCTGCTTCCTGTCTCCAGCGTCGATCCTCACACATCTCTCTAGAATGTTGGGATTACCTCAGAAGGTTCCATGTACTTGTTTCCTTTTTCCTCACAATACAGTGACATGGTGGAGCACTTTTCTTGTTAGCCAAAATGTATCTGCTTTTCATTGTCAATTTAACCCTCCTGCTGTGTTCCGGCCGAATTGGACCGAATTTACAAGTTCTCTCTCTGAAAAATGTAGTTCATTTCATCTGATTGGTCATAAGGTTCAATGACTTTGTCCACACAGGGCATCTGAATAAACAAAATACATTTAGATGATTCACATAAAATTTGGGGTGTTTTATATAACTTTAGTACACCTGTGGTGTTCCCGGTCAAAAATGACCGGTCATTAGAAATTAATGGGTGAGACTATAATTAGTGTATAAAATTGAGTTCAGACACATGCCCATTCATCAGATGGACACACTTCCTCTCCCAGACCCCCACATACATGCATGTTTGAGCACACACACACACACACACACACACACACACACACACACACACACACACACACACACACACACACACACACACACACACACACAAGCACACAAACCTCACTCCCCTTCGTGGCTTCCATAGCAATCCCCCTTTCCCCAATAGAATCTTTCCCACATGGGAACCACACCTGTTGGCATTCACACAAACAATCACAACATTGTTTCAATAATATCTAGAACTTTTCTCTCACCTCTGGTATATAAAGCTTTTTTGAGGCCTTGCTCACAATTCATTCTGTGGCAGCGCAATGACCAAACGATATACTGTATGTGAGTCTCTTGATCATATCTTTGATCATGACACTGGTGAGGAGAAGAGTGTCCTTGTTAAACTTTGACACAAAGTAGTCTATGATAAATAGCACAATATGTTTAATCTGAGTATTTGTTATAGTCAAAATAATCCATACATTATGCTTTTTTAACTTAAAAACTAGTTGTATGCGCTCAAGTCAATGAGGCCTACAGGCCATAAATAGGAAATAGAAGTTCAAAACCTATAATGTTCACAAGAACTTAAGTTGATCAAAAGATCTAACACAACATTATGTTACAATACATGTGTTATTATGGATTTATAATCAGCTATAATGAGGCGGTAATTTTGGACCGAAGAACAGAATTAACTAACATGAAACGAACACAACAGGAGAGTTAATCATTTTCTCTGTGGCAATCAGTAAATGTCTCATTGTCTTAGCGCTTGGCGTGGAAGACGAAAAAGAAAAAGAGAAGTGTATTTTGTGTTTCTTGTGTTATGCTTGTCCTCTTTCTCTTAGAAGTGTGTCTCTAAAGCAGTGATATGTGTTGTTGTTTTCATGCAAAGCATTTAGAAGTGTCATGTTGCTACTCTGATGGGTTGTTGAACCTTCCCTTAATGCTGTTGAATGTGTGTGTGTGTGTGTATGGATTGTATCCATACCACACAGGAATAACCTGAAGTACCATATTTCTAGGGATTTCTGGGTTTCCTGGAATGAGCTGGTTCAGTCTACAGCACATGATTTACAAGCTGAGCTCCCGCTGTGTGCCAATGAGATCCCCTTTCTGTATAAATAGTCAGAGGCTCATGCCAGTATCCATCACCAGGGTGATTCTGGGAGATTAAAGGAGATGAACAGTGCCTTTCTGGGGTAAGCAACATGAACTTCAGATGGATAGATTGTCATGTAACCTTTGCCCACCGTGATGATCACTCAGTCGTGAGCTTTTGAGGCAACACACACACAGAGACAGACGGACAGATGGACGGACAGACAGAAGGACACACACACATACAATTAAACGTGGCGTGTCACATCACAATCGCAAGGTGCAGTATCCTTAGATGTTTCATTTGTAAGATCACATCTGGTACAGAAGCATACAGTTGGTCTGATGGAGGGTTGAATCATGTTAGCTTTAGGACCTATGGTGTATAGAATTAAATAATCATGTGGGTGTTGAACACATATAAACATCTGCAGCTCATGCTCTCCCTCCCTTCTGTATAGAAATCAGCACCAATTGGACACAGTGACAATCCCCCTTGGAAAAGCCTGAAACATGGCACAGTAAGTTGGAAGGACAAAATGACTAAAAGTTTTCAATGAAAACCAGTACATAATTGAACCTAAAATTTTGAGAAATGTGTGTGTGTGTGTGTGTGTGTGTGTGTGTGTGTGTGTGTGTGTGTGTGTGTGTGTGTGTGTGTGTGTGTGTGTGTGTGTGTGTGTGTGTGTGTGTGTGTGTGTGTGTGTGTGTGTGTGTGTGTGTGTGTGTGTGTGTGAGAAGCATCCAGAAGAAGACCAGTAGCATGTCCCTTACCATCTCCAGCTCCTCCAGAGCAATCTCTTCCTCCTCCTCTTCCTCTTCCTCCACCTTGGTCCAGCAGCAGAGACACTCCAGCCTGGTGCAGCCCCTCTGCATCAGCCCCCAGAGGGTACCTACCTGACACACATGCACAAACACACAGACATACACACACACAAGCACCATATTATAGCTATGCTGATGATTTACCACCACACCTTCACTCACAACATACAATATATACATATTCATAACAATATATATATATGTCATTAGTGAAAGTATTCACACCCCTTGACTTTTTCCACATTTTGTTGTATTAGACCCTGAATTTAAAATGTATTCAATTGAGATTTTGTGTCACGGATCTCCACACAATAAAACCCATGAAGTCAAAGTGGATTTTTTTTGTATATGTTTTTTTTACACATTAATTAAGGATCAGACCCTTTTTTAAATTTTCGATTGCGTGTAGCCCAGGACCTGAAGCAAGGATATGCATATTCTTGATACCATTTGAAAGGAAACACTTTGAAGTTTGTGTAATGTTAAATTAATGTAGGAAAATATAAAACATTAGATCTGGTAAAAAAATAATACAAAGAAAAAAACATGAATGTTCTTTTGTTAACACAATTTTTGAATGACTGATCCATCTCTGTACCACTACACACATCCAATTATCTGTAAGGTCCCTCAGTCGAGAAGGGAATTTGAATATCCCTTTGAAGTTGTCAATTAAGCTTTGGATGGTGTATCAATAAGCCGAGTCACTACAAAGATGCAGGTGTCTTTCCTAACTCGGTTGCCAGAGAGGAAGGAAATCCCTCAGGGATTTCACCATGAGGCCAAACCTGTACAGAAATAAAATACTCCAAAACATGAATAATGTTTGCAATAGGGCAGTAAAGTAATACATTCAAAAAATGTGGCAAAGAAATTAACTTTTTGTCCTGAATACAAAATCATTGTTAAAGGCAAATCCAACACTACACATCACTGAGTACCACTCTTCATTTGTTCAAGTATGATAGTGGATGCATCATGTTATGGGTATGCTTGTCATCAACAAGGGAGTTTTTAAGATAAAAAGAAACATAATAGAGCAAAAATTTAAAAATCTATGGCAATACTTGGAAATGACTGTCTAACAATGATCAACAACCACTTAAAAGAATAATGGGGAAATATTGTATAATCCAGGTATGCAAAGCTTTTAGAGATTTACCCAGAAAGACTCACAGCTATAATCTCTGCCAAAGTTGATTCTAACTTGTATTGACTCAGGGGGTTGACTACCTATCTAATGAAGATATATTAGTGTTTTATTTTTCATAAAGAAATATATGGTATAATCTTAGCATTTTTCTTCAACTTTGACATTACAGAGTATTATGTGTGGTAATTGACAAAAAAATGACAGTCAAATCAAGTTCAATCCCACTTTGTTACATAACAAAATGTGCAATAAGTCAAGGGATGTGAATAATTTCTGAAGGCCCTGTATATAATATATGCCTTCAACTGCTCCTTGTCAATATGTTATGTACCCACAGACAATGCATAGCAGTGTTTATTTGTGTTTTTAAATCCACTAGTTGTTGTCATATCTCTTTTCTAGACACAGAGTCCATCATATTCCCAACAGCATTCAGGGAGTGGTGGAGTGACTCCTACTTTTGTCAAGGTAATACAGGATACATCTTTACCCCCATCTGGTGACTGAATATGAAACTGAAGCATGGATTTGTCTGGTTTGGAAATAAAGGTTGAGTCAAAGGTTGAGTTGGACTTGGCCCTACATACATTTTATGAAGGTTTGTTCCTACCTACATCAGAACTGTGAACAGAGTTATGATCATTGTCATTCAACACATGGATTGACACCTGCTCTCGTTCCTCATGATTACATAGGCATATGACATAGCTTTCCAGTCAGATGATGAGAAAGGCCATTGCCTTAATTGCTGTCAGAGGTAAAAAATAAAATATATTTATATATACTGACAAGAACACTTTTGAAATATATATATATATACTGACAAGAACACTTTTGATATATATATATCAAAAGTGTTCTTGTCAGTTTGTTAATGATAGTGCCCTAAACATCTGGGCACATGCTGTATGTGTAGAGGGCTGTATGTGTAGAGGGCTGTATGTGCAGAGGGCAAGGTGAGGAGCGAGGTTAAGAGAGGAGGGAGGAGGGGCTTGGTGGTGGTGGTATGTGAGTCTCCACAGCCACCCAGTCACTTTGATCCAGTTCTCTTTGTGTCCAGTGTCTCCACGACGTCAGCACGGTCAAGGGTCAGTTGGTGGTTCTAGAGTGCCGTATCCGTGGAACGCCACCACTGCAGGTTCTGTGGTATCGCGAGGAAGAGCAGATAGTGGACTCTGCTGACTTCCGCATCCTCCGAAAGAGTGAGTGGCAGAGTGCAAGGTGGCTCCATCGGTGTTGGGAAATACACACAGACCAAAAATGGCTTTTGAATCAACATTGATTCCACGTCATTTCAATGAAATTACATTGAACCAACATGGAATAGACATTGAATTGATGTCTGTGCCCATTGGGGAGGCGCTAAATAGAAATGATCTCTAAACGTTCTCCTTCTTTTTCAGAGGCTACTTCTGCATCAGTGCCAGGTGAGTGGGAAAGCATACCAAAGGCCCACTGTTGGCTATTGTAGAAGGGCACATTTACCAGTGTCTTCCTTTATTATAACATTAACATGATACATTGGTGCTGGTATTGGTGTGCCGTTCTCATGTGTCCCCTCCTCTCCTTCTTCCATAGAGGAGCTGTGTACCCTTGTCATCACCGAGGCCTTCCCAGAGGATTCTGGGGTGTTCAAATGTATAGCTGGGAATCAGTTCGGAACAGTATCATGCATCGCCACACTGGAGGTGTACATTGGTGAGCAGAGACTAGTTTCAGAACTGGTCAGACGCAAAAGACTACTTTTGTGCTTTTACTCAGCTTTCTACATCACTCTAATCTACATTACAATCCTGAAAAACATTCTGACAATGTGATGTCTCCGTGTCCAGACCTGGAAGAGCAGATGGAGAATGAGCAACCCATGGATGAGCAGCCCTTAGAGTCTACCAGGCTGGAACATGATGAAGTCCCCTCTTTACTACAAGACGTAGCAGCGATTCCCCCTCCAGAGTGGCCCGAGAGCCCAGTCTGTGAGATTGACCCCCCCTTGGAAGAACAGTGAGTTAAACTATTTTAGGCAAAAACTCTAAAATGGAAAGATGAGGGGCCAGTATGCTGCTGTGGGACAGTATTTATGTATCAAAATACCTATGCATATGTTAAAGTATACTTTGGAGAAATTATCACGTAGGTGATCTATGAAATCGCAGGGATGCGAAGGTCAGAAAAATATTTCCCTACTGTCAATTCGATTCAACTGCCACAAGAGGGGGCTATTCCTTGTTTTGAAGTTGCAGGTAGGCTGCTATATTTTGAACGGTTTTTTGATCAAATTCTGTGTCCGTTCATGAATTACGGTAAGAGAGTACTGAATTGAGATAGGTATTACAGCGCTGCTGATTGTTTGGTTTGTAGATGTGTTTAATTATCATCTGATTGTAATAACAGGGAGGGGCCTATTTAGCCTGTTTGTCTTTAATTTTGATTGGAAACAAATGCAAGGAGCACATTTTATACCATGTTATTAAATAGCACTCTTATAAGTGAATGTGTGTAGGCTAGAGAGGCACACCGAATTAGGCGACAGTGACATGTAAAATTAAAATATTGGCAGGTCAGATTATGGTGTCGTAAAATAGGGGTAGCAGCACAGCCGCGCTCTGAAATCAGCTGAGAGTCGCGTGCACGTTATTCTGCATACTTGACGTGGGTGTACACAATCTATACAGACCTTTTGCTCTCCGACTCATATCAGAAACATTGAACTCTCTGTAGTTCAGCCTATATTGAAGTTGAAATATTGAGATCTTTAATCTAGTACCTTTTATCCAGGTAAGCTTAATGCATTATTGTTGGATTTTTAAAAATGTTCTATCACTCAATTGGTGATACATTTGTCACAGGTGCAACTGATTATAAAAGTTTGTCTAATTGATTTGATTTACTATTTAATTGTGTGTATGTATAGAACCTTGTAATATGCACTGTTCATTTTCTAAATGGGTAAATGCAAATTACCTTTTTAATTGGATGTTACAGTATTCACATTTCTGCATGACTTATCAGTGAGTTGGTGAAATTGTGTTTTTGAAGGGCTGTGCTGTGTCGTGTCAAGGTGAGAACTCTGTAGAAGGCTAACGTGTAATAGAGTTCTGTAGAGACCCCAATCATTGTCTATAATTTAAGTGTGCATACCAAAGCTAGCGCAATATATACTCTTCATTAAGGAGCCTAATGTTACCGTTACTTCTTAAAAAGACCTCATACACTACTCCACTCTTCTAGGAAGGCTTTCCACTAGACGTAGGAACATTGCTGCAGTGACTTGCTTCCATTTAGCCACAAACATTAGTGAGGTTGGGCAATATAGACCTGACTCACAGTTGGCGTTCCAATTCATCCCAAAGGCATTCGATGGGGTTGAGGTCAGGGATCTATGCAGACTAGTGAAGTTCTTCCACACCGATCTCGAAAAAAAAAAAAACATTTCTGTATGGACCTCGCTTTGTGCATGGGGGCATTGTCATGCTGAAACAGGAAAGGTCCTTCCCCAAACTGTTGTCACAAAGTTTGAAGCAAAGAATCATCTAGAATGTCAATGTATGCTGTGTCTTAAGATTTGCCTGCACTGGAATTTAGGGGGCTACGGTCCTGTTTTGTGTGCTTGTGTGGCATACCACTACCACTTTGCAGCTGAGCCACTGTTGCACCTTGATGTTTTCACCTCACAATAACAGCACTTCGAGTTGACCCGGGCAGATTTATCAGGGCAAAACCTATATGAACTGACTTGTTGGAAAGGTGGTGTCCTATGACTGTGCCACGTTGAAAGTCACTTAACTATTCAGTAAGGCCATTTTAAACTGCCAATGTTTGTCTATGGCGATTGCACGGCTGTGTGCTCGGTTTTATACACCTGTCTGTACGGGTGTGGCTGAAATGGCAAAATCCACTAGTTTGTTTCCGCATACACTATATAGACACACACACACATTGTTTACAGACAGATTTGTTCAATTATTCACTGTATCACAATTCCAGTGGGTCAGAAGTTTACATACAATAAGTTGACTGTGGCTTGGAAAATTCCAGAAAATGATGTCATGGCTTTAGTAGTTTCTGATAGGCTAATTGACATCATTTGAGTCAATTGGAGGTGTACCTGTGGATGGATTTCAAGGCCTACCTTCAAACTCAGTGCCTCTTTGCTTGACATCATTGGAAAATCAAAAGCAATCAGCCAAGATCTCAGAAAAACAATTGTAGACCTCCACAAGTCTGGTTCATCCTTGATAGAAATTTCCAAATGCCTGAAGGAACCACGTTCATCTGTACAAACAATAGTACGCAAGTATAAACACCATGGGGCCACGCAGCCGTCATACCGCTCAGGAAGGAGATGCGTTCTGTCTCCTAGAGATGAACGTATTTAGGTGCGAAAAGTGCAAATCAATCCCAGAACAACAACATACCTTGTGAAGATGCTGGAGGAGACTTCTTGGAGAAACTTTTTGTACTTTTTGGAGAAATGTCTGAAACAAAAATAGAACTGTTTGGCCATAATGACCATCGTTATGTTTGGAGGAAAAAGGGGAAGGCTTGCAAGCCGAACACCACCATCCCAACCTTGAAGCACGGGGGTCGCAGCATCATGTTGTGTTGGTGCTTTGCTGCAGGAGGGACTGGTGCTCTTCGCAAAAAAGATGGCGTCATGAGGATGGAAAATTATGTGGATATATTGAAGCTAAATCTTAAGACATCAGTCAGGAAGTTAAAGCTTGGTCGCAAATGGGTCTTCCAAATGGACAATGACCCCAAGCATACTTTCAAAGTTGTGGCAAAATATCTTAAAAACAACACAGTCAAGGTATTGGAGTGGCCATCACAAAGCCCTGACCTCAATCCTATAGAAAATTTGTGGGCAGACCTGAAAGTGTGTGTGTGTGTGCAAGGAGGCCTACAAACCTGACTCAGTTACACCAGCTCTGTCAGGAGGAATGGGCCAAAATTCAACCAACTTATTGTGAGAAGCTTGTGGAAGGCTACCCGACACGTTTGACACATGTTAAACAATTGGAAGGCAATGCTACCAAATACTAATTGAGTGTATGTGAACTTCTGACCCACTGGGAATGTGATGAAAGAAATCAGATCTGAAATAAATCATTCTCTCTACTATTATTCTGACATTTCACATTCTTACAATAAAGTGGTGGACCAAAAGTGGTGGACCAAAAGCGGGGTTTTCTTACTAGGATTAAATGTCAGGAATTGTGAAAAAATGTTTTTGGCCAAGGTGTATGTGAACTTCCGACTTCAACTGTATATCGATTCTAGAAACATAAAGCCCTTTATTTTCATATCACATCAAAATAATTTCACAAATACAAAATACACACTTACTGTACACCATTTTAACCTGCTTTATCACAGTTGCAGCCGACCAGTATTTTTCAGTGACATGTTTCTGGCAGCCTCCCTTTAGTGTTCAGAGTATGCTAATTAGCAAAGGTGGTACCTCTGTCTTCCGTCTGTCTTCAGTAAACACGCACTGTAACTTGGAGATATGGCTATGTGTGAAGACTAACCCTATAAAGGCGTATCAATTTACCATGACATGTTTTGAAAATTGTTTATTTCTGATATGAAAGGTAAGGTCCTTATGCTTCCTCCTAATTTCTAGCAAAGGGTACATGGTGATAGTGTGTTAGTGGTGTAGTTGGTTCACTAAGATGTATAAATCCCCAAATATACTGTATTGACTCCAGCCTCTTCCTGTCCTACCATGGAATCAACATAATGATTCCCTTCAAAATGGAAATAATTTGAATGTCAGTGGGAGCGATCCCTTTTTCGACAAGAGGGAAAACTGGATGCTTTCCAGGCAGTCACACAAAGCTCTGAAAGGACCAGAGCACTCAATAGCATCTCTCTATTTCCCAGTGTCCCCTTTCTGTTGGATCACAGTCATACCATTCCAATGTTCCCAAAGGGGAGGGCGGGCTTATTCAGTTGGAACTATTTGAGTTTCAGATGGATCATGTGCAGTCCACTGAGCCAGTAAGACTCCTTATTCTACAAGACAGACAGTCATCTGATTTTATGAATTTCTTTCTGGATTGTCTTTAGCATTGTGAGAAGACATTTAGTAGTATGGTTTAGACCATGCTTGAATCTGACGGCGGTTGGGATTTGAAATGCTCGTCACAGTATTGGACGAGGATGTCGGCGTTCGCTGTAAAAGAACTGCACCTGCCAGCTAATGTCAGTCAACACTACAGGCTCCTGATTTAGCCCCTCAAACTTGAATAGCAACATACGGCAACATGTGTCCACTACTCTCTTGTAGGTCATGTGGCCAGTGTTTGTGTTCAATACATTTGTCCTTTGAGTGTGTAAGGCAAGCCAAAACATACACAACATTGAACTTTTCATGGTGAATTTACTCTGATTTATTTACTATGCAAAAAGGGGCACTTAACATGCATGATCCACATAATAGGCTGTGCATGGGTATAACAATTTTACTGTCGTAAGAATTGTTGTTTCTATGGTCACCATGTATCCTGTTTAACTTGAGTAATGCAAATTAAGTTACCAAAGTGTTTTTCCTTGCAGGTCTCTAGAGCCTGAGCTGCAGCCACCTAGTAAAACCCTAGAGGAGCCGTTCAGTCCAAGTGAAAAGAGTATCCACTGCTCAGAGAGACAGAGGTCACCTGAAGCCCGCACGCCCACCCCACCCCCGCCAGCCTTAAAAATAAAAACGACCCCCAAACTGTTCACTCCCAGCAAGCCCAGCTTCCAGACCTCAGGAGACTCTGGAGGCAGCAGTATGAGCAGCAGTGTGGCTGACCTTCCCACCTTCACCCCCAGCCTCTTTGCCCCCAGTGCCTTCAACTATGCACGGCCACGCCAGTTTATCCAGTCCCAGCCGGCCTTCCAGGTCCCCAGCTATGATGTAGCCCAGGCTCTGCCTCAGTCCAATGGGAACAGCAGCAAGGCCTCTCCCTCCTCCTCCAATCTGAGCTCCCCCATTTCCACTCCTGCATTCTCACAGCCGCCGGTGTTTCCCCATGACCCTCTTCCTCCCGCCGCCGCTGCCCAGCCCGTGTCCCCCTCCCGCGCCCCCATGCGCTCCACTATCACACTCACCCCGAGGGTCCCCAGTGCTAACACCAGTGTCAGTGTCCCAGCCCCATCTGAGCCCAAGTCCCCGTCCTCTTCAGCTGCCTTCCTCTGCTCTGTCCTGCCCTCTCAGTCCACCCCACAGTACAAGCCTGCACCCATGTCCATTCCCCAGCCTCCATCACCAGCTCGCTCCTCACACTCCCCCAACCCTCCCAGCCCCCTGCCCAAGCCCTGCTTTGATGCCCCCTGCACATGGCTCTCCCTACTGACAGCCTGCCTATGAGTCGGTCTCCCCACTCCCAAACTCCCACCACCGTTTCCATGCCACAGCCCTCCTTTCCTCCTCCCTCATGCGTGTCTCTGCCTCCTAGCTACAGAGGGACCCCAAACATGTGAGTTGCTATATTTTGAAATGGTAAATAAAATGCCTAAGTCTTAGCTAGTATGTTATAGCCATTCACCATACACTGAATATACAAAACATTATGAACACCTTCCTAATGTTGAGTTGCACCCCCCCACCCTTGCCCTCAGAACAGCCTCAATTCGTCGGGCATTGACTCAACAAGGTGTCGAAAGCGTACCACAGGGATACTGGCCCCATGTTGACTCCAATGCTTCCCATAGTTGTCAAGTTGACTGGATGTCCTTAGGGTGGTGAACCATTGTTGATACTGATTGAAAACTGTTGAGTGTGAAAAACCCAGCAACTTTGCAGTTCTTGACACAAACTACCATACCCGTTCAAAGGCACTTAAATCTTTTGTCTTGCTCATTCACCAGTCCATGTCTCAACAGGCTTAACCTGTCTCCTCCCCTTAATCTACACTGATGTTGAAGTGGATTTAACAAGTGACATCAATAAGGGTCAGTCTGTCATGGAAAGAGCAAGTGTTCTTAATGTTTTGTATACTCAGTGTATATTATTTTAACATTAATGGTTGATTTAATATTCTGGCTGGCTTACCCTCTCCAGCCTTCCCAAGCTCATCGTGAAGAAGGCTCCTGCCCCTCAGCCAGTGTCCCACAACTCGGATGAGCAGATCCAGGGCTCCAAGGACGCCCTGATCCAAGATCTGGAGAAGAAGCTACGCACCAAAGAAGCCCGCAGGAGAAACAGCCAGGTACTCATTATAACAAACTAGCCGGAGTTAGTGGGCAGTGAAGTGTTTGTCATTTTTGTGTGGATATACTGTATGTATGTGGATAGGGAAATGTGTGATGTGATTCAGTGTCAAGACAATGTTATAATCTAAGTGTTGTCTTATTTAATGTGGTTAGGGAATAAACTAGGTACTTTTCGATAACGTGCTTGTTTACTCCACTCCCATGTGAATTCTGTACAAGAAGACGTGTGGTTCCCTTCCTGATTTGAACCCATACAGCATACATCAGACCATTTGATATCACAATGTGGCAACTATGAAAGAGGGAAATATGGATTCGTAACTTATCACCCTCTCGTAGTATTCCTGTATTAATTAAAGTCAAGGACATACAATATCCTTGACGCCACGTGCATCAAGAGGGATTCTCAACTTTGAATAGATACTTCAATAGGACCCAACTTCCAATTACTAGAAGCTTCAGTGGAATCACTGGGACTTAGTGGACCAGTGTACTATGATCAACACAAGGCAGCTGTTGTGTTGAAGTAGACCCTATAACATTGGAGACTGCTCTATGGACAGACCTACTTACACAGCCAGTCCCAATTCACTTTCTTACCTTATCCATAACCCTTTGACGTTTGCAGATCTGAAAGGTCTGAATAGATATAGCAGTTCAGTGGTGGAGCATCCACCATATTGCTTCCAATGAGTAAGTTGGGACCATAGACTTAGATGGACAACTCATCTTTGTATCTGTCCCATTATGGCGTCTGTGAGAGCACAGGCAGCGCCGTAGAGGCCATCTAAATTTTGAAGTAGTACATTTACTTCTGAGTTGGTAAAAAAAAAAACTCAGCGTGCATATGGCCACCTGGAGTGTGTTTTGAAGAGGTATAAAACCCAGGTTGGAAATATTACTGCCACCTGCAGTTATGGAATGTTTTCTCACGTGTATAATTCATCGGCTGATCCCTCCTGATGACCTGGATGGAATTATTTCATCCTTCCTTAACCCATAGGAAGTCCCACCTAGTTGAGTACCTCAAAATGGTGAAAGTCCTCAGGTGCGCTGCCCATGCTAAAACAGGCTTTTGGGTACTAGAGTTGTATTATAACTGCAGTATACTGGCTCAGCATTGGCTGGTTTACGGGTACTATACAGGATGTGGTGTAACCGGAGGGATTTGAACCTGGGTCTCCCATGGGAGAAATCAAGGTCTTGACCTTTTAGAGCAAAGAGGAAATTCCCTTTTGGGCCGTCACTGATTTTGAAGTCTTAGGCGGGGCTACCTCATTACGTGACGACGAGCAACCATGACCGACTCATGTCTGCTACACTGGCTGGCTATTGGCTGCTTTACTGGTACTATATAGTATATTGGCTCGTTTAATGGTACTAGTACACTGACTGACCATAGGCTGGTTTCCTGTTTGTCCCCTGACAGAAGTTGTCCTATGAGGAGCGCATGGCTCGACGGTTGCTGGGTCCAGATAACGCTGCCTCTGTCTTTGACTTTGAGAATTCCTCCGACTCACAACTCGACCAGGTATAATTTACTCATATCATCCATTACAACTCATTTGATTTGCAGGAAGTTCTTTTAGGAAGTATAATACACTTTTATTTTTTTTCAAGGATCCATACTTTTGTCATGCTACTGTATGTCTTTGATGTTCTACTAATACAGATCACAAGTTTCTCAGGCTTGGAGATGTTGTTACTAATACTATGTGGGGTTTAGATGGGATGTTGCCTGCACTGTGTGTGACTAGTCCCCTGTCACTGTAGATCAGCCCTCAATTCTCCTCACACAATTGGTCTGGGCTCCGGCTCTGTCCTCTTCAGTGACAGGAGAACTGCACAGCCCTCTTCCAAGAATGCAGCTAGAAATAGCAGGTGTGAAGACTGCCATAGCAGCATTCTCCCAAGGATATGTAGTGTAGGATGCCAGAAAGAGACCACACATACACACAACGGTACAACACGTGTGCCCACACAACAGTACAACACGTGTGCCCACAGCACTATCCCCCATCTGGCCACCCCTATTGCCCTAGGCATAGTGTCATGTACTTTGAAATGTTTTGCAAGTCTGGTTATTCAAGAGGTTGTGTTGAAGTAATGCCTTTTCAGGACAGGATGTAGTCTTGAACATAGGTCACCTTTATGGGTGAACTTGAGTGTTGGCATTACATATAGTGTAGAGGCAGTGATGAATCACTCTCTATATACAGTATGCGAATGTTTTTACACAGGCCCATGGCAAAAATGTTATTCCCAAATCTCTCTGTCCTCTCTTGCAGCCAGAATCACCAGAGGGACGTAACACTGGAGGAATATGGTAAATTTCACCCACAGTCTGCAAAAGCATGTGTATATATTTATAATGCTTTACATTTGAGTAATTTGGCAGACACACTTACCCAGAGCGACTTACAATAGTGCATTTGTCTTAAAGGACGGTTCCTCACACTGACAGTTTCTCCCAGCTCATAGACGACTATCTACCCCCTCTCCTCTACTAATCGATGGTTCGGTTTTCTTTAAACCGCCACTACAAACTTAAGCTAACCTTAGCCACCGCAACTTAACAATCATGTGGGCATGTTTTTTTTAATCACCTTTTTAAAGTAACATCAAACCAAATAGGGAGTTGATCTGAATTGATTTCAGGTGATTTGGACAGTTTTATTTTCTTTAAACATGCCCCCATCGATTTGATAGCTACCACAAGCTAAGGTTAGCTGAAGTTTTTAGTGGATGTTTAAAGAACTGAACCATTGATTAGTTTCTCTTGGCCCATAGTTCCTCACCCTGAATGTAGTCTATCTAACATCAAGTTGTAAAATGGTGAACAACTCCTTTTAAGATAACTGTGATTTATATTTAAAATACTTATTTAAGAGGTAGGGTTTCAGACCTTTTCGGAAGATGGACATTAGGAGGACACTTATTCCACAATAGGAGGACACTTATTCCACAATTGGTGTGCCAGGACAGAAGTGCTTTGCCTCGGCTGAGCGGTAGCTTTCCTCCCGTAGGGGTGGGAGGGCAAAGAGACCAGAGGTGGCAGAAGAGTGTTTAGGTTAGGGTATTGGGTTTGAAAATAACTTGAATGTAAGGAGGGGAGTTCCCTCTAGCTGCTCCATAGGAAAGCACCAGGGTCTTCAAGATGATGTGTGCTTCGAGTGGAAGCCAGTGGAGTGTGCGGAGGAGCGGGGTGACCTGGGAGAACTTGAGAAGGTTGAACACCAAAAGAGTTTTGCTCATACCCCATATACACAATAAATCAGTAGATGAGGAGACCAGAAAGAGAAGAGTGCTCCACGTGAGGGTGAAGGCATGTGCGAATGAGACCTGAGGCTTAGGGCTGGGTAGCGGGTTGTCGGCTCCAGGTTGAGTTTCCTGGCGCAGCCGTGTGTTTGTGTGCTGTTTCCAATGCCTACCACGGGCTCCGGTTCCATGCTGTAAGTGGAACAATAATAGACCATGAACTGAGTGAGCTGACATGTCTCCCAGTCTCTACAGCTATGATGTCTTCCTTACTGATGTTTTCTGGGATTGCTTTGTCTTCCCATTATGATGCACAGTTGGAAGGTGAAGGGCACATGCTGTGTTACTTGAAGTGAGTTGACTTAGGATCCATGTGTGGACTTTTTGTCCATTTTGTTTATGTTAATGGGGTTTTCTGAACAGCATGAATGGAGATGCATCATTTGATGCTGTTATGAATTAGTTCAAATTGCTTTTTGAACCTGAAAAGATGAGAAGAGTGGGCTCTCTTGACTGCATGAAAACTCAATCATTCAAAGTCAGCCATCAAAGGTGCAGTTATGAAAGCTCCTCTGTTCCTACCCCCTCCCTCTTCTGCTTTCACTTTCTCCTCACTCCTTTCTTTCTCCTCACTCTGTCTCTTTCTTTCCTCTAGGGGAAAACACCATTCTGGTACTGATGGCAACGAGGGCTCGGCCATCCAGGAGAAGTGCTATGCCCCACGTTTCATCCAGGTCCCCAAGGACCTTACAGTGGAGGAGGGCAGGTTCTGCAGGATCGACTTCAAGGTACAGCACTGGACACGCTGTAATCAGTTTAGTCATGAATGTTGATCAAATGCATTATATGTAGCTAGCATTCAACATTTTTATAGCTGGGATCTATTTCCTAGGTAGGAACTTATTGCTGAGGTATCTTCTGTAAAGACCTCGTTAAACTTTGACACGGACTCATGCAACAATTTTATTTAAGAGTAATGTAATTAAAGCCTCTGGAGTCCAAACATGAAACTCAATATCACATCTGGACAGAATAACCAGGTTGTAAAAAGCTACCCTGTACTCTCCTCACCCCTCATCCACTTCCTCCTCTGAGCTATCAGGGTCCCTGCACTTAGCCCCGCATGACCCCCTAGTCGTCGACACTCCAGTCCCCACACTCCCTGGGTCACTCGCTGCTCAAGATTGTGTCCAGGGTCATATTTATTAGTACACACTGTAGCAAAACATTTTGCAACAAAATGTTTCTACTTTCTTCTGTTTGATGTTGGCTGTGTCCTCAGGTGGGAGGTCTGCCCACCCCAGATGTGGCCTGGTATCTCGACGGGAAGGCCATCCGCCCCGACGACTACCACAAGATGCTGGTGTGTGAGAAGGGCATGCACTCCTTCATCATTGAGATTGTGACTGTGCATCATGCCGGTGTCTACGAGTGTATTGCCAGAAACCGCGCTGGGGAGAACCGCTTCTACATAAAACTGGAGGTTATCGGTAAGGGCTGTTTTTGATTAATGTATTCTGTCAAATAATCTCCCATGTCCCATCTCTTAGCTTATAGCATTGATGCTCTAACACTGCTTTACCCCCTCTCCTCTTCAGCCCAGGAGATGCTTCGCCCGCCCACCTTTGTCCAGAAGATGCTGAACTCTCGTGCCCTGGAGGGGGACACGGTGAGGTTAGAGTGTAAGGTGGCTGCCTCCCCTCCACCAAAACTCTTCTGGAAGAAGGACAAAGACATGCTGCGCATTGACCCCACCAGGATGAGGTTGATGGACCTTCAATTCCAAGTTTGAATCCTCTCAGAAGGAGAAATGCTCACAGTAGAGATTGTAATTTCTGACAGTTAGCTGACTTGAATCCAGCTGAAATGTGTTTGCTTATTAGCTGATTTAGTTTGACTAGTTAAGGTGAACCTCTGTTGGCTATAAGTGAGAGGTGCTGTTGATTCCATGAGAGAGTAACCCAAGCCTGATGTGTCTTCCAGCCTGTACCAGGATGGCACTGGAAGTCAGTGCCTGCTCATTGAGAGGCTGGTCAAATCTGATGCAGGCTGGTACACCCTGTCTGCCATCAACGAGGCCGGCATGTCCACCTGCAATGCCAGACTGGACGTAGGAAGTAAGTGAACCGTGTGTGGGTGTGTGCTTATCACAAGTGTTTAGTTTAGAGATCCGATTGGCTCATCCCTGTCCGTTACCTATTACTGTATGTATATGTTTCAAGACTTAAACTCATAAACACCACATAACTGCTGTGCCAATCAAGCTCTTGTGGCCCTTCACAGCTAATAGTGTGCTGACATCTGCACTAGTGGGACAAAGGCAGGGATTACCACACTGTTTACATCCGAGATAGACAACGCTGTAACCTCGCACTCAGAATGTCTGCTATGACAGGGCATTGAAATGGCATACTACATTACTGTACTATAAACAGTGGTGGTAAATGTACCCAATTGTCATACTGGAGTAAAGATAATAGAAAATGAAAAGTGGGTCACCCAGTAAAATACTACTTGAGTAAAAGTATTTTGTTTCAAATATAAGTTTCAAAATTAAATGTAATCACTAAAATATAATTAAGTATCAAAAGTCAGTATAAATAATTTCAAATTCCTTTAAGCAAACCAGACGGCGCAATTTTATTTTTATTTTTACATTTACAGATAGCAAGAGCACACTCCAACACTCAGATATAATTGACAAATTAAGCATTTGTGTTTAGTGAGTCCACCAGATCAGAGGCAGTAGGGATGACCAGAGATGTACTCTTGATAAATGTGTGAATTGGACCATTTTCCTGTCCTGCTAAGCATTCAAATTGTAACGAGTACTTTTGGGTGTCAAGGAAAATGTATGAAGTAAAAAGTACATTTTCATTAGGAATGTAGTGAAGTAAAAGTTGTCAAACATAAATGGTAAACTATACATACCCCAAAAAACTACTTAGGCAAAAATACTTTAAAGTACTACTTAAGTACTTTATACCACTAACTACAAATTACCAGTGTTGTGCAAAAGCGTATGTACTGTAGCAGCAAGGGGAAATTGTCTGTTACTCAATATTTGTAGTATTTTCTGCTGTTACGATGTAGAGGGGCAAATTTCCTGTAATTTATCCTGCCGTCCTGCAAATACAGTAGTTGCCATGGCGGTGCAAGTTGTAAAGGCTGATAGAAACCCATAACAGATGTATCATTACAAGGCTAGGACAATGAGGGGCTGCTGTATTATATTCCTCCTCGATCACATAACATGCCATCTGGTACGCCTGACCGAGAGCGGCCATTTTGACTTTTACCTCTATTCAGCCTAGCTCGCTGAAGAAGTAGTCTGAAATGTGTCGGTCAGAGCGAGGGCATATACTTGCTCTATCCTCTCAGCGCAGGGTTACTAAATGGAAATACTGACTCTTCTTCGCTCATATGATTGTCTCATCACGATGATGTCAGGCCCCAACTGTGCAGCAGAATTTAGCCGGACACTCTGCTGGCCACAAGAAAAGCTTGTCTTTCGACTCCCAAGGTTAACCTGTAATTGGAGATGGTGCTTAATACAGCAACGCTTGGCAGAGAGGGCTGCGACGCCAGTCTCACAGCACAGGCATGCCTCAATGGCACTTGTGCAAACCTTAATACCGTAGCAGTTTATCTTTGGAGTTCTTTTTAGGAAAATCTCTTAGGATAGCAGCACATTCCTCCTCCTGTGTATGAAGAGGTCCAAACATGATTTCAAATTCCTTATGTTAGGCAAACCAGACGGTACAATTTTCATGTTTTTAAAATAATAGGTTGGTAATATTAGACGTTGACCGGCTTTATTTTCATTTTGTTTTATTACCTGGCTTAAATGCAACATTTCCATTATTATTGCATTAGAGGTTCAAAGAGCCTGTTCTGAATATGTCTTGATCTTTGTATTCCATTCTGTTTACTCTTGTCTCTGCAGCTCGCACCAACAAGCCTGCCCCCCTACAGGCAAGCATTTTAAAATCCCCCTCAGCCATCTCCCCGTCCTGACTCCAGACCCCACCCCCCAGCACACGGCCCCCCTGTACGAGAGCGAGGAGCTCTAGACAAAAGTACACCAGGAGTGTAATAATCGTGGATGTGTGATGTGCTCCTTATCATACCTGCCTGTGTCCTACCACTGAGGCTGTCTTGTTGTTTGTGTCTTGGGGAGGAAACCAATTGAGGTTTTGAGGAAGCGGGTAGATGGACTCACATTTTGCCCACACTGCCTCAGACTCAATCCAGGACACCTCAAAAGACCCCGCATTTGTCAAATGCACTTTAGTTTGAGCCCTTCTGGGTTTGTGTCAAGGGCATGATGGTCAGATGCGGGTTTCCCAACCGCACATCCTCTTAGTGTGGTGTAGCCTTCCTGGCCGGTGCACTTGACTTGGCACAGACCTTTGTCAAATGCTGTTCTGTGGTTTGCTGTTCTAGTGGATAGAGGATTAATCATGTATCGTCTCCAGACATGTAGCTATCTTTCGAAGTTCCTTCACAAAAGCATTGTTTTTATGACGGCTGCTTCAAGTGAGAATGTGTGTAGGTGATATTTCTGTTTTATTATATAAGCTATTTATTGGACAATTGCTTCTCAATGTAAATGGTTGCCGTAACACCCAAATTTACCACAACCTCAAGGTCTGATCCTGACCATAGAAAAACATTTTGAATAAGTGTTATGTACCATGTATGATGTGAAATTGAATATGTGTAATAAAGTTTTCATGACCTTATTACAGGTGGTTATTTCACTTTGAAAATAAGATATCAAATTGAGTTCATATATGCTGAACAAAAAACTATGTAAAGTCATGTTTCATGAGCTAAAATAACAGCCCAGAAATGTTGCATATACACAAAGCTTATTGCTCACATTTGTGTACATCCTTGTTCGTGAGCATTTCTCCTTTGCCTAGTTAATCCAGCCACCTGACAGTTGTGGCATATCAAGAAGCTGATTAATCATGACAATTACACAGGTGCTCCTTGTGCTGGGGACAAAAGGCCACTCTAAAATGTGTAATTTTGTCACAACACAATGCCACAGATGTCAAGTTGTGGGCGTGTGCAATTGGCATGCTGACTACATGAATGTCCACCAGAGCTGTGGCCAAATAATTGAATGTTAATTTCTCTACCATAAGCCTTCGTTTTAAAGAATTTGGCAGTACATCCAACCGGCCTCTCAACCGCAGGCCACGTAACTACGCCATCCACATCCTCCACCTGCGGGATCAACGGAGACCAGCCACCCAGGCAGCTGATGAAACTGGGTTTGCACAACTGAAGAATTGGCACAAACTGTTACCTGTCTCAGTGACGCTTATCTGCATGCTCGTTGTCCTCACCGGGTACGTAACTGACTCCAGTGGCAAATGCTCACCATCTTTGGCCACTGGCACACTGGAGAAGTCTGCTCTTCACAGCCAAATCAGTTTCAACTCTACCTAGTAAATGGCAGACAGTGTATATGGCATCATGGGCGACTGATGTCAATGTTGTGACCAGTGCCCCATGTTGTCAGTGGAGTTATGGGCAGACATAAGCTACAGACAATGAACACCATGGCAATTTGACTGCACCGAGATCCTGCGGCCCACTGTCGTGCCATTCATCCGCCACCATCACCTAGTTTCAGCATAATTCACCGCAAGGATCTGAAAATGTCCCAGTTCTTCCATATTCAAACATGACGCCCATTGAATGCTCTGGATCGGGGTACGACAACGTGTTCCAATTACCGCCAATATCCAGCAACTTCAAACAGCCATTGAAGAGCGGGACAACATTCCACAGGTTACAATCAGCCTGATCAACTCTATGCAAAGATCAGGGTGCATGAGGCAAATGGTGGTCACACCAGTTACCGACTGGTTGTGACCCACGCCCCTACCTTAAGGTATGTGACAAACGGATGCATATCTGTATTCTCAGTCATGTGAACTCCATAGACTAGTGCCATTTTTTCAATTGACTGGTTTCCTTATGAACTCCAGTAAAATCTTAAACTGCAGCTACATTTTCCAGTGAAGAATTGTAGCCATTAAGTTTTGTAATTTATTTTTAAAAAAATACAATTTCATCAAAACATTTTGAAACACTTGATATTCAAAGGACGGACCTTTTGGGCTCCCAATGTGTGAAGTGAAAAACTGGTAATAAAGACTGACATGGGTCCCCTCGACACAGGAAATCAACCCCCACTGGACAGTTAACCTGACAACCTTTTAGGACGAATTCTCTTCTATCCTGTTCTGATGAAAAAAGCCCAGACATTTAAACAAGAGACGACATAACATTTCAGTACACAAGTATTGGGCTCCTCTTGGCCGTCTTCAGTTGAGTCAGGTGACTGACTCCGTAACTGTTGAGGAAGTGCTTGGCAATAGAACTGCTCAGGATGATGTACTCTACATACTCATTCACACATAGTAAAAAAATAAAAAGGAATTCATGGTGGTGGTCTCTCGCTTTAAGTACAGTAAGGTCAAGTCCATGAGATGGCTATGGTTAAATCGCCCATTTCTTGGGGGAGTAATCATGGTGTCCACTTTCCTTAGACTGCAGCCTTGAGACTACGGTTTCCCAATCATTTCAGAAGGAAAAGTCTGACATCTGAGCGCTCAGATCTCCACGTCGCTCTCCTTGTCGTTGTCATGGTCACCATCATAGAACTCATTGGCTGCTTCCGGCCTGTAAAGAGAACATAAGCCATTTAGTTCCAAAATGTTCAAACACCATACAATTCAGTTCACACACATACTACATGCAGTTAGACCAAAACGGGTCATATTGATTCTATTACTAATATGTTCCTGTGTGTCACAAAGCTGACTACGAGTGTATTCACCTGGAATAGTTGTCCTCTGAGCCCCTCTCATCTGGGTCTCCCTCGTCAGTACGCTCGTAGCTCAGGATGTCGGAGGGCACGTCGTGGATCTGGACACTGGGGGCGTGGTTCAACATCTTCAAGTTCTCAAAGACCGTCGAACGTATCTGCTCCAGGTACTAAACAAACACAGGAGGAAGATAAAATCACTTAAACTGGAGAGAACAAGTTTCATGGTCACACATATTCAATAGTTTGAATCCTTGTTGAAAACATTGTAGACTGTGGTTCAGGAATACAAAAAAAAAAAACAAGGGAGAGAGCATGCAGTGTATTCTTAAACTTACCTGTCTTGAATTCTGGTTCTCTATCCTGGTGCTCACATCTGGGTGGAGTGTGAAGTCTGGAGCAAAATACTCAAAGTACTCTGGAGAGATGAGAAAGAAAAAGTGCTTTTATACAGAAAAAATATATAAAAACGCAACAATTTATGATTTTACTGAGTTACAGCTCATATGGAAATCAGTCAATTGAAAAATGAATTTGGCCCTAATCTAAGGATTTCACGTCACTGAGAATACGTTGGTCACAGACACCTTAAAATAAAAGTAGAGGCGTGGATCAGAAGACCAGTGAGTATCTGGTGTGACCCCCATTTGCCTCATGCAGCGCGACATCGCCTTCGCATAGAGTTGATCAGGTTGATTGTGGCCCGTGGAATGTTCTCCCACTCTTCAATGGCTGTGCGAAGTTGCGGGAACTTGAACACGCTGTCGTACACGTCGATCCAGAACATTCCAAACGTGCTCAAAGTGTGACATATCTGGCGAGCATGCAGGTTTTCAGCTTTGAGGAATTGTGTGCAGATCTTTGCGACATGGGGCTATGCATTATCATGCTGAAACATGAGGTGATGGCAGCATATGAATGGCACGACAATGGGCCTCAGGATCTCGCCACAGTATCACTGTGCGTTCAAATTGCCATCAATAAAATGAAAGTGTTTGTTGTCCGTAGCCAAACCATAACTCCACCATGGGGCACTCTGTTCACTATGTTGACATCAGTAAACCGCTCGCCCACACGACGCCATACACACTCTGCCATCTGCCCGGTACAGTTAACTGGGATTCCTGCGTCCCAGTGGCCATCGAATGTGAACATTTGCCCACTGAAGTCAGTTCCAATATCGAACTGCAGTATGGGCAAGATCCTGGTGAGGACGACCACACAGATGAGCTTCCCTGAGACTGTTTGACAGTTTGAAACTGTAGATATGCACATCAGCTGACGGGTGGCTGGTCTCAGACAATCCCGCAGGTGAAGAAGCCGGATGTGACGCTCCTGTGCCGACGTGATTACACGTGGTCTGCAGTTGTGAGGCCGATTGGCCGTACTGCCAAATTCTCTAAAACAATGATGATGTGGCTTTCGGTAAAGAAATTAACCTTCTTTCAAATCAAATGTTACTTGTCTCATGCGCCGAATACAACAGGTGTAAGTAACCCTTACAGTGAAATGCTTACTTACAAGCCCTTAACCAACAATGCTTTAAGTTAAGGAATTAAAAAAAAAAGTTAAGTAAAAATAGAAAATAAAACAATTAAAACAGCAGCAGTAAAATAACAAGCCAGGCAATATACAGGGGTACTGGTACAGAGTCGATGTGCGGGGGCACCAGTTAGTTGAGGTAATATGTACATGTAGGTAGAGTTAAAGTGACTATGCATGGATTAAAAAAAAGAGTAGCAGCAGCGTAAAAGAGGGTTCTGGGTAGCCCTTTGATTAGCTGTTCAGGAGTCTTATGGCTTGGGGGTAGAAGCTGTTAAGAAGCCTTTTGGACCTCGACTTGGTGCTCTGGTACCGCTTGCCTTGCGGGAGCAGAGAGAACATTCTACGACTGGGGTGGCTGGAGTCGTTGACAATTTTTAGGACCTTCCTCTGACATCACCTGGCATAGAGGTCCTGGATGGCAGGAAGCTTGGCCCCAGTGATGTACTGTGCCGTACGCACTAGCCTCTGTAGTGCCTTGAGGTTGGAGGCCGAGCAGTTACCATACCAGGCAGTGATGCAACCAGTCAGGATGCTCTCGATGGTGCAGCTGTAGAACCTTTTGAGGATCTGAGGACCTATGCCAAATCTTTTCAGGGGGAATATGCTTTGTCGTGCCCTCTTCACAACTGCAAGTGTGTTTGAACCATGACAGTTTGTTGGTGATGTGGACACCAAGGAACTTGAAGCTCTCAACCTGTTCCATCGATGATAATTGGGGCATGCTCTGTCCTCCTTTTCCTGTAGTCCGTCTTTATCAAGTTGAGAGAGAGGTTGTTGTCCTGGCTCCACACGACCAGGTCTCTTACCTCCCTATAGGCTGTCTCATCGTTGTCTGTGATCAGGACTACCACTGTTGTGACATCAGTAAACTTGCTAATGGTGTTGGTGTCGTGCCTGGCAACTTTTTTTATTTAACTAGGAAAGTCAGATATGAAATTATTATTTACAATGATGGCCTGCCTACCCCACACCCGGACGACGCAGGGCAAATTGTGCTGCCCTATGGGACTCCCAATCACGGAAGGATGTGATGCAGCCTGGATGCAGTCATTGAACATGAGTGAACATGGAGTACAGGAGGGGACTGAGCATGCAGCCCTGAGGGGCCCCCATGTTGAGGATCAGCGAGGCGGGTGTGTTGTTACCTACCCTCACCACCTGGTGGTGGCCCGCCAGGAAGTCCAAGCTCCAGTTGCAGAGGGAGGTGTTTAGTCCCAGGGTCCTTAGCTTAGTGCGGCAGGGTAGCCTAGTGGTTAGAGCGTTGGACTAGTAACCGGAAGGTTGCAAGTTCAGACCCCCGAGCTGACAAGGTTGTTCTGTTGTTCTGCCCCTGAACAGGCAGTTAACCCACTGTTCCTAGGCCGTCATTGAAAATAAAATTTGTTCTTAACTGACTTGCCTAGTTAAATAAAGGTAAATAATAGTGATGAGCGCTATGGTGTTGTACGCTGAGCTGTAGTCAATGAATAGCATTCTCACATAGGTGTTCCTTTTGTCCAGGTGGGAAAGGGCATTGTTGAGTGCACAGATTGCATCATCTGTGGATCTGTTGGGGCAGTATGCAAATTGGAGTGGGTCTACGGTTTCTGGGATAATGGTGTTGATATTGACCATTCTTTCAAAGCAATTCATGGCTACAGACATGAGTGCTATGGGTCGGTAGTCATTTAGGCAGGTTACCTTAGTGTTATTTGGCACAGGGACTATGGTGGTCGGCTTGAAACATGTTGGTATTACAAACTGTCAGGGACAGGTGGAAAATGTCAGTGAACACACTTGTCAGTTGGTCAGAGCATGCTAGGAGTACATGTTCTGGTAATCCATCTGGCCCCGCGGCCTTGTAAATGTTGACCTGTTTAAAGGACATCGGCTACGGAGAGCGTGATCACACAGTCGTCCGGAACAGCCTGTGCTCATGATTGTTTCAGTGTTACTTGCCTCGAAGCGAGCATATAAGTAATTTAGCCCATCTGGTAGGTTTGTCACTGGGCAGCTCGTGGCTGTGCTTCCCTTTGTGGTCTGTAATAGTTTGCAAGCCCTGCCACATCCGACGAGCGTCGGAGCCGGTGGAGTACTATACAATCTTAGTCCTCGATTGACACTTTGCCTGTTTGATGGTTCGTCGGAGGGCATAGCGGGATTTCTTATAAGCTTCCGGGTTAGAGAGTCCCACTCCTTGAAAGCTGCAGCTCTAGCCTTTAGCTCGGCAGGGTAGCCTAGTGGTTAGAGCGTTGGACTAGTAACCGGAAGGTTGCGAGTTCAAAACCCCCGAGCTGACAAGGTACAAATCTGTTGTTCTGCCCCTGAACAGGCAGTTAACCCACTGTTCCCAGGCCGTCATTGAAAATAAGAATTTGTTCTTAACTGACTTGCCTGGTTAAATAAAGGTAAAATTAAAAAAATAATAATAATAAATTCCGGATGTTGCATGTAAATCCATGGCTTCTGGTTGGTGTATGTGCGTACGGTCACTGTGGGTACGATGTCATCGATGAAGCGACTGATGTACACCCCACAGTGACTGATGTGCACCCCACAGTGACTGATGTGCACCCCACAGTGACTGATGTGGTGTACACCTCAATGCCAGCGGAAGAATCCCAGAACATATTCCAGTCTGTGCTAGCAAAACAGTCCTGTGGCTTAGCATCTGCCTCATCTGACCACTTCCTTATTGACTGAGTCACTGGTGCTTCCTGCTTTGGTTTAAGCTTGTCAGAAGGAATCAGGAGGATAGAATTATGGTCAGATTTGCCAATCTCGGTGAAACATAAGATATTACCGTTTTTAATGTCCCGTTGGTAGGATATACGTGCTCGTAGTTTGTCTATTTTATTATCGATTGATTGTGCGTTGGCTAATAGTACCGATGGTAAAGGTTCATTACCCTCTCGATGACAGATCCTTACAAGACACATGGACCGCCGTTCACAATATCTATGTATTTTCCTCCTGCAAATGACGGGGATGAGGGCCTTGTCAGGTGTCTGGAGTAAATCCTTCCCATCCAACTCGCTGAAGAAGAAGAATTCCTCCAGTACGGGGTGAGTAATTGCTGCCCTGATATCAAGACGCTCTTTTTGGTCCTAAGACACAGTTGCAGAAACATTATGTACAAGTTACAAATAACGCAAAAAAAAAACATACATAATAGCACGATTGGTTGCGGGATTGTAAAACGGCAGCCATCTCTTTTGGCGGTATTATTATTATTATTCCCCAACACAAGGTTCACCTGTGTAATGATAATGCTATTCAATCAGCTTCTTGATATGCCACACCTTCCAGGTGGATGGATTATCTTGGCAAAGGAAAAATGCTTTGTGATGTAAACAAATTTGTGCACAACATTTGAGAAATAAGCTTTTTGTGCAGACATTTTCTGGGATCTTTTTATTTCAGCTCATAAAGCATGGGATCAACACCTTACATTTTGCATTTATTTTTGATCAGTGTACATCACATTATGTCAATATAATATCAAACCAATGTACAAAAAGCTTGCTCACTTACCACTATAGGGCAGCTCATCACTAATTGGCTCATCGACTAGGAGGGAGGTCTCATAGGTCCTAGAATGGCGGAAGAGCAACAGTCTTAAGTGGTTCCATATACACTGTGAGAACATTCTCTCTCGGTCTCCATTAAAAACAACTGTCACCTAACCTCTACACCAGGTGTATTCAAGGTCCAGAGTTTGCTGGTTTGGTTCTACCTGATAATTAATTACACACACCTGGTGTCCCAGGTTTAAATCAGTCCCTGATTAGAGGGGAACAATGGAAAAAAAGGCAGTGAAACAGGCTTCGAGTTCCAGAGTTCTACACTATAGTTCAGTTACAGCAATGAAATAAATGAGTACTCACCAGCATCTGGCCACATTGCGTACTGTGTACCCCCCTCCTCCCAGCACCAGCAGGGGAATCCTGAAGCTTTTTACAAACTCCACACATTCCCTATAGGAAAAATAAGTACCCTGGGTAAGAGAGTTTACCATATCCATGCTCCTGTGTAAATTGGTAAGGGATTTTCTGTAATCACTTGTGCCCTCCTACCAGTAGGTTGCAGGATATCCTATAGAGTACATTGACTTCCATCCACCGAACCTGAATCCTTATCTCTACAAAGACACTTACCCATGGCCTCGTATACTGAGGTTGAAGCATCCTAGTCGGTCACAGCCCAGAGAGTCAGCCCCACACTATCAATGACAAGAGGTGCATGTATGAGTACCATATTCAATACCACAATCCATGCCACTCATGCGAAAACGCTAATGATGATCTCTGGCTGCCAAATGCTCACCTGAAGAACGATACAGGTTGGCTGGTAGAAGTCCACCACTTGCTTAATGACTGGCTGAAAGAGTTGCCTGTAGCCTAAGAAACAAAGTGCGATAATGATAAGGTATTGGACAAAATTAAGAGAATTCATCCTTTCAAGCATTCTTGCCTATTATGCAAGGTTTTGCTCAATTGATCCCCTATCAAAAATGAGGAAACATCTGTTGTTGGTTATTATCCAGTATACTACCAGACCCTTTATAACACTCATCAGAGAGATGTTAATAGTTTATACGTCAGGCAGCATAAGACATATCTGATGAAAGCACTCCCCAGAGACATCTCACTGGCCTGAGTCTAATAGCATTATCAGACTGAATCGCCAGAGAACCACCCTGAATAGGGGATCCAGAAAGAACACTACTCACTCTGGTCATCGATCCCATCCCGGAGAGGCACGTTCAGGCAGTAGTAACGGCCGCTCTCAGCCCCCACCTCATACATGTCACCTATGGGACAAAACATAGAAACACAATTTGTTCATCAAAGAATAGGCTCATTAAGGGGGCTTTCACACCATATTGGTTTGGAGCAGTTTTCCAGAACTTTGCCGCGTTTTCCCCCTTATTTGGACTGGTGTGAACAGTATCCACACTAAACAATGCACTATGGTTCACTCAAAGGGTGGTCTCAGTCCATATCTATATGTATAGTGGTGCGGTTCGCTGCAGGTGAGATCACAGTCCGGACCAAACACAGGAAAAGAACCAGAGGCATGCATTATTACTGGTTGTTTGACTGCGAGCATTTGATAAAATGCACACAGCACTATAACTTGATATTTCTGAAACATTATGTGAGTAGCGGTGCATTTATGATCGCACCTGATGCAGATCAGGGGAGATGGGGGATATAGGCTATTGAATAGCTTATTCACTTTGAGCAGTTATTGCAGTTTCCACGTGTCATTGGAAGACCAAAGTGAAAGTAATATGAAGTTTGGGACACACAAGCTATGCTCCTGGATAATCATAAATGGATTTAACGTGAGCATTTTTGCCAACAGTTCGTTTGACATTTGGCAATGTGAAACTAACCGGACCAAACAAAAAAAAATACCAAAATACAAATACAAAACAAGCTGATTCGAACTATAGCTCAGAACTGTGTTTGCCCTAAGACACCTCTATTGCCCCATAGAGATATTCAATCATTTAGTCATTAAGACAAACTGTCTATTTATCAATGAGTATTCTCACTGATTATAACAGACACTTATATGGCTTGTCTTACCTGTGCCTGGGAAAAAGTAGTTCCCATACTTGTGGAAGGATACAGTCATGACCCGATCAGTCAGGTAAAAGGCTTCCTGCACCCCATCGCCATGGTGAATGTCAATGTCTATGTAGAGCACACGTGGGTGGTATCTAAAGATAGATTTACATTATTAGTTGTCAGTGATCCTTAGAGGGATGTGAACCCAGAAACAGAGGGGGAAAAAAACTATATTTAGGAAATAGTCAAATACAAGGGTGCTTTACTCTTACTTCAAAAGCTCCAGTATACTGATGACAATGTCATTCACATAGCAAAATCCAGAGGCCTAAAAACAAAAAACAAGTGAAATCATGACATCATAAAGAGCTGTACATAGGCATATATAAAGATGACCAGAGTCCATAATAAATTGTAAATTGTCTTAAAGAAACAAATGCATGTTGCATAATTCTTACCTCAAATTTCTTAGCATGATGAAGACCCCCAGCCCAGTTGATGGCAATGTCACATATCTGCAAAACAATGGCCCCGATCAATACTCAGATCATAAAGTCCGGTTGACTAGTTACCTGGCTCTGTAAATTGCTGAATTGCTTGCTTGGCCTAAATAAATATAGCCTACCAGTAGATAGAATACATTTATAACATAGTCTTGACCTGACAAAAAAAGAAGGTGAGCTTACCGTTTTCCCTAAAACAAACTGACCTTCACAGTGGTACAACATGGTGTGTGTGCGCGTGCACATACCTTGTGGTTTAGCTGTGTTGCTCCCTGTAGTGACGCTCCGGTATACCTGGAGCAGAACTCAAACAGGCCCGGGAATACAGGGCTGACAGGGGACACATGCATTATCACACAGATATATGTGTACGTCAAACAGATATTGATAACAAGTTGCACATTACAGTGAGCATAATATTACATCAACAACAGTCTGTATTATGACACGTTATGTATTTCACACAGTGTTATATTGTCCTCAAGTCACACATGAATCCAAATTTACACCAGGTTAGCAATGTAGGCTAATACATTATAGAACCCTCAAACGCAACTCTGGACCTCAAAGCCAGTTCCACTGTTTGTTTTTTATTCTTCCCCTCTAATTGGGGACTGATTTAGACCTGGGACACCAGGTGGGTGCAATTAATTATCATGTAGAACTGAAAACTCCTAGGCTCCAGACCTCGTAGGGGAAGAGTTGAATACCCCTGTTATAGAATATAGATAAGACATTCTCACCAGTCATCCCCCACATTGAAGGTGTTGAGACTCTTTGTGAAGCCCTGCATATTGTTGGGGCTGACCTTCTGAAGAAAGTCAATGTAATCTTCTGAGTGAAATCGGCACATGTCATGTTGGGAGGCTTTGTATGGTTTGAAAACCTATAAAACAAGGACCAGTCAATACATGCACATGGTGTCAAGAAAGACATGAAAGAGTCTCGTTTCATCTGGTACTTTTCAGCATGTTTAACATCAGCAGGACTTACCTGCATCTTTTTGTATAGGCCATAGTGCAAAACAAGGCTGTGCGTCAGAGAGAGACGATGGGGTTTCATAGGGTGACCAGCACCTTGATAAAGAAAGAAAAAACAAAAATAATGTTTAAGTTAGTGTTATTCTCTCCTATGCAGTTATCAATTTCTTAATTTCTATGTGGTTCTGCATGGTGCTAGCTATCATTCAGAACCTACCTCGCTAGGAAAAATATAGCATAAAACATCTCTACTCTTGCAAACACACGACTATTAGCTAGTAACCTTAGTTAGCGAACAGGGTTCGAGTTTGCGGCGAGACCTATTGACCTGATTGCTAGAATAAATAAGAATAACGTTACAATAAAATCACAAATTAAAAAGGAAATAACTGTATTACCCTAACCTTATTCGTCTAAAAAAAAACTAGCTACGTTAGCAGGCTGGCTAATATGCTATGCTTGAGTCTAGCTTTGTGTAGCCAAAATCTTACCATAATGAAAGTTCCCCACGTCCGGATCATAAAAATATGCTGTTCTATTGGACATTGCAAAATAGCCTTTTTTATACAGTTCGCTGGGTGTTTGTTACTGTAAATATATAGTTGCTTCATTTAGCAAGTAGCCACCATTGTAAACGGCGAGTAAAATGTACGTCATTGTCCAGTGACAGTCAAAGGGGGCGGGAGTAGGGGGGGTCATTGCTAAAAGGGAACCAGTAAAATAGAGTAGCGCCAAAGATTTCTATAACTAACCCAAGATAGACCACTGCCTGTCGTTTACAACGGGAGCAAATTAATCATAGCGGGCAGAAAAAGCACGGAGCCAAGCACGAGCTAGCGAGAGCCTATTGGCGCGTTCTAGCATTTATTTGCATATTTCCCGTTAGGGAACGCCTTACGCCTTGTGAAGAGCGCGTGTGCAATAACTCAATTCCCCTTCGCGCTCCTAAACAATGCAAAGGGTAAAGTGTGTAATCGATGAGAAAATTAGCAAAATATCGGCCAAAATCCACCTCGCTCTATCTTTTATTTTTTGTTATTATAAAAAACCAAATGCTCGCTCCATCTTCTCCCACTGCCGGTCTCTGGGCTTCCTCTCACAATATTTGGTAGTAAGTGGAAACGCCAATTATATGCTTCACATTTATACAATATGTAAAATATATGTCTCATTGTTCTATCTGTGGTACTACTGTGAGGCTCTATTCAATCAAATCAAATTTTATTGGACACATACACGTGTTTAGGATATGTTATTGCGGGTGTATCGAAATGCTTGTCTTTCTAGCTCCAACAGTGCAGTAATATATAGCAAGTAATATCTAACCATTTCAAAACAATACACACAATTCTTAAAGGAATGGAATTAAGAAAATATATAAATATTTGGATGAGCAATGTTGGAGCGTCATAGACTAAAATACAGTAGAATATAATACAGTATATACATATGAGATGAGTAATGCAAAATATGTAAACATTATTAAAGTGACAAGTGTTCCAGATTTTACTTTTTGTAGCAGGTGAGAATTTTCGAAGCTGGTTAGGATAATTAATGTAGCAGGTTAGAACAATTAGTTTAAGGTTAGGAAAACAGTTAGGGTTAGCTTAAATACAAAATAATCAACTTTTGACATTAATTTGACAAAAACTGGATAGCTTCTAGTCATAACCAGGGGCAGTAGCATGGCTAGAAGGGTTCCAGCTTTTGTCAGAATTTACTTTTCATAGCAGGTTTATGAGAATTAATGTGGCAGGTTCTGAGAAATAGGTTAAGGTTAGGAAAATGGTTAGGGTTATAGTTAGCTAAAAAGCAACAACAACAACAAAAATCTACTTTTGATGTAAATTTCACAAAAGCTGGAATCCATCTAGAGATAGAGGACTCATCTTTGTATCTGTGTCATTAAAGCGACTGTGACAGTGCCATTAAGGCTATCTCGATTTTAAAGTAGTACATTTTCTTAATTGTCTGATTGCTCTAAGCTCATAGGAATCCCCACCGAGTTGATTACTTTAAAATAGTGGACGCCCTCAATGGCAATATCCATGCTAAAACGAGTCCATGATCCTCTATCTAGTCCTCCATCTATCTCTATGACAACAGTCACTCCGATATAACGTTGTTTGTGTGGGGTAATTTGCCGAAATGCCACGTGCGTCCACTTATGTCAGTGCATTCATAACAACCTAATCATTACAAAAATTATATTAGATCAAATAAACCTCACATAGCAAATTAGCAATACCATTTTTTTGTATCTCATTAACCGACGACAACAACAAAAATCTCACTTCCTGGGTTTATTTTCATGGACAGATTTTGTCACGAATTAAAACGTCTCACTTCGGTTCTTCCTCTCTGTCGAAAATTAACAGTAGGCCGTGGCCATGTTCGAGAGCATCAAAACCGCAATCAAAACCGTTTTTCTCAAATAACCGTAGATTTTCAGTTATAAAACTGACTATTGTTTATTTTTTATATAAGTATTGATGATGGGTGTACTGTTGCTTAATGCGTTGTATGTGTGTGCTTACTGTGACTGTCTCCCTGATAATGGCTACTAGGTAGCTACTTCCCACGCCGTTTACCGGACAGTAGTGCTTGTCAAGTGGGAGCAGAGGCCACTGTGTCCGGTGTTGTTGCTGTTCATTCCCCTCCCCCCACTGAGTAGTAGACTGTATGTATCACAGGAGGTTGGTGGCACCTTAATTGGAGAGGACAGGCATGTGGTAATGGCTGGAGAGGAATAAGTGGAAAGGTACCATTTAATTTATTCCGTTCCAGCCATTATTATGAGCCGTCCTCTCCTCAGCAGCCTCCACTGGTATGCACAGTATGTATCAAGGTGACATCTAGATGGTTATCAATATTAGTTATTTCTTTCTAGGGGCGGCAGTGTAGGCTAGTGGTTAGAGCATTGGACTAGTAACCAAAAGGTTGCAAGTTCAAATCCCCGAGCTGACAAGGTACAAAATCTGTCGTTCTGCCCCTGAAAAGGCAGTTAACCCACTGTTCCTAGGCTGTCATTGGAAATAAGAATTTGTTCTTAACTGACTTGCCTAGTAAAATAAAGGTAAAAAAATAATAATAATAATAAAAAAAGGTAGGCTGCTTTCCTACTTGAAATGAAGCAATGTTTGAGAAAGAAATTGCCACATTAGCTACTGCCGGCAACACAACCATGATAGCCAGTAGGAAGCACTTCAAGTCAGCAGGCACAACACTGGAGCACTGGTCGCAGGCTTACTATCGACTCGTAGTGCAACCCAATCAGCCACGCAAAACGGTATTGAGTCGCAACAAATATGATAAATTAGCTGATTCATTCAATTTTGCTCAACTAACCATGGCGGACTTAGTGCCTACAATAAGACGCTATAATGAGGGTTTTGGATAAAACGCTGAAAATAAGGTCTGTTATTAACACAGTTTTAGGATGGAGATCTTACACGTTTTGTTCTATGAGATAGTCTTCAGCTAATGTCACGTTTTGTGAATTTTGAAGCATTATGTAATCAAAACAAGCACATAAAGCACATAAAGGCTTCATAACTGACTGATATTATCTCATAGAACAAAACATATAAAATCATTTAAGCCTGTGTTAACCTCAGACCTTATTTTCAGTGTTTATCCCAAAACACCTTTCTTTTTTTTATTCATGGCTCCCGAGTGGTGCAGGGGCCTAAGGCACTGCATCTCAGTGCTAGAGGCATCACTACAGACCCTGATTAGATTCCAGGCTGAATCACAACCGGACGTGATTGGGAGTTCCATAGGGCGGCGCACAATTGGCCCAGCGTCGTCCGGGTTAGAGTTTGGCTGGGGTAGTTAAATAAAGGTTCAATAAAAATAAAAAAATAAAAAAATAAAAAAATTGATATTACTTATTTATTGTATAGGCTGCTATCCTACTTGAAATAAAATTGTGGGAGGGTAAAACAAGGAGCATTTGATATGTGCTGAGAAAAGGACAGTGTACCGTCTAGCCATACTCCCATGTACTTGTATGAGGTCTCTAGTTCTAAACCCTCAGAATTAGTAATCCCACCTGTGGGGAGAGGGGCATTCTTCTTACCAAACCACATGACCTTTATTTTGGAGGAGTTCAGAACAAGGTTAAAGGCAGAGAAAGCTTGTTGGACACTAAGAAAGCTTTGTTGTAGAGCATTTAACACAAAAATCCGGGGAAGGGCCAGCTGAGTATAAGACTGTATCATCTGCATATAAATGGATGAGAGAGCTTCCTACTGCCTGAGCTATGTTGTTGATGTAAATTGAGAAGAGCGTGAGGCCTAGGATTAAGCCTTGGGGTACTCCCTTGGTGACAGGCAGTGGCTGAGACAGCAGATGTTCTGACTTTATACACTGCACTCTTTGAGAGAGTTAGTTAGAAAACCAGGACATGGCCCTCTCAGAGACACCAATACTCATTAGCCGGCCCAGAAGAATGGAATCGTCTACCATATCAAAAGCTTTGGCCAAGTCAATAAAAATAGCAGCACAACATTGCTTAGAATCAAGGGCAATGGTGACATGATTGAGGACCTTTAATGTTGCAGTGACACATCCATAACCTGAACGGAAACCAGATTGCATACCAGAGAGAATAATATAGACATCAAGAAAGCCAGTCAGTTGATTATTGACAAGTTTTTCCAACACTTTTGAAACAGGGCTAAATAGAAATTGGCATATAACAGTTAGGATCAGCTTGATCTCACCTTTAAATAGAGGATGAACCGTGGCTGCCTTCCAAGCAATGGGAACCTCGCCAGAGAGGAGAGAGAGGTTAAAACGGTCAGAGATAGGATTGGCGATGATAGGGGCAGCAACCTTAAAGAAGAAAGGGTCTAAACCATCTGACCCAGATGTTTTTTTTGGATCAAGTTTAAGGAGCTCCTTTAGCATCTCGGACTCAGTGACTGCTAGCAGGGAGAAACTTTGTAGAGGGGCAGGGGAAAAAGAGGGAGGAGCATCAGGGCTAGTCTCGTTGGAAGGGGTGGAAGATGAGGAAATGTTGGATGGGCAAGGAGGCATGGCTGAGTCAAATAGGAATCCTGCCTTAATGAAGTGGTGATTAAAGAGCTCAGCCATGTGCTTCTTGTCAGTAACAACCACATCATTATCATTAAAAACTCTCTGGGATAGGTAGCCAGGGAAAATGCAGAGCGCCAAATTCAAATAAAATACTATAAAAATCAAACTTTCATTAAATCACACATGTAAGATATAAGCTACACTCGTTGTGAATCCAGCCAACATGTCAGATTTCAAAAAGGCTTTTCGGCAAAAGCATAAGATGCTATTATCTTATGATAGCACAACAGTAAACAATGAGAGAATAGCATATTTCAACCCTGCAGGCGCGACACAAAATGCAGTAATAAAATATAAATCATACCTTACCTTTGAACAAGCTTCTTTTGTTGGCACTCCAATATGTCCCATAAACCTCACAAATGGTCCTTTTGTTTGATTAATTCCTTCCATATATATCCAAAATGTCCTTTTATTTGGCGGTTTGATCCAGAAAAACACTAGTTCCAACTTGACCAACGTCACTACAAAATATCTCAAAAGTTACCTGTAAAGTTACCTGCCAAAACATTTCAAACTACTTTTGTAATTCAACTTTAGGTATTTTTAAACATAAATAATCGATAAAATTGAAGACGGGATGATCTGTGTTCAATACAGGAAGACAACAAACTCAAGCATGCTTTCTGGGGCCTGTTGCACAAAACTAGGATAAGGGATTAAGCCAGGATATCTTGGTGATCCTGGCTCAATTGATCCGTAATCCGGTTGCACTAAAGATGGATAGGGGGCAGGAGGATATGTTATGGTATAAATTACCATGGAGATTTATTCTGTGGAGCTAGCCTGCTCCAGACCAGGCTAAATTCCAGGATCTATTTAATCTCATCCCTAATGTCAGTCAGCAGTCACCACAAATGGAAACCAATAGTTATTTCACTGCTCACTAGACATTGTTATCACATATAACTAGACCCACTGTTATTAAACGTTTGTGATCATTAATTTCAATGATTTTGGATAAAAAATGATTTTTAGATGTTGCTATCATTAGATAATTTACAGTTTCCCATAGACTATAAGGCTATATATAAAATGATAGAATATTAGGGCCACAGAGGGGAAAAAAACACAAGTCATAATATTGTAACCAGTTGTTTTAAAGGAGGACAGTTGTTAAAATGACAGATGTGGGGCATTTCGTGAAATTGTACTTCAGTATGGTTTCATAAACAAAGACATGCCAGAATATTAAGTATCACATTGTCATAAGTATCAAAACTGTAAAAACAATATGTAGCTTTTCTGCAGAAAGAACCAGCCTCATAAATGTATGACTTTATCCTTTTTCTTCAGTGTGGCCCTAGTACTCTGTCATATAAACAAATACACATTCCATATGAATATAAAAACACAATGTGTAACATTATGTTCCTTTATTGAATAAGGACAAAACAAAGCAGGTAAACCATCAGCTCCTTTCGAAACTGAAGTCACAGTGACTCTACAAGATGGAAAGCACAGAATCCAAGCATATTATACAAAATGATACATACACATTCAAAGGTCTGTATATAACACACCCTGCATGTCTGCACACAAAAATAAATGCAGGACAAATCCATACACATCAACTGAACAGACAAATGAATGGATGCAGTAGCCTCTCTGCAGCCTTGTATTACACACAGTATACCGCACAAACATCATAAGAGGCCAAATTCGTCAAAAAACGAACCCAAAAAAACCCAAATTCCTCTGCCACCGCAGGACATATTTAACCAAAATTGAAAGCACACATACTAACTAAAATAATTCAACACATATTGGTCCCTCAGCAGCCGACCACTGTCGTCATCAGGGAAGATTGCCGGATTGTCCCAGTCCATGGCTGGTGGCACAACATTGCTGATCACACAGTCAGCATTGCAGACCATCTGAAATCATAAGATGAGGAATATTACACCAATCAATGCACATCACTGGCAATGCAGAGTGTTCGGCACCTGAGGGGGCTTTTATCCTTGTGTGTGCAGTCCACTGCACCAATGACATTGGGGAAACCTGTCACACAAAGTAATGAGTATCCTACTATGTGTTAACAGTTGTCCTGTAATTTGTAGATCCTCTTACCTGCAATCCTATAGAACTCCTCTTTGATGTCACAGAGTCTTCTGTGGCCAGGGAAGGAGATGAAGACATCTGCTAATGCTTTGATAGCCAGACACACACTCCTTATTGTGCGGCAAATTGTGGCCTTGTTCAGCTGTTCTGCATCCCCCACTGAGTACAGGAAGGCTCCACTAGCAAAAAAGCGCAAGGCCACACAAACCATTTGCTCCACACTCAGTGCATGGCTCCGTGCAGTGCGGTGCTTAATCCTGGGACCCAGTAGTCTGCATAGATACAGGTTTTCTGCAGATGGCATCAGGTATCTTTCATATAGATGGTCATCAGGGAAGGCCAGTGGGTCCAACCGGTCCCTGAAGACCCTTTCTCGCCTGAAGGCTCTCCTCAGCACAAGTGCTTCTTCATCCACCACATCTCGCACGAATGGGCATGCCATTGTCAGAGCAGAAAGGAACACACAATTTTGGGCCTTCATATAGGCTAGTGGCCACACCTGGTGCTGGGGGTGGGCAAAAGAGGGCGATGCCTTATAACGATGACTTGGTTGTACTGATTGCTGGGAAAATAAAAAAAACCATAGAAAGATGCCACCGTCCTGTGTGCTCACAATAAGAGCTCATATGTCATGGCTCACTTGACTTTACGAGAATATACCTAATTTTTATTTTGAGCTGTGTCAACTTCTTGGAGCTGGGGGAGGAAAGAAAAATAATGATTAATACATTTGTGTTACAGTTAGCATACAGTGTACATTGAAGGCATATCTCACCTCCCTCTCAAGTTTTTTTATTTCAAGGTCCAGTTTCCTAATTGTCCTCTTTTTTATTTCGGACTCCAGTGCAAGATTTTCCATCTTTTTCTTCTTGTACTGAATGTCTATGTCTGCCAGTTCTATTTGGCGCCGGAGGTGGTTGCCATACAACTTTCTGATAGCTTGTGAGCTCTGTGAACACAATACAATTAGCGCAGCTGGAATTTGGCAGGATGTGGTGTCCTTTTATTAATACGCACTGTTGCCAGGCTGGTTTTCCCACTGTATAGCATCTGGGTCCTGTAAAATAAATTAGATTTTTTGATTTTGATGAGGACTCCTCACCATTGTAGAGTAAATAGTACTTTCACAGTCTTAACATGATACCTCATGCCTTCTGGAATCCAGAGAGATGGTCTCCTCCTCATCATCGTCTCCATCATGTGCTGTTGCTGCCGCACTGGGGCCTTCACCCTATCACATTTAATCGGATTCATATTGAAGCTAGTAGACAAGACATGCCAGGCCTACAGTATGCCTTTGATGGAGTACTCACTGGATCAGCATCGTCTGGTGCTTGTGCTGGTGGCTCTAACAGGAACACAGTGCTGCCAGACACTGCAAGGCAATAGGTAAACCAAAGTCAGACAGTCCAAATTGATTCAATATGAATGTGGTTGTATCCCATGTAGAGATGGAAGGACATACCTTGAATGAAGCGGGTGGCATCTTGGGAGGAACCTATGCTCGTCTCTTTCCCCCAGGGATCCCCTCTAAGACGGGCCTGCCTTTATTTAGCTCCAAGGCCATGTCCTCTGCTGGGGTAAGGTCAGCCTTTGGTGACCCACCACCCGTGCCTTGTCTGTGGGTATTCTTTTTCACTGCTAAAACAGTACAGACAATGTGTGAGCAGGCACCTTCTGGGTACAATATATGCTTGTGCTTTGTTAAATATTAGTCAGGGACCATACCATTCTGCAGAATGTTCTTGTATTTGATTTTGACCTGCTGCCATGTCCGTTTTGGCCCGTTCATGTTTAATCTACACACACACACACACACACACACATTTAATGGAGTCACACTGCAAAAAATTACTTGGTATTTTTGTCTTGTTTTCAGTAAAAATATCAAAAAAATTATCATAGCTTTATACAGTGTGATGGAGTTACTTTACACAATTTCACTCATATCTGCAGTGCATTTCAATTAAAAATTTAACCGTTTCATAATTACAGTACAACTGCGTTTTTGGAGATGTGAATTAAATATTTGAATTGTAATTGTGATGTTTCAGCGGAGCGGTGAGTGTGTAATTGTGCACTACTTACGCATTCAGGCGGTCTGCAATACTTTGCCACGCTTTTTCTCTTTGCTTTATCACTGTGGCGGTGTTGCCTTTCTTCTTAATTATATCTTTTACCTCCTCGTATGCCTCCATGAGGATTTGTGCTTCCGACGGGGAAAAGTACGCGGCTCTAGTTGCCATGGTAAATCAGTTAATCTGTGATCTGTGGCGGGGTCTATTTGAGTGAGCCGTGAGCGCGCACCTATCCAGGATTGGTTTCACCTGGCTTAATGAATCCGTGTCTGCTCATCCTGGCTTGGTCTTTGTGCAACCAATTAAGCCTGGACGCACATGTTTTGGCTTCATTGAGCTCAGCTGAGTCATTTATCCCGGATGTCTTAATTCTACTTTTGTGCAACAGGCCCCTGGTCTTGCGCCTCTATCAAACAGTACACATGACGTGACACTGTTCAAGATGTCCGTACTTCTTCATTACACAAAGGAATAACCTCAACCAATTTCTAAAGACTGGTGACATCCAGTGGAAGCGGTAGGAACTGCAAACAAGTCCCTTAGAAAATCACACAACTGCGTAGAATTGAATAGACAGTGACCTCAAAAATAAAATCAGAATGGTTTGTCCTCAGGGTTTTGCCTGCTACATAAGTTCTGTTATACTCATAGACATGATTCAAACAGTTTTAGAACCTTCAGAGTGTTTTCTATCCAAATCTACTAATGATATGCATATCTTATATTCTGGGGATGAGTAGCAGGCAGTTGAATTTGGGCACGCTATTTATCCAAAAGTGAAAATGCTGCCCCTTATCCCGAAGAAGTTTTAATGGACATGGGAAGCTGTGATTAGGGTTTATTCTCCAGGTCTTTAACCATTTTCCAGAACTTCTTGGGGTTAGACCCACAGAAAGAGAACTGCTCCTTAAAGTAACTAACTTTGGCCTTCCGGATAGCCTGAGTGCATTTATTCCTCATTTGTGAACGAGAGCTAGTCAGCCTGAGTATGCGTGTGCTGAGCATTTCGCCAAATGCAATTCTTGAGGTGGAGTAACTCTGCAAGATCACGGTCGAACCAGGGGTTGAACCTGTCTTTAATTCTAATTTTCTTTATGGGGAGTGTTTGTTAACAATACCACTGAAAATATAAAAAAAGAAGGTCCAAGCTTCGACAGAGGGGATCAAGCTGAATCGATAGCATTTTACAGATGGCAGTTCATGAAGGAAGGCTTGCCCATTAAAGTTTTTTAGCAAGCGTCTATGACAAATCAGGACTTGTTATTTCATTGAGCAGCCATTACGAACACAGACTGTTAAACAGTGATCACTAAGGTCATTACAGAAAACACCAGACTGATACCTATCAGGATTATTTGTGAGGATAAATTCAAGGAGAGTCGCTTTTTCTGGGTGTTTGGAGTCATACCTTGTGGGATTGGTAATAATCTGAGAAAGATTTAGGGAGTCCCATTGCTTTACGACTTGGTCAGGTGGTTTAAGTACGTCCCAGTTTAGGTCACCTAGCAGGACAAATTCAGACTTAATGTAAGGGGCCAGGAGAGCGCTTAGGGCAGGTAGGGTACAGGCTGGTGCTGATGGAGGACGATAGCACTCAACAACAGTAAACAAAGAGCTATTTGAAAGTTTAATGCTTAAAACCAAAAAATCAAATTGTTTGGGGACAGACTTGGTGGAGACAGCCAAGCACGGAAGGTGATCCTTGGTAAAGATTGCCACTCCCCCCAAAGGTTATAAGCAGAAATGTTGACATCAGTATTCAAAACACTCTTCCTTAACAACGTCTCAGTAATGACCAACACATCTGGATTGGAGCTGTGAACCCACACTTTCAATTATCAGTTTTTGGTAATAAGCTTCTAGTGTTAACTTGTGGAAAACCCAAGCTTTTACGAGAGCAGAAATCAGTGAAGCAGATATCAGAGCACAAGTCAGATGGGCCAGGGTGTACATGCACATTTCCAGATATCATCAACAGTAAATCAAATCAAATCAAATTTTATTTGTCACATACACATGGTTAGCAGATGTTAATGCGAGTGTAGCGAAATGCTTGTGCTTCTAGTTCCGACAATGCAGTAATAGTAAGGAAATCAAGGCACGGCAGAGGACAGGAAGAGATCTGCAGTGTTGATTTATGACATTTGAATGTGTGTTAGATGGCAACAAGATCATATTGTACAGCAAATACATCAGGTAACATGAATACAAAGCCGGCAAGAGGTGGTTAGAATAGGATGGGAGGCCAAAAGTCAGTGTAGCCAATAGATAGTCAGAGTCCCAAGTGTAGGAACAAACATAGTCTGTCCCAAAGTTGGGATTGTGTGGGTCGTTTGAAGAAAAGGAATTAGAGGGATTGTCCTGCTACTTCAAAATGGTGAAAGTCCTCATTGGCGCAGCCCATGCTAATACAGGATTTTGGGCACTTGAGTCCTCTATCTATCTCTATGTGTCAAGTACCTCAAAGTGAGCACTCTCAGACTTGTCTATCAACCAAAAATCTATAATGTTTCCCATTATATAAAAGTCAATTGTAATGGCAGGTAATAAATCCAATACAATCATATATCCTAGCTATTCTAACTATGTTAATCAGTCACTAAGACTTCACCTACCTTTCTCTCTCCAAGAAATGTATCTTAACACAAGTCTCACAGCAAGTGCACTTCTAAGGTGAAGACACGGGGGGCAGCTGATTGGCAGTCAGATCATTTATTCAAGGATTGAAATCCCATACCGGGAATAATAACAGAGATAACTCAGGGTCTTATTAATCAACAATTCAGTTTTATTAAACATAGATAAACATCTATTCATCAGTGTTATCAATACCTTGCCTTTGGGGACATGGTAGCAGGACATAATGCAAATATACAGACTGAAAGTGGGGGGAGAGAGAGAGGGAGACTGTATACATACATAATATGACATTTGTAATGTCTTTATTCTTTTGAACTTCTGTGAGTGTAATGTTTACTGTTCATTTTATTGTTTATTTCACTTTTGTATATTATCTACTTCACTTGCTTTGGCAATGTTAACATATGTTTCCCATGCCAATAAAGCCCCTTGAATTGAATTGAGAGAGAGAAAGAGAAAGTGAGATTGCTATTTCATCGCCACTGCTGATGATAACAATTCCTCTAATTCCTTTTCTACAAACGACCCACGCAAATTACCCGCACATTTTCCAACAGTTCTCCGCGTAGACGCGAGAGAAATATACTTTATTTAATTTGACCCCGTTGACGCTCGCGGCTCGTCTGTTTTTTCTCATCACTCATCAAAGACTGTCAATTATATTCACAAGATAGTCAAGTGACCGCACTAACAATGGAAATACATGTCCTCAAAGATGGAAGGCAGGCAGGCAGGGATGTGGCGAGATCAGGTGGGACCATTCTAGCCAATGAGTGGTCAGATCAAATTATATCCAGCATTATTTATATTGCATATTTCAGACATGTACGCAACACAACGTGCTTCACAGGAAAAAATATTATAAAAAACAACAGACATAGAGAATAAAAACAAAATAATAATAACAAAAACTGAAAGACTGAAAAGCACCCTAAGGAAAAGCAAAGCTAAAAAGGTTTGTTTTAAGATCTCTTTTAAATATGCCCAAAGTTTCTGCCCCTCTAGAGTTCTCTGGCAGGCTATTCAGGAGGCAGGGGGTATAGTAACTAAAGGCAGCCTCTCCAAGCCTCTTAGTCCTAAGCATTGTAATAGTGAAAAGGCCAAAGGACCTGAGGGACCAACTGGGTACATAACTCAAAGGCATGACTGATATGTATTGGTGTGCACAATCGTGGTTTGATTTAAAAACCAATAGAAGAATCTTAAAATGAATTATAAAACTCACAGGCAGCCAGTGCAGAGACTTTAAAATCAGTGTAATTTGTGCTCTCCGTCTCGTTCTTGGTCTATATGTTTTGCAATTTACCAATGGCTTTCTGGGTAGACCAGACAGGAGAGAATTACAGTAGTCAAGTCTGCTTCTAATAAAAGCATGGGCGAGTCTGTCTGTATCAGCCTGAGATAGAAACGGCCGCACCTTGATAATGTTCCTCAGGTGGTAAAAATCTATTTGGTCACATTCTTAATGTGTGATTCGAATTTGAGGTCAGAATATAAAATGACACCTAGATTTTTTTTACCTGGTGTTTTATCTTTATTGCTTGTCAAAATGTGCGGCCAGATTCTGCCTCTGTGCTTTGGCTCCAATAATAGGTACCTAGGTGCACCATACCAGTTTTTAGTGCAGTGGGGAGTGATTAACAATAGATTTAATTTCTTCAGATATGCAATTAAAAACTGTTTTGAAGAAGGTGGTGTGATAGGATCGAGAAGGCAGGTAGAAGGCTTAAGTTGTGCTATCACTTTCCTGAGTATGTCTGTGTCAACCAGGGAAAATAACTCCATAGTGCCTTTGCATGATAGACTGGGGCACATATCATCAAACTTCTCATCGGGTCTTGATTGACTGATACCTAGCCAAATGTTTGCTATCTTATCTCTGAAATATGCAGCAAACTCATCACATCTAGATTGCAAGGAAAGTTCATACAGGTTTGCAAGGGTAGGATTGATCAATTCATCAATGGTTGAGCAGAGCACTCAAATCAAATCAAATCTCTCGAATTATTCTGATTATTAGCAACTTTGACTGTATGTGAGGTAGGCCTATATAGACCTACCTCACAGACAGTAGCCTATATCTTCTGGTTATCCAAATGTTTCCCCCTTTAATGTGGATAATGCAAGGTGCTGATAAAACTCATATTTGATGTCACTTTGGTTTAATCATGCCATGTGTGAACCTGTCCAGCTATTATTTTCTTCTAAGAGGGTGTTCTTCAAGTATCAACATCTAATTCTAGTTAACCCTAATTTGTGTAGTTTGTAGTTTTAACAGGACTACTATAATAATCGTTTAAAATGATTGAATGGTTAGCCTAGATTAATTGGACCAATTGGATGAATTGTTCAAATATAACAGTCCAAAAATCTGGCTTCAAAATAAAAAAAAAGCACGGGTTATTTTCCCTTTAAATAATAATTTTCCCTTTAAATAACGAATCTCGTCCCTTCGGTTTACTCCAGAGCAGCTCTCGTTCAGTCAGACAACAAGCGCACCTCAAAAGACTTACTACAGGAGATCACACACCTATGGGGATAGCATCCACATTTACTAGGGGTTCCTAATGTTTCGGAAATAACGTGAGTAGGGCTCGTTAAATAATGATCAAGGGGGATGTTTTATTATAGGTTGTCGATGGGCGGGTGGGATGTTCAAATCAGCAAGCGAACCTGGGGAACGTATGATGCAGCAAATGAATTGCGACTATGTTGTTATGCTCAGCGATAGATACAGTATTACTATGCAATGATATTATTAGAATTAATATATATATTTGTGATTTGGCGCAGCATTGTGTCATTGATTAATTATGGAAGAGCGCCTGTTTTAGTCAGGATGATGGAGCGTATCATACACTCAAGTGCATTCTCGGTCAAGTTCCGACTAGACTCAGCACGAATATCTGGTTTTGTCACATTTGTCATTGTCAAAATTCCATCATATGTGTGCGTGTCGTAGCTAAACTAGCGCATTTACAAAGCCAAGGGCAGATGTGCCATCATGGGCAACGAGGCCGCCCAAAACTTGTAAAAGATCGAGTGCACTGCGGGATGGTCATGGTCACTCTGTTCTGGGTCTTCAAGGCTACTGTTGCAGTCATGGGCCACCGCCGCTCACGTCACAATTTATTAACGGACTTCACTATTTATGTTTAAAAGGATAGTACAAAAGTTGAACTTGAACATTCCTAAATGCTGTCAGACAAAGGATGCACTATAATCAGTGTATAAAGGTGTTCTTACTAAATAATAATGATTAAAGTCTTTACAAAATCTAAACAAACTTGAAGTAAACTACAGTGTTTCCATAACAAAGTGTGGAAAGATCTTAAATAGGTTAAATGTATCCATTGATCAAAATTCTTCATGATTTTTTCAAGGGCTCACCTTCTGTCACCCGCCTAACCAACATGCTAGTTAGTGGCTATTGCCTAATAGCTGTCTTGACTGTCCATTGCCGGTCTTTAGTTTATAGTGAATTATGTAAGCATGTAGCTGTAGTGTTTTTTTGTAATAGGATTAGTAACAGCAGGTCAGGTAGTCATCACTGAGCTCAAGGTCACTTGTGTAGCACCAGACTTGAACTTGAACTGAGACAATCTATGTTGATGATGCAGTAATGCAAATATGCCCCTAAACACTTACCCTCCCCAAAAACATTTACTGCACAGCTGTGCATTCTTCACAGTTTAAGTTATAGTAAAGGTTATCTGAAAAGAAGTTGATATTCAAAAGGTCATGTATGTCACTGAAGGAGTCAGAATGTGGAAACAGTCAGCCATGGTGAGTAGAAGTCGGGTATATTTGATATGATACTCATCTATGAAATTCAAATGGCCAATTTGTAGCTAGTTTGAAATTATATGAATCTTTAGGAAATAAAAGGGAAAACAGCAGGCATCACAAATAAACAACAGCAGGCATCACAAATAAACAACAGCAGGCATCACAAATAAAAATCGTTGGCTCAATTGAATCACATTTTTTTTAATGCTATTCTTAAAAATGCCGTTTGCAGTGTTATTAGTGCAGAGCTTGCTGTCAGTGACAGGGAAAAACACAGTATGTTGCTGCAGTGTCATCAATGTGTGTGTTCCTGATGGAGTGCATTATATTGCTGAGTCACCTCAAGATTATCTGTGCTTATGCTGATGCAGAGATATTCTGCCCCATATTTCAGTTTGCTCGTGTCCTTTCCTGTCATTTATTTTGCTGCAAATTCAATGTTTACTGCAAATTACCTCATTGTAATTCAACACATTTACTGAGAATCTATAATCAATTGATGTAAGTCTGACAGAACATGTCAGCTGTATACAGGACTGGTCCTCTTGTGACTGTGGCACTAGACTAGTGACAGCCTTATCAGTAAGTGGCATGATTTAGAGGGACAGATAGACGGTACATTTCACAGAAACATTAGTTGCCATACATTTCCAATTCCACCCACATATTGTAAAAATGTCAGGCTGGGAGAGTAGGCAGAAGGGAATGTACTTTTTTTCTTGAGAGGCACACAATAATTCTACTGCTGCTGGGGAACTGCAATGAAGTATATGTCTGAGCTGCTGGAGTGATGGGCTTTAGGTGATTGTGTCTAGGCCCTCTGTAATAAAAAATATGGACCAAAATATTGACCAACTTCCTCTGTAAGCAGAAGCTTCAAACTTTAATTCACAACTTTAAAAATAACATTGTAGTACAAACATTGAGTTATTTTGCTGGCCGGGTTTTACAACCTATCAAGTACCATACAATGGAATTTGAATTAATGAGTCACCGATGAATACCTCACTCCTTGGCCTGTGGAATTTAGCACAGTGTGTCTGTGTTTGTGTTGGTTAAGATGCCCAGTGAAAAAACAGAGGGTGTGTACCCACTGGCCCAGCTCTGCCTGCTGAGATAGATAAAGTTGGCTTTAGCCAGCGGACGCACGGAAGCTGAGAGGGGGGGGGGTATCTATTCCACACAGGAGGCTCAGATGGCCAGACAAGACCACGCATGCAGGCCCATCAATGCTGCTGAATGGATCAACAGTTGATGTCTGTTAAGTGTGGTGGGGGACCCCCTTCAAGGTTTCATCACTGACAGTACATATGTATGTGCCCATTGCCTATTTAGGACTACGGTACAGATAGAGGGTGAGTGAAGACTGCTGAGAGATGACGGACCTGGAGGCATCGACAGTGGGTGAACCCCCTCCCCCATACATGATCTTCCTCCTGGTTTTCTTCTTCTTCATCACGGGCCTCCTGGGTTTCCTGGTCTGCCACCTTCTGAAGAAGAAGGGCTACCGCTGCAGGACAGGGGAGGAGGAAGATGAAGATGAGGAGGAGTGTGAGCAGAAACTGGGACCAGACAAGAATGGTAAGTATCTACCAGGGAAAACAAGGATCTGTCAGAAAGAGTTTTATATATTGGCTTTGATCTATCCATTGATGTCAGGATCGGGGATATGGCTTGACAAAGTTAACAAGCGTCCACTATTGATTTTTGAGGCAGATATATATGGTATGTGTGACTTTTTTCAGATGTGTCAGTTTTTATCCAAAGGGCCTTGGCCCTTTCCTAAACAGGAAACAGAGGAACTCTGTTGTACTATTTAGTTTAAGAGGATGTTATTCAGCTTGAATTAAATTCATTCCTATGTCAACATTGGATACTCACAAAGAAGTCATATTTTCCATATTAAATGAAGCCGGCCCATCAGTGGATGCTTTAGTTGAAATAAACTACCTTAAAGGAGCTGTAGAATCGGTTGATTCACACAAACATAAATAAGCTCCTTTTAAAAATGGTTAAAACAGGGTTAAGGTCGACAACATTGAGAATTTCCTTTAATAATCTCAAATGATGACGGAGCAAGCTTGGGGGCAAGCTGCTTCGCCAGACAATCTTTCATGTATTACAGATGATGAAGAAGAGGACCATCAAGACACTGTTGAACAAATCCTGAAGTGCATCATTGAAAATGAAGGTAGTAACTTGAGAAACAACACAATAGATACTAGATTTCGTCAATACCTTAGGAATTAAACTTTAAAATAAATGTGTATTTTTTGTGTTCTGTTTTGCCTTCTAGCCAACATGGAAGCCTTCAAGGAGATGCTAGGAAAACAGGATATTTGTGAACATCATGATCCTACGTATGTATAGCTAATACCAACTTTTTTGATTTGGTTATGCTATCTATTAGTCATGTAAGTGGATTCACATTCACCTTGTCTTAAAAATATACTGAAAATAAGTACACTTAAAATGTGAACTGTTTTGATTCATAAAATGTAAGCATAGCTTGTTCAAACATTAAGCCTCTTTTAGATATAAAACATTGATTTACATGATGTTTAGTTCATCTGACTGGCATTACTCCATGGTTGTATTATCACCCTTGGTGAAAGTCTTTTAGTGTGCAGAGCTAAGGTAAACAAGCACCTTACTTCCTAAGATCACCAACTCTCTCAAGTAATACAGTCCTAGTTCCTTTTAGCAATTAAACAAACCAGTCTTTATGTGGTACATAATACATATGGTTCAAATGTTGGTCTTCTGTGCTCGGTGTACTATACTACACGTTTTTCCCTCCTTCTTTAGGGTGTGGCGTTTTCAGAGAGGCCACAATAATGGGTGTACATTTCACTGTGCCTGTAGTAGTCTGGATAAAGTGTATTGTGTGTAGCTTGTATTTATCCTGGGACCAGATGGTAGCTTTACAGTTCCTGTGTCCCTGTAGACAGCTGTGTATGCAGTCACTGTCTCTTACCTTGGGGTGCCTGTCCCATAGGGCCACCTGGCTTATTGTTGCCCTGCTGCATCCGCAGCTCTATTATGAGGTCTGATCTTTACTGCTGTGTTCTGAAGCAAAAACACAAATAGCCTCTCAACATATTATGCTACAACCGTATGCCAACGAAGTGTTGCTCACATCCATATGAAGCATTTGAGGAAGATACAGAACAAGAGAAAACATTTATTCTACTACTACCCACATCCATATAAATAAACAGTGGTGTAAAGTACTTAAGTAAAAACACTAAGGTACTACTAAAGTAGTTATTTTGGGTGTCTGTACTTTACCATTTATATATTTTTTTTACTTTTACTTCACTACATTCCTCAAGAAAATAATTTCCATAATTACATTTTAGACTTTTACTCAAGTATTATTTTACTGGATGACTTCTACGTGAGTTATTTTCTATTAAGGTATCTTTACTTTTAATCAAGTATGACAATTGGATACTTTTTCCACCACTGCATATAAAGCATTCTAGGTGGAGATGATCGAGGGCATTTGAGAGAAACTCCGACCCAGTGATGTGCTGTGATAATATAGCTGTGATGTGCTACTAGCGTACTAGAGCAAGGAAAACTGATTTATGCTTTTTAATTAAATCTAGATTCTTATTTGGCACCTCGAGGTTGAGTGTTTTAGTGTTCCTGCCTGTTTGCCAAGCTAGTGCTCAGACTGATAGCAGCCTACAAGGCTGTGGCATTCGTTGGCCACCCATTCGTATTCTTCCCACACTCTCCTCTCTTAGCCAGCTTCAGCACAGCTACAGACACCTCCCCAGGGACGCTGTAGTCCTGGTGGGAGGGAGGTCACGGACAAAGGCGGTCAGAGTCGGGAACCAAGGGACTAATAGATCACACTAGAGATTCATATTTCACAGACAGATTCCAATAAATATGCTATAAACCGGCAGCTGCTTCTTGGAAAAGTGTCTTTGGCTTTGGATGTTTTTGCTTAGTCAGGGCTCTATGGTTCAGTGTGTTTGAATGGAAAATACTTATGACAGAGTGATTCCTTCTTTGTCTTTCCGAAAGGTTACTGCGCAAAGAGAGCCTGGGGGGTATTCCACCTCATCACCACACCGTGCACTCTGGAGCCCAGCTTGACCACAAGTCCTGCACGCTCTGTGTGCAAGGGCGCTCCAAGAAGGCCCGACGCCGGAGCCGTGTACCTCGGACCATTAAGCCGAGAACGCCGGGAGAGAGGAGAGAGTCCACTGTGTTTGCTGTGGGAAGGTGAGTCACACTGGACTGCTCACTAATATTTGACAACACAATACGTTCATATTTATTTATTTACACTCTTAGAAAAAGTGCTCCAATAGGGTCATTCGGCTGTCCTTATAGGAGAACCCTGTCTGGTTCCAGGTAGAACGCTTTTGGGTTCCATGTAGAACCCTCTGTGGAAAGGTTTCTACATGGAATCCAAAAGAGTTCTACCTGGAACCAAAAGGGTTCTAGCTGGAACCAAAAAGGTTTCCTCAAAGGGTTATCCTATGTGGACAGCCAAAACAACATGTTAGGTTGAAGATAGCACCCTTTTGGTTCCAGGTAGAACTCTTTTGGGTTCCAAGTAGAACCTCTTCCACAGAGGAGTGTAGAGTGTAGCCAAGTAAGAGTGTAGCCAAGTATACTTAAGTACACTGCTCAAAAAAATAAAGGGAACACTTAAACAACACAATGTAACTCCAAGTCAATCACACTTCTGTGAAAACAAACTGTCCACTTAGGAAGCAACACTGATTGACAATAAATTGCACATGCTGTTGTGCAAGTGGAATAGACAGCAGGTGGAAATTATAGGCAATTAGCAAGACACCCCCAATAAAGGTGTGGTTCGGCAGGTGGTAACCACAGACCACTTCTCAGCTCCTATGCTTCCTGGCTGATGTTTTGGTCACTTTTGAATGCTGGCGGTGCTTTCACTCTAGTGGTAGCATGAGACGGAGTCTACAACCGATACAAGTGGCTCAGGTAGTGCAGCTCATCCAGGATGGCACATCAATGCGAGATGTGGCAAGAAGGTTTGCTGTGTCTGTCAGCGTAGTGTCCAGAGCATGGAGGCGCTACCAGGAGACAGGCCAGTACATCAGGAGACGTGGAGGAGGCCGTTGGAGGGCAACAACCCAGCAGCAAGGCCGCTACCTCTGCCTTTGTGCAAGGCGGAGCAGGAGGAGCACTGCCAGAGCCCTGCAAAATGACCTTCAGCAGGCCACACATGTGCATGTGTCTGCTCAAACGGTCAGAAACAGACTCCATGAGGGTGGTATGAGGGCCCGATGTCCACAGGTGGGGGTTGTGCTTACAGCCCAACACCGTACAGGACGTTTGGCATTTGCCAGAGAACACCAAGATTGGCAAATTCGCCACTGGCGCCCTGTGCTCTTCACAGATGAAAGCAGGTTCACACTGAGCACATGTGACAGACGTGACAGTCTGGAGATGCAGTGGAGAGCATTCTGCTGCCTGCAACATCCTCCAGCATGACCAGTTTGGCGGTGGGTCAGTCATGGTGTGGGGTGGCATTTCTTTGGGGGGCCGCACAGCCCTCCATGTGCTCGCCAGACGTAGCCATTAGGTACCGAGATGAGATCCTCAGACCCCTTGTGAGACCATATGCTGGTGCGGTTGGCCCTGGGTTCCTCCTAATGCAGGACAATGCTAGACCTCATGTGGCTGGAGTGTGTCAGCGGTTCCTGCAAGAGGAAGGCATTGATGCTATGGACTGGCCTGCCCGTTCCCCAGACCTGAATCCAATTGAGCACATCTGGGACATCATGTCTCGCTCCATCCACCAACGCCACGTTGCACCACAGACTGTCCAGGAGTTGCTGGATGCTTTAGTCCAGGTCTGGGAGGAGATCCCTCAGGAGACCATCCACCACCTCATCAGGAGCATGCCCAAGCATTGTAGGAAGGTCATACAGGCACGTGGAGGCCACACACACTACTGAGCCTCATTTTGACTTGTTTTAAGGACATTACATCAAAGTTGGATCAGCCTGTAGTGTGGTTTTCCACTTTAATTTTGAGTGTGACTCCAAATCCAGACCTCCATGGGTTGATAAATTTGATTTCCATTGATAATTTTTGCGTGATTTCTTTTGTCAGCACATTCAACTATGTAAAGAAAAAAGTATTTAATAAGAATATTTCATTCATTCAGATCTAGGATGTGTTATTTTAGTGTTCCCTTTATTTTTTTGAGCAGTGTATAAATAATGTAAAATTACTTATGTTAAGCAAACCAGACAGCCTCATTTTCTTGTTCTTTTAATTTACAGATAGCTAGGGGCACGCTCCAACAGTAAAATATAATTTACAAACAAAGCATGTGCTTAGTGAGTCCACCAGATCAGAAACAGTAGGGATGACCGGGGATGTTCTCTTGATAGGTGTGTGATTTAGGCAATTCTTCTGTCCTGCTAAGCGTTCAAATTGCTTTTAGGTGTCAGGGAAAATGTATGGAGTAAAAACTACATTTTACTTTAGGAATGTAGTGAAGTAAAAGTAGTCAGAAATATAAATAGTAAAGTACAGATACCCCAAAAAACTACTTAAGTAGTACTTTCAAGTACTTTTACTTTAGTACTTTACACCACTGAAACTACTTTCATATATACTTCCATTTTTTTTAAACTGCTACCAGGCTATCTTCAGATGAGTCTTGTGAGCATATTAGAGCAAAACAACCGACATGTACAATATATACACAAAAGTATGTGAACACCCCTTCAAATGAGTGAATTTAACTATTTCAGCCACACCCGCTGCTGACAGGTGTATAAAATTGAGCACACCGCAATGCAATCTCTATAGACAAACATTGACAGTAGAATGACCTTATTTCATCCACACCCGCTGCTGACAGGTGTATAAAATTGAGCACACAGCAATGCAATCTCCAGAGACAAACATTGACAGTAGAATGACCTTAAGGAAGAGCTCACTGACTTTCAACGTGGCACCGTCACAGTATGCCACCTTTCCAACAAGTCAATTCATCAGATTTCTGCCCTGCTAAAGCTGCCCCGGTCAACTGTAAGTGCTGACCTCATTGCTTGGTTTTTGCTCTAACATACACTGTCAACTGTGGGACCATATATAGACAGGTGTGTGCCTTTCCAAATCATGTCCAATCATTGAATTTACCACAGGTGCACTCCAATCAAGTTGTAAAAACATCTCAAGGAGGATCAATGAAAACAGGATTCACCTAAGCTCTAGTTTGAGTCTCATAGCAAAACGGTCTTATATAAATAAGGTATTTCTGTTTAAAAATTTTAATACATTTGCAACAATTTCTAAAAACCTTTTGCTTTGTCATTATGAGGTACCATGTGTACATTGATGAGGAAAAACATGTATTTAATACATTTTAGAATAATGCTGTAATGTAACAAAATATGGAAAAAGGGAAGCGGTCTGAATACTTTCCGAATGCACTGTAATTGACAAACAAATAATTTGTGTTTAGTGAGTCAATCAGATCAGAGGCAGTAGAGATGACCAGGGATATTCTCTTGATAAGTGTGTGAATTGGACCATTTTACTGTCCTGCTAAGCTTTCAAATTGTAACTAGTACTTTTGGGTGTCAGGGAAAATGTATGGAGTAAAAAGTACATTATTTTCCTTAGGAATGTAGTGAAGTAAAAGTTGTCAAAAATATAAATAGTAAAGTAAAGTACAGATACCCCCAAAAAACAACTTAAGTAGTACTTTAAAGTAATTTTACTTAAGTCCTTTAGACCACTGCTCTGGAAGCAACGTCAGCACAAGAACTGTTCATCGGGAGATCCAGGAAATTGTTTTCCATGGCCTAGCAGCCGGACACAAGCCTAAGATCACCATGTGCAATGCCAAGCATCGGCTGGAGTGGTGTAGAGCTCGCCGTAAAATTAGTAAAGTTTGTCAAGTTTGGTGGAGGAGGAATAATGGTTTGGGGCTTAGTTCCAGTGAAGGGAAATCTTAACACTACAGCATAAAATGACATTCTAGATGATTCTGTGCTTCCAAATTTGTGGCAACAGTTTGGGGAAGGCCCTTTCCTGTTTCAGCATGACAATGCTCCCGTGTACAAAGCGAGGTCCATCCAAAAATGGTTTGTCGAGATTGGTGTGGAAGAACTTGACTAGTTTGCACAGAGCCCTGACCTCAACCCCATCAAACATCTTTGGGATGAATTGGAATGCCGACTGCAAGCCAGGCCTAAGTCGCCCAACATCAGTGCCCGACCTCACCAATGCTCTTGTGGCTGAATGGAAGCAAGTCCCTGTAGCAATGTTACTACATCTCATGGAAAGCCTTCCCAGAAGAGTGGAGGCTGTTATAGCAGCAAAGGGGGACCAACTCCATATTAATGCCCATGATTTTGGAATGAGATGTTAGACTAGCAGGACCAGCAGGACCATGACCACATACTTTTGGTCACGTAGTGTACGTGTTCAAAAAGACCGATTTCCAGGATGTGTCCTGGTCTGACAGACACCGGTCTGCCACCTTCCACCGCAGATGCTGATATCTCTAGCTTAAACTGACAGATTTTGATGTTTTTGTTTTTATTGTGCTCATTCGACTCTAGGGGGTTTAGGATTTAGGATTATGAAGATTCAGAGGCCTTTGTGTTTGTGTTTTAGTACTTTACATGTGTACAGTTATGCTATGTAATGTCCTTATCGTAGTGATGTACTTAATAGAGGTCCGTATACCTACAGGTTCCGAGTCACCCACATGGACAAAAAGGATCAGGGGTCTGGCGACCAGTTAGACCAATCGGAGGCTCTGGATAGTGAGAAGGGGGATGAGGACGACCCCCAAAGGAAGGAGGGGTACAACCTGCGGAGCATGTTCAAAGACGTCAAAACGGACAGCACCAACGGTGTGGTTCCCATCGTGGCCAAGCGGAAGAAGAGTCTGGTTCTGTTCTCCCCACGCAGAGGTAGTGATCCAGTGGGGGCCAAAGTGCCACTGAGCCAGCCCATGGTAGAAGAGGATCCCCTCTTCACTGCTCCAGTGCAGACCTCCAGCCCTGTGAAGATCCTGTCGTCCCAGCCCAGCCTGGACTCTGGTGCACCTGACGACACTGAGATGGCTCCTGTTAAAATGTACCCTACTAGGGTCACTTTTGTAGTGTCCCCCACAGAGAGTCCCGTACCAGTCTCTCCCAATGCGAGTCCAAGAGCTGTCTCCCCTCTAACACCTCCAATGCAAGATTCCCCCACCACCACCCCAGTACAAGTCACCCCCATGACCCCTGAGATATTACCCCTTACCCAAGGCTCATATAATAACCCTAGTCTTAGCGCTTTAAATGTCTCTCTTACCCCTACCCTTGTACAAGCCTCTCCAACCTCTAACCTCTTGAATGTCTCACCTGACCTGTCCTCCAGAAATGTGTCCCCCTCCCCTACTCATTTAAATGTTTCTCCTACCCCTTTCCCCATACAAGTCTCCCCTGGCCAGTCGTCCAGAAAAGTGTTTCCTTCCTCGAGCCCGTTAAATGTCTCTCCTGCCCCTACCCCCTTAATGGTGTCCCCCACCACTCTACCCCGTAGCATTCTAAAGAATACTACTACTTTTATCAAGGTGGACGAAACCTCACCCACCACGAAAGGGCCAGAGGACAAGTTTGAGAGCCTTGCTACTGTCAGGGCCGACAAAGTTTCTCCCACTGCTGTTCCTGTGAAAGTCTGCCCCACTGTGGACCCCATGAAAGTCTCCCCCACCACGGCTTCCATGAAAGTCTCCCCCACCTCAACCTCCGTCGAGATCTCCCCCACCAGCGGAGGCCCTTTAGAGGACAAGCTGGAGGTGGGGAGTGTTACCATAGTCAAAGCCAGCCCGGACAGTCAGATGGAGTTCTATGTGGTGCGTACGGCTGAGTTAATGAAGGAGGAGGAAGAGGAGGACCCTGCTGTGGGTCAGAGTACCCCAGAGAAAGGGAAGGGTGATGAGGTGGAGATGGAGGACATAAAGGACTGTCGGATCAACCAGGAGGAGGGTGTGTCTCTTGAGGAGAAGAGATCAGTGCACAGTCAGCACAAGTGGTGAAAGAGAGAGAGAGAAAGAGAGATAGAGATAGAGAGAGGACACGCTGGGATGGGGGAGGGGGAAAGACTGGCCACACCCAACTGTGACAAACGGATATATTGCAATACTACGGAGGTAAACCGAACCAGGCCAAAACTGAACTATACCAGACTGAGACTATCTGTCTGGAACCAACTAGACCTTGACATGGCTTTAAAACGGTGGGGGCGTACCAGCAAGGCTGTGATTTATTCATTGATATAGACAAGTTGTGGTTAGCTAAACACTGGCACCTTATATCCAGATGTATTGATCTTAAAGGCTTGCATAATGTGGCTAACAGCACTGCTACAGTACTACTTCTATTATCAACAGACAGTGCAAGCCCAGGCCTCCATCTACAAGTGCACTTTTTTTGAAAACACTGCTCACAGACTGCATTTTACAACAATCAACTTTAACCCCAACAACAATCAACTACACCACAGTGTAAATCGACCAACAGCAAATAACGGGTAATATCTGTGTATTTTAATTTATTGTCAGTCCGATCTCTAACTCTTCTACATCAGCGGGGGCTGCTGAGGGGAGGACGGCTCATAGTAATGGATGGAACAGAATAAATGGAATGGTATCAAACATGTGGTTTCCATGTGTTTTATAACATTCCATGTACTCTATTCCAGTCATTATTATGAGCCGACCTCCCCTCAGCAGCCTCCACTGTTCTATAGAGTTGAAGTCGGAAGTTTACATACACCTTAGACAAATACATTTAAACTCAGTTTTTCACATTTCCCTGACATTTAATCCTAGTAAAAATTCCCTGTCTTAGATGAGTTAGGATCACCACTTTATTTTAAGAATGTGAAATGTCAGAATAATAGTAGAGAGAATGATTTATTTCAGCTTTTATTTCTTTCATCACATTCCCAGTGGGTCAGAAGTTTACATACACTCAATTAGTATTTAGTAGCATTGCCTTTAAATTGTTTAACTTGGGTCAAAAAGTTTTGGGTAGCCTTCCACAAGCTTCCCACAATAAGTTGGGTGAATTTTGGCCCATTCCTCCTGACAGAGCTGGTGTAACTGAGTCAGGTTTGTAAGGCCTCCTTGCTCACACATGCTTTTTCAGTTCTTCCCACAAATTCTCTTTGGGATTGAGGTCAGGGCTTTGTGATGGCCACACCAATACCTTGACTTTGCTGTCCTTAAGCCATTTTGCCTTTGGAAGTATGCTTGGGGTCATTGTCCATTTGGAAGACCCATTTGCGACCAAGCTTTAACTTCCCGAAAGATGTCTTGAGATGTTGCTTCACCAGTCCCTCTTGCAGCAAAGCACGCCACAACATGATGCTGCCACCCCCGTACTTCACGGTTGGGATGGTGTTCTTCGTCTTGCAAGCATACCCATTTTTCCTCCAAACATAACAATGGTCATTATGGCCAAACAGTTATATTTTTGTTTCATCAGGCCAGAGGACATTTCTCCCAAAAAGTAGGATCTTTGTCCCCATGTGCAGTTGCAAACCGTAGCCTGGATTTTTATGGCAGTTCAGAGCAGTGGCTTCTTCCTTGCTATGTGGCCTTTCAGGTTATGTTGATATAGGACTCATTTTTACTGTGGATATAGATACTTTTGTGCCGGTTTCCTCCAGCATCTTCACAAGGTCCTTTGCTGTTGTTCTGGGATTGATATGCACTTCTCACACCAAAGTACGTTCATCTGTAGGAGACAGAATGCATCTCCTTCCTGAGCGGTATGACGGCTGCATGGTCCCATGGTAATTTATACTTGCATACTATTGTTTGTACAGATTAACATGGTTCCTTCAGGCGTTTGGAAATTGCTCCCAAGGATGAACCAGACTTTTGGAGGTCAACATTTTTTTTCTGAGGTCTTGGCTGATTTCTTTTAATTTTCCCATGATGTCAAGCAAAGAGGCACTGAGTTTGAAGGTAGGCCATGAAATACATCCAGAGGTACACCTCCAATTGACTCAAATGATGTCAGTTAGGCTATCAGAACTTCTAAAGCCATGACATCATTATATGGAATTTTCCAAGCTGTTTAAAGGCACAGTCAACTTAGTGTATGTAAACTTCTGATCCACTGGAATTGTGATACAGTGAATTATAAGTGAAGTAATCTGTCTGTAAACAATTCTTTGAAAAATGTGTTGTGTCATGCATAAAGTAGATGTCCTAACCGACTTCCCAAAACTATAGTTTGTTAACAAGAAATTTGTGGAGGGGTTGAAAAACAAGTTATAATGACTCCAACCTAAGTGTATTTAAACTTCCAACTTCAACTGTATATACCATACTATGGAATTAGAGCCAGAAACTGCCTATGAGTAACTCAAGGTTCCCTTTCAGTTGGTCACTCGGTATAACATACTATGAGGAGTCACCTGAAGAAAACTAAAAACACGCCCAACGGGCCAATAAATGCAGTCCGCCCTCAGAAGCCCCAACTTTCCTAGCCATAACACCCTTGGCTCGCATTCATTTCCTCAATTCTCCGCTCTTCAGCGAGCCTGAAGGAGAACTTGTCACTCGATTTACAAGCACACAAAGATTACTGGATTCGGCTCTGTACTCGTCCCCCAAGATTTTGCGAGTTTTGGGGCTTGGTATCGGTTTTTGTGTTAGCTAAAAGCAAATTACTTTCTGCTCTGCTTGTGTAGCTAATGCTTCGTTGCTTGAGTAGGTTTTGTGTTTGCAAAAAGCCGACTACCTCTGCTGTGCTTGTGTAGCAAGTGCTTCCTTGCTTAATAAGTAAGATGGTCAAAAAGGCTAACCTGCTGGATTTGAACCTCCGACCATGATTTCACAATGAAATTGAAAGATACTCACAAGTGCTGTCCTGTTTGCCTGGGGTGGAAACATACACTCAGGCTGCCTTGGCATGGACTAGTTCGTGTGACCGGTGTCACCGGCTGAATTTAGACTGAATTTAGACTCTATTGTATGTTGACTTCTTAGATTGGGGTTACTGAAGAAGTCCCTTTCTTAAAAAATAAAAATAAAATTATGGCGGCCTGGGAGAGAGGGGTTGTTTTGTGGTTGGAATTGTTCCCCTCCGTCATGCAGGGGACTGGGGTTCAATTCCCTGATGGGCAACCCAGCCAAGCTATGGGCTAGTTGGCTGGGTTCTCTTCTTCCCTGAAGGGCAACCGCATTCTGGAAAGGATGTGGTGTCTCTGACTGGTTCTGGGGGGTTTTCGGAGAAGGATGAGCTAGCTCAGGCAGCTTCATGTTTCTACCACGGATGTCACGTTGAGCTGCAGAGCAGTGGCCGGCAGAATGGCTCTCCTTCGCAACGGAGGTAGCCCAGGTTGGGGAAAGTTTTACCACCTGTGATGACTGCGATAAAGTGTCACTTGACTCTCTTTAGGTTTTTTGACTTGAAATAACTCACATTCAGCCAAGTTCCATGAAATGTGGAACTGTTTTAGAGGGGGCACGTTTCGCTTGCATGCTAGTATGGAACGCTAGTTAGCCACCTGGCCTCTGAGGCAAACAGAGAGGCTAATCCTTGTCCTTTGCTCCCAAATAGAGCACGGCTTGCATGCTAGTTGGTCATAAATAACCTATTGGAGCCGGGAGAATGAGTTTTGGGAAAGCCAATTTCGCCGAAGGAGTGTTTGGCTCAGTAATGGAGTCCATGCAGTCCCGTTCCTAGAAGAAGCAAAAGCAGGAAGTAGAAATGCTTTCCTCCTGGGAAAAAGCATGTGAACGCCCGTCCAATTCTATGACTAGGAGACTCGGTTATGATATCTTGACCCCGATCTTTTTCATATGCAGAGCCTCGATGTCATGCACCACTGAGAATGACAAACAAGGGCACTTTCTTTTGTTTGTCAATGGTGACGTTGTGCATTTGCATTTTGGTAATTTGGTGGACGCTCTTATCCAGAGCAACTTGCAGTAATGAGTGCAATGCTTCTACCCAAGGGTCTATGGTGTCAAGGGTATCAAAAGTATGTTATCACCCATATGTGAGCATAAATCAGTCTCTTCCCTGAGTCAGACACAAGGTTGTCGGGAGTGGTGGCTGTGAGAGGACATGACAAAATAACCACATTATCCCAGTCCTCAAGGCGGTGCTCCGCCCCTGCAGATGACAATGTATGGGAGGTTGGCCGTGTGCTCCGCCCAGTGGTGGGCATGTGAGGTGTCACCATGGGTGTGTCCTAGCGCCTGTTTTGAGAGAGGATATTTCCTCACTTTTTTGGAAGTGGGCTATTCGGTTGGTTCTCATGTTAGAAGTACAGAGTTGTTGGTATAGCCGGTATTCCCAAGTTCCGAAGAGCAATGGAGCGCTGCATCCAATCCTGGACTTGTGTGGTTTGGACAAGCACCTTAAGGTGTACAAGTTCAAAATACTCACGCTTCTGCGGCTACTAGTGTCGAGGCTTCACCGCGATTGGTTCACGTAGCTACTCGTCTGGATGCATCTCGCCATTGCCATCAGTTGCTGAAGATATCCCCATCGTGCCTGAGGGCGTTAACTCCTTAGAGAACCCTGCGACTGTTGTTGCCATTGGCTGGGTAGTGTCCTGCAGGGTGATCACGACAGACGCATCCTCACTGGGATGACAAGCGCTGTGTGTGGGCTACTCGGAAAGTGGGATTTGGTCGACAGCGCTAAGGGCGCTGCATATCAATTACCTGGAGCTACTGGCTGTTTTGCTGGCACTGAGGCGCTTTCTTCCGATATTGGAGGGCCAGCATGTGTTGGTAAGTTCTGACAACACTCTCTCTCTTGAACCTGGCTCGTTATCTGCTCATAGGGAGTAATGGGCATTTCCTGTTGCTCAGGGTGACATGCCTTCCAGATCTCTCAATGTGGGTGTGGATCTACTTTCCAGGGTGGGTCCTCTCTCAATGGAGTGGAAACTTCACCCCTCGGTGGTTGCCCAGATATGGGATCTGTTCGGCAAGGCCGACGTAGATCTTTACACATTGTGAGAAAACCACTCATTGTTGCTTGTTCTTCTCAATAACGGATCTGGGGAACGAATACTTTGGCACATCAGTGGCCTCAGGTTTGGCTTTATGCTTTTCCTCCGGTGGACCTCATTCAGGCCACCTTGAAAGGGTCTGTCAGGAGGGTCTGTTGTTGATTCTGGGGGCCAGACAACCCTGGTTCCCATCATCCACCTGTTAGGCGGGGACCTGTGGAGAGTTCCGTGTTGTCGGTATCTGTTGTCCCAGGTGCACGATATGTTTGGTATACACAACTGTAGATATGAAATATGTGGGTTTGGCCCCTGAAAGGCTGAAATTGGCGAACTTGATTATGACTATACAGTCGGGCACGAGCTTCCTCTAACGTCTAAGTTGTGTGCATTTGAGAGTTGGTGTAAGATTAAAGGATTTTCTCCTTTACAGAGCTCCTTGGTGGACATGTTGGTGTTCTTGCAAGAGCTTTATGAGCAGGGCATTTCTTTTCTACACTATAAGTTTGTGGCAGCCATCTTAGCGTGTCCTCTGGTGGTGCGGTTCCTGAAAGGCGTGTGTTGGCTCAGACCAGTGTCTAAGTCTATGGCACCGACCTGGGACCTGGATTTGGTCCTGGACACATTGTGTGAGCCTCTTTTTGAACCATCGGAGTCTGTAGACCTGAAGGTCCTTTCCTACAAGACTGTCCTGCTTATGGCCTTGGCGGCAAAGTGCGTTGGGGCGATCTCCACACGCTATCAGTACACCCTTCCTGTTTGGAGTTTGCGCCTGCAAGGTGGTGTTACGTCCTAATGCATCGGTTAACCCTAATTCCTACAGCTTTTCAGCTGTTCCCTGTCTCACCTCCTCCGTTTGCTTCCAGCGAACAAAGGAAGTTGCATGGCCTGTGTCTGGTGCGTGCTTTTATGCACATACAGTATATGGATAGGATCAAGGATATCCATGTTTGTGACCAGTTTTTTGTCTGTTTTGCTAATCCAGCTTGGGGTAGGTTGCTTTCATCTTTCTCATTGGATTGTGGAGGCTGTCTAATTGGCATGTACAGCAAAAGACAAGGGTTACCTAGCGGTGTGCATCCTCGCTCCGTTATGGGTGTGGCTGTGTCTTGGGCATTGTTCAGGGGAATTATGATTCCTGATATCTGTGCTGCAGCGAGTTGGGGTTCCCCACAGGCCTTTGTGAGGTTTTATCTCTTGGACATAACTGCTCCCAGTGTGATTCATAGTGTTCTTATGGCTGGGTCCGGGAGTTAGACTGAGCGCAGATTGTGCATTTATCCGGGTTGCTACAGTTTCCTTGTGGGTTTGAGCCTTGGACTGCCGTGGTTCGTTGATGAGGCGGCACACAAATGCTAATTTTCAAGTCACAGCAGATGCCCTGTTGGTTTGGACTTGCGGCTCCTTGTGTGAGTTCTGGCATTCCAGACTCCTTGGGTCTCTGTGGGAGCCTTTTTGGAACTGGTAGGGTCTACGGACTTGGGCCGCCGTGGTCGATGTTAGGCAGCGTTTTGTCCGGGTTACCACAGTTTTCCTGTGGATTTGAGTCTTGGGCTGCCAAATGCAGTATGCATTTGTCAGGCAGAATTGGGCCAGTAGTGGTTAGAGCGTTGAGCCAGTAACCAAAAGGTAGCTGGGTCGAATACCCGACCCTGTAAAACAACACATTTCACTGCACCTATCCGGTGTACAGTACGTGACAATAAAACATCTATTTTTTAGGGTTACCACAATTCCCTGTAGATTTGAGCCTTGGGCTCTGGTCAATGCTATGCAGTGCACGTGTGTGCTTTACCAAGCCACGACAGGTGTTCTGTTGTTTTGTACTTGCAGTGCCTTGTACAAGTTATGACATTTCAGGCTCGTAAGGTAAATAAGTATTGTTCTTGGAACCGTGGGGTCTATGCAGTGGCAGCGTGTCAGTGCGCATAACCAAGTTGCTGCAGGTTCTGGTTATCCATATGGGGCTCTGACAGTTCAGGCCTCATGAGGCTCTGACAGGTCATGCCTCTCGGATAAGTGTTAGGGAAAAATATGGCTTCTATAACCCCTTTCTGGAGCCTGTGGAACCTTGGTGATTGGGCTGCCATGGGCCTCCTAGTTTGGTACCCCCTGAGCCGGCTTTTGGTATGATTGTATGTCCCCATAGTATGTTATGCCGAGTGACCGACTGAAAGGGAATGTACAGTTATGAATATAACTAAAGTTCCCTAAAGGAAGGAACGAGGTATAACATATTTTGGCCTTGTGCCGTCAGGGTGTTTGGGCTCGCTGTAGTGGTACTGATTTGAGGAAATTAATGCTGGCCCCGGTGTTATAGCCAGGAAGGCGGGGCTCCCGAGGGTGGACTCTGTATTCATTGGCCCGTTGGGTGTTTTTAGTTTGCTTCAGGTGTGATTGGTCGTCGACTCTCTATAGTATGTTTTTAATTTTTTACTTTAGTTTATTTAGTAAATATTTTCTTAACTCTATTTTCTTAAAACTGCATTGTTGGTTAAGGACTTGTAAGTAAGCATCACAGTAAGGTGACCTCACTATACCTGTTGTATTCAGCGCATGTGACAAATAAAATGTAATTTTATTTGTATGTTATACCTCATTCCCTCCTTCAGGGAACATTAGTTATGTTCATAAATGTACATTTTTATCTAGCCATCTGAAACAAATAGTCCTTAAACAACTTTAACAAATACTCAATCATATTTCAGTCTGAATAGTGCTATTAGCTAATGATTTTTAGAATAAAATGTTAAGGTACTGGAACATATTATTATTGTTGTTTATTTGTTTACTTGGAAGCATACAGGAGTAGCTTACAATCTGAAGTATTATTCTGATCCTATTTTAGAAATTATATAGAAATCATAGGCTAGCACTGGAGTTGATAAATACACATCATTAGGGTGCTAGTTTATTTATTGTGATTCACAGTATTCATTTGTTTGGAAGTAATTTGTTTACCGTCAGGGTGACCTCACTATTCCCACTGAGCTACATACTCTTTGGCAAAGAAAACACTCAGATGCTAATAGTTAGAATGTGTTGTCCTGAACAAAAACATATCTTTTCAGGGGTGTATTTATAAGGAACGAAGTAGAAGCAAAAGGGCCGAAACATGGAGGGACCTACCTGATTTTGTCCAATGAGAAAGTTTTGTTTTTGTTTTCCGTTGCAAAGCATTTTGCTACGGTGTGCACTAATGAATATCCCCCAGATCTGTAGGAGTGAACAGTGTTTCCCTCTTGTATACACACAGCACACATCTCACCTCTTCTCTCTCATCGATTCCCATTTCTTCTCACTACACTTCATCATTTTAACAAAATGCCAATGTAATTTTTAGGCTATTTACACAGGCAGCCAAATTCAGATCTTTTGCCCAATTATGTGAAAAGATCTGATTGGTCAAAAGTCAAATTAGTGGCAAAAGATCAGAATTGGGCTGCCTGTGTAAACGCAGCCTTGATGTGAAACATATTCTATGTCAAGAAGGCATCAAGTCTGTGTAATTCTTTTTGCACAACATATGTCTTTATTGTTATGCAGAGAATACGGTTTTAGCCATGCAATGACAATATTCCTGAGCTTTACTTGACTTTATGGAAATAATGTGCACTGTTGAATACCAGTTTATTTAATCTAGATTTGCTTCCTTAATGTCAACAGGGATGTAATTGAATATTTGTTGAAAGTGAAGACATCTGTATCAATTTACTACAGATGCATTGCACTTAGAAAGTGTAAGGTTTTGATGTGACTAAATCCTTAATTGAATACTTGTTTTGAAAAAATGTATGATTTTTGTTTTGTCAAGGAAGCAAATGCCAGGTTAAATGACTGTGATCCACTTCAGAATGTAAAGGGTTGATCAGATTTGAATGGGATTGTTTGTGTAGCCTTGTAGAGATAGTATAAACATTTAAAATTATAATACGCAATAAAGAACAGCTAACATAACAGCGCTTAAATGCATTAGATATACTGTTTACTATAATATACATCAGTGGTGTGAGATGGTCAAGAAATGAAGAGCTTACTATATACTGTATGCCACAGGCATAAATGTTTCACCAGCAAATAGTACTGTCACTACACTTGTGAATGGTAATATGGTTACAGCTCCACCAAGCACAGAATATGACTGATTTCAATTAAGATTTAATGTTTTCAAATGAACTGGTAAACAAAAGCACACTAATCAAAGCAATGTTTGTGTTTCCTACATTTGGTCCCTTCTGCTGTTTATGGCTGCTACATGTATTACCAGTTCACAGCAATTACCTAACTCCTCAAGTAGTCTCACTCTGTGTCCATTGAGTTTAAACTATATCTAAATGTGTTTGTAGTGGCCTTAGAATCATATATTGCATGTCTTAATTGACAGAAGCTGGAAAAACACAAGGTAAACATACATGTACAGAACCAGTTTGAACACACCTACTCATTCAAGGGTTGTTCTTTATTTTTACAATTTTCTACATTGTAGAATAATAGTGAAGACATCAAAACTATGAAATAACACATATGGAATCATGTAGTAACCAAAAAAAGTGTTAAACAAATCAAAATATATTTTATATTTGAGATTCTTCAAAGTAGCCACCCTTTGCCTTGATGACAGCTTTGCACACTCTTGGCATTCTCTCAACCAGCTTCACCTGAAATTATTTTCCAACAGTCTTGAAGGAGTTCCCACATATGCTGAGCACTTGTTGGCTGCTTTTCCTTCACACTGCGGTCCAACACATCCCAAACCACCTCAATTGGGTTGAGGTTGGGTGATTGTGATGGCTAGGTCTTCTGATACAGCACTCCTTTCACTCTGCTTCTTGGTCAAATAGACCTTACACAGCCTGGAGATGTGTTGTGTCATTGTCCTGTTGAAAAACAAATGATAGTCCCACTAAGCTCAAACCAGTTGGGATGGCATATCGCTGCAGAATGCAGTGGTCGCCATGCTGGTTAAGTGTACCTTATTCTAAATATATCACTGACAGTGTCACCAGCAAAGCACTCCACACCTCCTCCATTCTTCACGGTGGGAACCGCACATGCGGAGATCATCCGTTCACCTCCTCTGCATCTCACAAAGACACGGTGGTTGGAACCAGAAATCTCAAATTCATCAGACCAAAGGACAGATTTGCACCAGTCTAATGTCCATTGCTCATTTTTCTTGGCCCAAGCAAGTCTCCTCTGCATATTGGTGTCCTTTAGTAGTGGTTTCTTTGTAGCAATTTGACCATGGAGGCCTGATTTACACAGTCTCCTCTGATATTGATATTGAGATGTGTCTGTTACTTGAATTCTGTGAAGCATTTATTTGGGCTGCAATCTGAGTTGCAGTTAACTCTAATGAACGTATCCTTTTCAGTAGAGGTAACTCTGGGTCTTCCTTTTTTGTGGTGGTCCTCATGAGAGCCAGTTTCATCATAGCGCTTGATGGTTTTTGCGACTGCACTTGAAGAAACTTTCAAAGTTTTTTTTCTGGATTTTCTGGATTGACTGACCTTCATGTCCTAAAGTAATGATGGACTGTCATTTCTCTCTGCTTATTTGAGATATTCTTGCCATAATATGGACTTGGTCTTTTACCAAATAGGAATATCTTCTGTATACCACCCCTACCTTGTCACAAAAAAACTGATTGGCTCAAATGCATTAAAAAGGAAACTAATTCCAAGAATTAACTTTTAACAAGGCACACCTGCATTCCAGGTGACTATCTCTCGAAGCTGGTTGAGAGAATGCCAAGAGTGTGCAAAGAAGAATCAAAAACAAAGAAGAATCAAAAATATAAAATATATTGTGATTTGTTGAACACTTTTTTGGTTACTACATGATTCCATATGTGTTATTTCATAGTTTTGATGTCTTCACTATTATTCTACAATGTAGAAAATGGTAATAAAAATAAACACAAACCCTGGAATGAGTAGGTGTGTCCAAACTTTTGACTGATACTATATACTATTAATCAACGACCTGATGATTTAAGTATGTCTCAAATGTGAAAATGCAGCTGTACAACAAACAATTATTAAGGAATCAAAGTATATATTAAAGCTATGAATTTTATCTTGTGTCCATATTACTAATTTTGCAGTTTACTTGCTTTTAACACAATTTAGGAGTGTAATTCTGATGAGAACTTTGCTTTTTGATACTCATCCTGTAATACATTGGTAAGATATTAATAAGCGTAAACACACACACGCCAGGAAGATTGTTTAATAAATCCCAGTGTCCATGTTTCATTCTGTTTATCATGGAAATAGAACATGATATGTAGAATAGAATATTATTTACTGCTGTATAATTAATATCACAATACTTCACATTTCTACAGGATCACAAACAATCATGTATTGATCATAAGCAAATACATACAGTGCCTATAGAAAGTCTAAACCCGTTGAATCTTTTTCACATTTTAATGTGTCAGTGCCTCAGAGTTGTGAAAAAATATAAAAAATACAAAACAAAATATCATAATTGGTTAAGTCTCCACCCCCCCTGAGTGAATACTTGGTGTAAGCACCTTTGGCACAAATTACAGCTGTGAGTCTGTTGAACTAGGTCTCTACCAACTTTGGCAATATTTGGTCATTCTTCTTTACAAAACTGTTCATGCTATGTCAAGTTCCTTGGGGAGCGTTGATGGACAGCAATCTTCAAGTCATGCCACAAATGTTCTATTGGATTTAGGTCGGGGCTCTGATCGGCCACTCAAGGACATTTACCTTTGTTATTCCTTAGCCACTCCACCGTAGCTTTGGCTGTGTGCTTCGGGTCGTTGTCATGCTGAAAGGTGAACTTCTGTCCCAGTTTCAAATTCTTGCAGATGGCAGCAGGTTTTCCTCAAGGAATTTTCTGTACATTGGTCAATTAATTACACCTTCTATCCTGATAAGTGCCCTAGAAAATATCCCCATAACATGATACTGCCACCAACATGCTTCACAGTTGGTTTGGTGTTCTTTGGGTGATGTGCCACGCTGGGCTTGTAACGCTTTACATTTTTGTTTCGTCAGACCACAAACGTTTTTTGGCTACAGAATCTCCCAAGTCTTTTTTTGCTTACTTCAAACGGGATTCAAAGTGGGTTTTCTTGAGTAATGGCTTCCAGCTTGCCACCCTAACATATATACTTGGGATATTGTCGTCACATGCACACATGCAGCTCTTTCAAGGGTGCCATTGGACTCTTGTTAGCCTCTCTGATCAGTCTCCTACTTGCTCAGTCATCCGGTTTGGAGGAATTGCCTGATCTAGGCAGGGTCTTTGTGGTGTGTTACACCTTCTACTTCTTAATAATCAGCTTGATATTCAAGGACTTGCATGGTACTGTTCCTTGACAACGAAGTCTATGAAGTCTATGAGGTTTAATCCCCGCCTAGTCTATGAAGTCTATGAGTGTGAATCCCCGCCTGCCTTGCTGTCTGACAGCCTCTGTATTTCCAGTGGGACAGCAGCTTCCAATCTGTCCTCCAGATCTCTAGGAGGTGTACTGTTTACAGACCAGGACCCAGGGCCAGGTGAGGAGCAGAAGAGACCGCAGTGTTCCAGAGATAGGAGTGGGTGGAGAGAACAGAGGAAGAGTAGGGGTGTGAATGCTGCGGAATAGAATGTCGAAACAATGGGACTTCAGGTCATAAAAACAACATCAGATAATCCCCTTGAGTAGAGAATGCAGAGATTTTTTTCAACATCCTCCAATTCTATCTGCAGAGATTCATCTTCTATCGCCTGACTAGTCTTATGGAATGTGTTGTACAGTACTACAACAATATGCCACATGGTGGCACACCACACCATTAGACCTCATCCATACTGTTCGGAGCTTTCTTTCTCATCAACCCCTGTATGCTTTGATTGAAGGTACATTTGACGACAACGTCTCTTTTAGAGGGTTAACCAGATCTCTCGCCTCTTCCTCGGGTCTCCCAACAGCTCCACAACCAGAGAAGGGAAGACCCCCCACACATCCGTCCAGCTCTTCCTCCCAGAAGCCGTCATCCACCTCTTCCTGGTGGTAGCGCAGGTGTCTGATGACTGCCACTTTTAGGAAGGTCAGCTCCTCTGCCCCTTGGCCCTGGTACCCATTCGGTGCCCGCGCCAGGCCTGCATCACAGAGCACACCCACACTCGGAAATCAGAGACAATAATACATGGGGGAAACGTTGTTTACATTACTAATGATTAACAAGATGGAGACACAGTAATATCAATTACGCATTGAACCTGGAATTTGGTGAATCGTCTCACACGCATTCAGAGGGGAGAGAGGAACTGGCTTTCTGGATATTGTTGAGCGATGATTCTTAAGAGAGGAGAGCTTCTACTAACCCCCAGAGTGAGGGGGAGCGGCCCTGCTCCTTCTTGGAGGGTTCTGATGAAGAACTGGAGCTGTTCAAGGACCAGTCCAGCTGGGGACCAGGGATGCCCAGCTTAAGGTAGGCAGAGGAGCCTTCTGCTAGGGACAACAGGAACTGCAGGTACCTCTCAGGGACATAGCCAACCTGGCCTGCTGTATTATGGGCCTGCAAAAAGAGCACACATGCAGTGATGCTCAAAATTAGGACTTTATTTATTCAATTATGGCATCTCAATAGATTTCAAAACTGTTATGGGTCAGTAAGGATGAGGTTGCGACCTCGTACATCTCTCACACAGGAAGGGCAGTAGTGTGTTTACTCTATGATGAGTATAAACAAGACGTGGGGAGACTGCAGCAGTTTGGTAGAGGGTAATTGTACTGTAGTCAATGTATGGGACCAACTGACTGCTACAGTAAATAGCACTGTTCATGTAGGCATAAGATGTGTCCTAAATGGCACCCTATTTCCTCTATGGCACGCTATTCGCCCATAGGCCTCTGGTCAAAAATAGTGCACAATATATAGAGAATAGGCTGCCATCTGTGGCGCAGCCAGAGAGAAACCTGTCCTTTACCTTCAGCCAGTCCTCCATGTCTCCATCCTCTATAACCTGAAGCTCCTCCCCCTCTGTGATTGATAAGCTCATCTCCGTGGCAGGCCTACAAGAAGATGGGTGGGGCCAATTGCACACTATAAAACCTGAGACTAAAATCCCATTCCTGTAATATTGACTTTGCACGCTTTCATTTCCAAAACAGTAAGTTATGATATTCTCACCTGATGGCTGTGGAGAACCCTGCAAGCCAAGGGGTATCCGCACGGCATCGAGCACAAAGTCGAATCAATGAAAGTGTCACCATCTTTATCATATTCGTCAAAGTCTGTAAACTCAGACTCGCTCTCGGAGATGTCTTCGTTGGACATATCTGCCTCGCTCAGCCTCCAATCCCTCTCTAGCTACTCGTCTGCCTGGGTCATGGCGGTGCTCGCCAGCCTGGACTCCTGGCTAACCTGGACACACACACACATGCACCTTTCTACCACCTGTCACCACGTCTCTCACAGGCACTTTGTCCGAGATTGATTTTACTCAGTCAAACTTTTTACAGCCACACCTAGCACACTGTCATCCCTCAGACACGATACATCAACACCTTAAAGATGAATCCGCATTTGGAGGAACAGCACCACTGTTCGCCCCCAGCGCCCTTTGTTATTGTTTCGTTGATTAATCAGAAGAGAGGAGGGTCCGGCAGAGTGGTAAAAACCAACAACAAAAAATCACACGTGCAATGATGTCCGAGGGGGGACAATGACAAGGACGTCAACAGTGTTTGTTGTTTGCAGTAACTTCTTTGTTGCTGTAATATCCCAAATGGACGTGGCCGTTTCACCAATTAAGGATGAGAGATTTCATCATTATACAGCACAGCAAAAAAAGGGTTGTCGTCAACAAGGACATCTGGGGTGGGCATTAGCATCATATTAGGGTAATATTAGCAGCATATTGTCTGCATTATTCTTCCTAAACCCAACGTCTGTCCCGTAAAGTAAAGGAAAGAAACATGGTTTTCCAGGCCACTGCAAAGTCTCGATCACCATTTTTTTATTGAAGACAAAGACAACCGAGTAAAGCAGGAGGAGGTGGGTGAAGTGTGTGGATTGAAGGAACAGTGCCAACTGACTCATGGTGCCGGCAGCATTTGCATTTGTCCTTGTGTGATGTGGGAAGTAGACAGTGACTCACGCGTTCCGTTCGGATACAGATACGGGGCAGCCACCTACCTCAATGGGCCAGGCAGAGTGCAGGAGAGAGCCCTGCCATTAGATCTATGAACGGATCTAGTAGTACAAAGCATCCGGCATCTGCAGAGATTTGTCTATAGGCCTAGGACACATGATGCAGCCTTCGTTTCTTTCTTCATCACACACACCACTCACTTAGCATAAAATAGCTTCGTCCACCTCTGCAGAAGGCTAACACGGGTGAATAAAATAGGAACTCTGGTCTGTTAATAGAGCCTGCTTAAAGCTTAGTTGCTACATCAATTTGGACTTATAAATGAATGATATATACCCATTGATTCCTGAAGAATAGAACTTATAAATGCCTCATGGGCTTAGTTCAACGATCCCACCCATTTGGGTACCCATCAGAACCCAAAATATGCGCTTGTTTGTAAACAATGTAAATGTAAACAAACACTGTATAGCCTTAAAACACTATATTGTTGATATCATGGATGGTCAATCCTGGAGCTCTATTGCTTCAGAATGCACACCTTTAGGAAGAACAGGAGAGGTGAAGCTGGGATTATCTCACACACAAAGCACCATTCACTCCATGAAAATGTAAACATTTTCACCACAATCAGGCTTTTATCAAAACAGCCTTGTGGATATTAATTGCCATATAATGGTGTTTACATGGTAACCAAGGAGAGTGGTATCAAAGCGAGCCACACCTTGTCTTTAGGGGTAACCTGGAAGTGAAAGCCGGCCGTTCTGGTGAAGGCCGGGGACTCCAGGAGGAAAAACAACCAAACAAATCTGTCTCACTGACTCCCACAGAACAGAACATTCTGCCTGGCCACCGTCAGCAGTGCCCAAGTGAGGAATGTCACAGCTCTTGGCATAAGAGAGGAACTATTGTCCGTGTAGGGTTTTACTGTGAAAAGAGCTCCAGTGGGTCCCACGCCTGACCTCACCTTGGTGGAGTTTTCGCAGATCTCACTAAAGCCTCTGTGCGTGGACTGGCAGGTGTCGATATCTGTGCAGCACAGCAGAGTGAAGTTCTCTCGGATTTGGTCATACAGGTCGCCGTACAGTCTCTGTTGGGTAAATGCAGAAGTGAGAACTGGGGTTATGGCTGAAGCCCTCATGCCAGACAAAATCAGAGGTGTTTTGAGTTGGAAATTTACTTGGGAGGATTTTAATCAACTGATTCATAATGAATTGCATTTGTTACTGCAATAATAAGAGTTGAGTCACAGAGAGATTTCCCTTGAGTGAGAAATGAAGAGGCACATTCAAGTAGATTGTGGTGTTATGAATGTTCTGTGGGGAAAATAACCCTTAAATTAATGTTTTCTGCTGAGCTGAACTTTTGACTCACCTGATTACTTTGCAAAGGCAAAAAGTGAAAAGAAAACATATGAGGATTTCATATTTGGGTTAATTTCGCTGACGTTGGTGCTCTCAGCTCTACAGCTAAGACAACCACAGACAGGAAATGATTAAAGTCATACACACAAAGGAATGTTTTTCTTCAGTGATAAGAGGGACGTCTGAGAGTGCAGACTATGCAAAGTGCTCATTCCTATAAGAGCCCATCTAATATGCCTAAAACAACAGCCAATGATGAGAATCCAGAGAGACAGTATGAAGTTCGGAGATGCCAGGTGGTCTTACCCTCATGATGGCAGTCAGCTCTGCAGTGTAGTAGTACTGGTGATGGGATTTGATGGAAGGTATTCATTACGCACCTCTGTCAGTCTCTGGTCATACTCTTTGAGCTTGGCATTCAGCTGGACATGGGTAACAGGGAGGAGTGAGTAGATTATAAAATGTGCTCCATTTTGCAATAAATTCTAATATTACAGGTAATCAAAAGGCAAAGGGTAAGGTGTCTAAGTAGAGGACAATATTTAAAAACTCAACTACATTATTCGTACATGCTTTATTGAAGGCATTTCTACATAGTAAAGCATATAACCAAACCATTAACCTTTTGGAAATATGTGTACTCCAAGGGCGCAACTTTCACTGGGGACGGGGTAGGGGGGGGGGCCCATGTCCCCCCATTTTTGTCCCCCCAGTTTTATCACTGGAATGTGATACAAAATGAGGCAACGGTGTGCTTTAGGACCATGCACACGCCTCCAAGTGGGCGGGTAGGCTGTCTGGAGTGTTTATCAGACTGGATAATAAATAAATAAATTATACATGTATGTTATGTCCTCTCCAGTTCTAAAACCAAAGTTGTGCCCCTGGTGTCCTCTACAGTGCCTTCGGAAAGTATTCAGACCCCTTGTCTTTATCCACATTTTGTTAGATTACAGACTTATTCTAAAATTGATTAAATCTTTTTTATCCCTCATTGATGGGTTCTGACTTCTAAACTTGAAATAGGGTTAATTATCAGGTGTCCAATGGAAATGAAGAGAGCCAGAGTCTGGTTTCCACACCAGAAGTTAATGGTTATCTGTAGGAGGAATGTACAGTATATGCTCGAGGCAATTAAAGCTTTGAATGTACTGAGTAAAGGAAAGGCAGCCACATGGTTGCAGTCACTGATAAGGGTGGAGGGAGGTGGTTTAGTGAGGAATGAGGGTCGAGGTCAGGTCAGGTCACATGAAGGGAGAAGGAACAGTTTATTGCCTGCATCACTTAACGTCCTGCCTAGCAATAAAGATGTAATGTTTAGAGAGTAGGAGGATACTTCACCCAAATTGGGGTATATACAGTGCCTTGCGAAAGTATTCGGCCCCCTTGAACTTTGCGACCTTTTGCCACATTTCAGGCTTCAAACATAAAGATATAAAACTGTATTTTTTTGTGAAGAATCAACAACAAGTGGGACACAATCATGAAGTGGAACGACATTTATTGGATATTTCAAACTTTTTTAACAAATCAAAAACTGAAAAATTGGGCGTGCAAAATTATTCAGCCCCTTTACTTTCAGTGCAGCAAACTCTCTCCAGAAGTTCAGTGAGGATCTCTGAATGATCCAATGTTGACCTAATGATGATAAATACAATCCACCTGTGTGTAATCAAGTCTCCGTATAAATGCACCTGCACTGTGATATCTCAGAGGTCCGTTGCGCAGAGAGCATCATGAAGAACAAGGAACACACCAGGCAGGTCCGAGATACTGTTGTAAAGAAGTTTAAAGCCGGATTTGGATACAAAAAGATTTCCCAAGCTTTAAACATCCCAAGGAGCACTGTGCAAGCGATAATATTGAAATGGAAGGAGTATCAGACCACTGCAAATCTACCAAGACCTGGCCGTCCCTCTAAACTTTCAGCTCATACAAGGAGAAGACTGATCAGAGATGCAGCCAAGAGGCCCAAGATCACTCTGGATGAACCGCAGAGATCTACAGCTGAGGTGGGAGACTCTGTCCATAGGACAACAATCAGTCGTATATTGCACAAATCTGGCCTTTATGGAAGAGTGGCAAGAAGAAAGCCATTTCTTAAAGATATCGATAAAAAGTGTCGTTTAAAGTTTGCCACAAGCCACCTGGGAGACACACCAAACATGTGGAAGAAGGTGCTCTGGTCAGATGAAACCAAAATTGAACTTTTTGGCAACAATGCAAAACGTTATGTTTGGCGTAAAAGCAACACAGCTCATCACCCTGACCACACCATCCCCACTGTCAAACATGGTGGTGGCAGCATCATGGTTTGGGCCTGCTTTTCTTCAGCAGGGACAGGGAAGATGGTTCAAATTGATGGGAAGATGGATGGAGCCAAATACAGGACCATTCTGGAAGAAAACCTGATGGAGTCTGCAAAAGACCTGAGACTGGGACGGAGATTTGTCTTCCAACAAGACAATGATCCAAAACATAAAGCAAAATCTACAATGGAATGGTTCAAAAATAAACATATCCAGGTGTTAGAATGGCCAAGTCAAAGTCCAGACCTGAATCCAATCGAGAATCTGTGGAAAGAACTGAAAACTGCTGTTCACTAATGGTCTCCATCCAACCTCACTGCGATCGAGCTGTTTTGCAAGGAGTAATGGGGAAAAAATTCAGTCTCTCGATGTGCAAAACTGATAGAAGCGACATACAGCTGTAATCACAGCAAAAGGTGGTGCTACAAAGTATTAACTTAAGGGGGCTGAATAATTTTGCACGCCCAATTTTTCAGTTTTTGATTTGTTAAAAAAGTTTGAAATATCCAATAAATGTCGTTCCACTTCATGATTGTGTCCCACTTGTTGTTGATTCTTCACAGAAAAATACAGTTTTATATCTTTATGTTTGAAGCCTGAAATGTGGCAAAAGGTCGCAAAGTTCAAGGGGGCCGAATACTTTCGCAAGGCACTGTATATGCTGATGGAAGGAGGTTTTCACTCAAAATCTCACGATACATGGCCCCATTCATTCCTTCCTTTACACTGATCAGTCGTCCTGGTCCCTTTGCCGAAAAACAGCCCCAGAGCATGATGTTTCCACCCCCATGCTTCACAGTAGGTATGGTGTTCTTTGGATGCAACTCAGCATTCTTTGTCCTCCAAACACGACGAGTTGAGTTTTTACCAAAAAGTTATATTTTGGTTTCATCTGACCATATGACATTCTCCCAATCTTCTTCTGGATCATCCAAATGCTCTCTAACAAACTGGACATGTACTGGCCGGACATGTACTGGCTTAAGCAGGGGGACACGTCTGGCACTGCAGGATTTGAGTCCCTGGCGGCGTAGTGTGTTACTGATGGTAGGCTTTGTTACTTTGGTCCCCGGGGTGAGATCTTGCGTGGAGCCCCAGATCAAGGGAGATTATCAGTGGTCTTGTATGTCTTCCATTTCCTAAAAATTGCTCCCACAGTTGATTTCTTCAAACCAAGCTGCTTACCTATTGCAGATTCAGTCTTCCCAGCCTGGTGCAGGTCTACAATTTTGTTTCTGGAGTCCTTTGACAGCTCTTTGGTCTTGGCCATAGTGGAGTTTGGAGTGTGACTGTTTGAGGTTGTGGACAGGTGTCTGATAACAAGTTCAAACAGGTGCATTTTTTTCTAATTTTGTCTGTCATAGTTGAAGTGTACCTATAATGAAAATTACAGGCCTCTCTCATCTTTTTAAGTGGGAGAACTTGCACAATTGGTGTCTGACTAAATACTTTTTTGCCCCACTGTATATATGTATATACAGTTGAAGTTGGAAGTTTACATACACCTTAGCCAAATACATTTAAACTCACAATTCCTGACATTTGATCCTAGTAAAAAATTCCCTGTCTTGGGTCAGTTAGGATCACCACTTTATTTTAAGAATGTGAAATTTAAGACAAATAGTAGAGAGAATGATTTATTTCAGCTTTTATTTCTTTCATCACATTTCCAGTGGGTCAGAAGTTTACATACATTCAATTAGTATTTGGCAGCATTGCCTTTAAATTGTTTAACTTCGGTCAAACGTTTCGGGTAGCCTTCCACAATCTTCCCACAATAAGTTGGGTGAATGTTGGCCCATTCCTCCTGACAGAGCTGGTGTAACTGAGTCAGGTTTGTAAGGCCTCCTTGCTCACGCACGCTTTTTCAGTTCTGCCCACACATTTTCTTTTGGATTGAGGTCAGGGCTTTGTGATGGCCACTCCAATACCTTGACTTTGCTTTCCTTAAGCCATTTTGCCTTTGGAAGTATGCTTGGGGTCATTGTCCATTTGGAAGACCCATTTGAGACCAAGCTTGAAATATATCCACATAATTTTCCTCCTCGTGATGCCATCTATTTTGTGTAGTGCACCAGTCCCTACTGCAGCAAAGCACCCCCACAACATGATGCTGCCACCCCCGTGCTTCACAGTTGGGATGGTGTTCTTTGTCTTATAAGACTCCCCCTTTTTCCTCCAAACATAACAATGGTCCTTATGGCCAAACAGTTATACATTTGTTTCATCAGACCAGAGGACATTTCTCCAAAAAGTACGATCTTTGTCACTATGTGCAGTTTCAAACCGTAGTCTGGCTTTTTTTATGGCAGTTTTGGAGCAGTGGCTTCTTCCTTGCTGAGTGGCCTTTCAGGTTATGTCGATATAGGACTCATTTTACTGTAGATATAAATACTTTGGTACCTGTTTCCTCCAGCATCTTCACAAGGTCATTTGCTGTTGTTCTGGGATTGATTTGCACTTTTCGCACCAAAGTACGTTCATCTCTTGGAGACAGAACACATCTCCTTCCTGAGCGGTATGATGGCTGCGTGGTCCCATGGTATTTATACTTGCGTACTATTGTTTGTACAGATGAACGTGGTACCTTCACACTTTTGGAAATTGCTCCCAAGGATGAACCAGACTTGTGGAGGTCTACAATTGTTTTTCTGAGGTCTTGGCTGCTTTCTTTAGATTTTCAATTATGTCAAGCAAAGAGGCACTGAGTTTGAAGGTAGGCCTTGAAATACCTCCACGGGAAGATGCTGGACGAAACAGGTACAAAAGTATCTATATCCACAGTGAAACGAGTTTACTGCATTTACACTTTATGTGTATTGCATGACAAATACTGTACATAGTTTAACAGTGCATGTAGCATGTGGAGGTCTAAGCTGTGATATTGTGATGGGTTTTCTACGGTTCTCCACCGCTCCAATAGTAACCATTAGATCACAATCTTTTCGAGACTAATGAGTAACTCACATCCCTGCTTTGTTTGATTATCTGTCATTAACAACAACTACCTCAGAGTAGCATAAAGATTGAGAGGAATTCCACAGTAAGAACTGATCAATTTGCTGCCTTGTCTACAAAGGTTTAGAGGAAATGAAAGGCTTTGGTTGTTAAGCTTTAACAGACTCCAAAACAATCTCTACACAACGTTCTCAACTTAGCGAAGCCTGATGAAGACAATTTACAGTTGTGAACGCTACACTACTTTTGCGAAGTAGTATATCTGGGTACTCAGACTAGGCTGCACTGCAATGTGTATCATACATTACTTCAATGTGTCCTCCAATAAGCCACTGCACAGGTCAGCTCACCCTTTTGGCTCTCAGCTCCTTGGTTGACCTCTTCAGAGCATCAGTGGTGAGTAAGCGATATCGGTCGGCGGCCGTGAGATGACACCGTCCGCTCTGCGCCGTGGCCTCAGAGACCTACACACAGCAAACACATTTCTGGGAATAACACACACACACACACACACACGTAGAGTATTACATCAGCGCTATGGCATCCCCTGATGTTAGAATGTCTGATTAGAGAAGAGAGTATAGGATTCATACCCCTTGACATATTGCACATTTTGTTGTGTTACAGCCTGAATTCAAAATTGATAAAATTGATGTTTTTTCCCTCACCCATCTACACACAATACCTCGTAATGACAAAGTGAAAACATGTTTTTATATTTTTTTCTCACATTTATTGAAAGTTAAATACAGAAATTGCTCATTTACATAAGTATTCACACCCCTTTGCTATGACACTCCAAATGGAGCTGGGGTGCATCCAATTTCCTTTGATCATCCTGGAGATGTCACTACAATTTGATTGTAGTACACCTGTGGCCAATCCAATTATTTGGACATGAATTAGAAAGAAACACACCTGTCTATATAAGGTCCCACAGTAACAGCGCATGTCGGAGCAAAAACTATACCATGAAGTCCAAGGAACTGTCTGTAGATTTCCGAGATAGAATTGTGATAAGGCATCATTCTGGGGAAGGGTATAAAACTATTTCTATTTTCTGTGCTTTTGAAAGTTTCCAAGAGCAGAGTGGTCTCCATCATTGGGAAATGGAAAAAAGCCCAAGCAAAGCTGGAATGGCTTCAGAACAAGAATGTGAAAGTCCATGAGTGGCCCAGCCAAAGCCTAGACTTGAATCTCATTGAAAATCTGTGGAAAGATTTGAAGATTGCTGTTCACCCCCACTCCCACTCCCACTTTAACTTAACAGAACTTGAGAAAAATCTGTATGGAAGAATGGGAGAAAATCCCCAAATCCAGATGTGCAAAGCAGATACAGACATACCCAAGACTACACAAAGATGTAATCGCCGCCAAAGTTTCTTCTACAAAGTACTGACTCAGGGTTGTGAATACTTATGTAAATTAGATTTCTGTATTTCATTTTCAATAAATGAAATTTAAAAAACTGTTTTCACTTTCTCATTATGGGGTATTGTGTCTAAATGGGAGAAAGAAAAAAAATATTTAATCAATCTTGAATTCAGCCTGTAACAACAAAATGAGGAATAAGTCAAGGGGTATGAATACTTTCCGAAGGCCCTGTATAAGACATGTTTCCTTCATATATGCCTTTGAAACATTGCATGCATCTTGTCTCACCAAAATGGGAGGTAAAAATGTTATTGTGTTGTGGGATCAAACTATCAAGCTCCTTATAGGTTACCCAGAGTTCAAATAGTCTTCCTTGCCTCTTTGCCAGTCTTTCTTTTGGAACTGTATGGCCAGCCTCTGGGGAGCCTGAATAAGGAATGTTTTAAAGTTGATTGGACACACAGTCAGGGGTATTTAATTCACCTTAAAAACCTTGTTATGATCTATAAATAGGAATTTGGTTTGTAATGCAAGTGCAGAGCCCAATTTAAAGTAAACACTTCTTGTTTTTGTGTACGGGAGAACTTGCAGATTTTTGGAGCTAAAGGCAGAGGTTTGCTATCAATACTTGAAGCTCTGCCGGCGAAACACTTGGTGGACAGTCAACACCCCAGTGAAAACAGGCCTGTCCAGTGTTCACTTCCTGTTTTAGGTGAACTCACTGCCGACGTCAGAGAACTGATCCAGGAGCCTGGCTCAGAAACAAACTGTCTCCTTCACACCCAGACATCAAATAGCAGAGCCGCTACGGGCTAGCCACCAGTAATACTGAAGCCACAGACCGCTTTTATTCTGAAATGTTCAGACGTGGAGGGATTGGTTCACAGGCTCTTATTTCACCATCACCACCCTGCTACATTCTCCATGATGCTAGGGTCTGAGATGGACAAAGTCTCACAGTCTATGGGTGGAAAAGACTTGCCTAAGTATTTATGTGAAAATGATTATAACTGTTAGACCTACTCTGTAGGTGCAATACTGATGCTAACTACCAGCAGAGCCAAAAGCACAAACACCAGGAAAAGCACAACAGGACAGTTATTTCACTATGGAAACAAACTAGAAACCACAATGGTCAGAGGCAAGTTCAATGTCCACGGCAACATGTTGATAGAAGACTCATTAGGAATGCTCTTAAGTCTGGCACTATAGGAAGTTACTACACTATAACGCAGCCAGTCCTAATGTTAGAAAACTAATAGGATTAGGTCAGTTTAGTACATCTAAAGCAGACACAGCCATTCAATAATTTAATGAAGACATCAGATAATCAAAAACCCTATTATGCAAATCTTACAGAATGACCTACACCATCCATATTGCTCCATGGGGAAACATCCAATTGGAAATCAGCACTACTGTATGACACAACTAGAACTGTTTCCCTGGATCCTGAAACAAATGCACAATGTGTGCTGTATTCCCCTGCCTTGCTTAAGGACATAGACAACACCAAGGTCCCTGAAAGTCACCAACTCTATCTGAATACATTCTATGAAAACATTCAATATGAGTGTTTTGAGTAGTTTCAAGTTTTATGTCACATGCACAAGTACAGTGACAAGCTTAACTTGCAAGCCATATCCAACAGTGAAGTATTCAATAACTAATAAAATAAAATAACTAATAAAATAATCTATTTTTTTAAAAACAAGAGAAATAAGAGAGGAAGATATTGTGGCGAAGGTCCTTGTAAGGCAGGGTTTACACACACAAACACACACCACCAGTCCAAGTGAAGGGTTGAAACAGTTTATTAATATCAGGCTAAAGCAACATGGCTAATATACCAAAACTCAAAACAAACAGAGTAAACACTTTGTCACCAGTGGAAGGTCCTCTAATCTTGGTCTTTGGGGGTTCAAACCTTGTTGAAATCACAATTTCCTTTTTTCTTAAAAACCTCCTTCACCATATGCTCTGTCTTTCCAATAACCTCCTACGCCTTCACCTGCCAAGGTCAAAAAAAGAAAATAATAATAATAATAAAAAAGAAAAGAAAAGAAAGACTATGAAAGACAACCCAGGGCGAGGTTCAGTAGAGGCACTGATTGGTTTCACCTGTCTGCAGTTTGGCTCTGATTACAAGTGGAGACAGGTGTGCCTGTTCTGATGCAGTCTCTGGGGAATACTTCACATTGCTGTCCGTGGCCCTGGCAGCCAAAAAACAAAGAAACCTCACAGGCACATAATGTCCATCTACCACACAAGCCCTGAAACCGCTACACAATATACAGAGTCAATGCCAGTACCAAATTTACAATGAGCATGGATACTGGAGTATTTGAGTACTGATTAGGAGAAAGTGACTGATAGTAGGATAAATGATAATGATAATAATAGTAAACAGTATGGCAGCAACATACGTGGTGGGTGGGTGTGTGAGTGATAGGTGGATATACATGTAAACAGGGCTGAAAAGTGACTGGTAGCAGGAATATATAAATACTTATGGTAATATGTAAACAGGAGTAATAGTGACCATTAGCAGGATAAATAGCTAGATACGAATGGTAATGGCAATCAATAATCAATGAACAGAAGTGTAGCGGTAGTGTTAAATATAATAAATGTTTATTTTAGCAGCGTTGGTGTGAGGGGGTCAGTAGTTGTTAACCATAAAACAGTCTTATGGTCAGGGGATAGAAGCTGTTTAGGAGTCTGTTGCTCTGAACATTGATGCACTGGTACTGCCTGCCGGACGGGAGCATTGAGAACAGTCCATGTCTTGGGTGGCTGGAGTCTAGTCATTTTTTGGTCCTTTCTCAGACACCGCCTGGCATGGACGTCCTGGATGGCCGGGAGCCCCAGTGATTTGCTGGGTCATCCGCTCCACCCTCTGTAGGGCCTTCTGGTCGAGGGCGGTGCACTTGCCATACCAGACGGTGATACAACCAGTTAGGATGCTCTCAATGGTGCAGCCGTATAAGTTCTTAAGGATCTGAGGGGCCATGCCAAATCATTTCAGACTCCGGAGGGAGAAAAGACACTGCCATGCCTTCTTCATGACTGTGCTGATGTGAGAGAAAAATGTTAAGTCCTCAGTGATGTGGACACAGAGGAACTTGAAGCTCTTGAGCTTGTGCACTGCGGTACCTTTGATGTGGATGAGGGTGTGTATCCACCCATGTTTCCTGTGGTTCACGATCCGCTCCAACGTTAAGGGGGTGGTTGTTGTCCTGGCACCACACTCCCAGGTCTTTGACCTCCTCCCTGTAGGCTGTCTCATCGCCATTGGTGATCAGGTCTACCACTGCTGTGTCATCAGTTGCACTCGTGTGTGGCCACACAGCCATGGGTGAACAGGGAATACAGGAGGGGGCTAAGCACACACCCCTAAGGTGCCCACGTGTTGAGGGTCAGAGTGGCAGAGGTGTTGTTGCCTACCCTCACCACCTGGGGGCGGCCCGTCCGGAAGTCCAGGATCCAGTTGCAAAGGGAGGTGTTCAGTCCCAGGGTCCTGAGCTTGGTGACGTGCTTGGAAGGCACTATGGTGTAGAACGCTGAGCTGTACTTGATGAACAGCATCCTCACATAGGTATTCCTCTTTTCAAGGTGAGAGAGGGCAGTGTGGAGTGCAATAGAGATTGCATCTTCTGTGGAACGCAAATTGCAGTGGCTCCAGGGTGTCTGCGATGATAGAGTTGATGTGTGCCAGGACCAGCCTTTCAAAGCACTTCATTATTACAGATGCTAGTGCTACAGGGCGGTAGTCATTGTGGCAGGATGCCTTAAGAGTTTATGGGAAAAGGAATGATGGTAGTCGGTTTGAAACGTGGGGATTACAAGGAGAGGTTTAAAAAGTCAGTGAAGACGCCTGCCGGCTGGGCTGCACATGCCCTGACGTCACGCCCTGGAATACCATCTGGCCCTGCGGCCTTACAAGTGGTGATCTGTTTAAAAACCTTACTCACGTCAGCCTCGGAGAGAGATCCCCCCCCCCCAGTCCTCCGGATCAGCAGGGGCCTTCATGCAGGGCTCTGTTGTTTTTGTCGAAGTGTGTGTAAAAGGCATTGAGTTCGTCTGGTAGAGAAGCATCATTGGGCAGATCATGGATAGGGCTTCCTTTCTAGTCCGTAATGTACTGTAGCCACTGCCACATACATTGAACGTCTGAGCCGTTATTGTTCTCCGATATTGTCATTTTGCCTGTTTGATGGCTCTGCGGAGGTGGTTGAGGGACTTATTGTACGCGTCTGTGTACTCAACCGTAGCCACAGAGATGGCTGTGATGGCCCTGTGAGTGGTAGCTCTGTCCTTTAGCTTAGCATGCATCTCAGTGTTAACCCAGTAATGCCCTTAATGTAGGGAGGGCTGTGAGAGTGTTGGTTAAAGCAGTTGTAGAAATGATGCTAACAAAAACAGACCCTGAGAGGGCAGGTAAGTGTCCAGGGGATATTCCAAACCAATTTTAGCTCAATGATATACCACTCTACGATATGGCAGGTCGTATCACAGGGTGTACTGCCCACCATGACTGTAGCGGGTGACGTGGTACAGAACATATAAGGGTACATTATAACACACACACACCCGACCACAGCTTCTCATTTAGCATTAGTAGGATGAGAGTCCTCTCACCTGACCGTACTCTTTCTATATGGCAACCCGTTGTTTACTGAAAGACCTGGGCAATGAAAAATAAACATCACATAGAGACACAGTTTCATCCAGGATATGTCAGTGAACTGCATTTAGGCTGTAATTATATCCCCCTCTCACCTTCCCTCTCCCTCTCTAAGATACAATAATTGGCAGACAGAAATAGGCTCACAGCACATACCTTGAAAGCTAATATCTCTAAACACTGATCAGATGCTAGACTGGAGCTGAAAGCTCAGCCATAGATCATTCTGTGTCACATACTCAGCATCCTTAGTGTATTTAATGGTTCTTGTGATGTCGACAATGCAAATTGCAGCCATACTGGGGCCATATACAGCCATACTTATCAGGTATGTACAGTATGTACAGTTGGGAGTTTACATAGGTTGTAGTCATTAAAACTAATTTTTGCCAACTCCACAAATTTCTTGTTAACAAACTATAGTTTTGGCAAGTCGGTTAGGACATCTACTTTATGCATGACACAAGTCATTTTTCCAAAAATTGTTTACAGACAGATTATTTAACTTATAATTCACTGTATCACAATTCCAGTGGGTCAGAAGTTTACATACACGAAGTTGACTGTGCCTTTAAACAGCTTGGACAATTCCAGAAATGTCATGGCTTTAGAAGCTTCTGATAGGTTAATTGACATCATTTGAGTCAATTGGAGGTGTACCTGTGGATGTATTTCAAGGCCAACATTCAAACTCTGTGCCTCTTCGCTTGACATCATGGGAAAAACAAAAGAAATCAGCCAAGACTTCAAAAAATGCTACCAAATACTAATTGAGTGTATGTAAACTTCTGACCCACTGGGAATTAGATGAAGGAAATAAAATCTTAAATAAATCATTCTCTCTACTATTATTCTGACATTTCACATTCTTGAATAAAGTGGTGATCCTAACTGACCTAAGACAGGGAATTTTTACTAGGATTAAATGTCACGAATAGTGAAAAACTGAGTTTAAATATATTTGGCTAAGGAGTATGTAAACTTACAACTTCAACTGTATTTATACAAACATAGGCTTCAGTAGGAAGGAACAAGTCATAGACTGTTCGCTCTACTACCGCACGGCAAGCGGTACTTCAACTACCCGGTCAACATTCCGCGTCGCTCCACAGGTACTATCACATTTTCATTTCACTTCACTACAGTACAACGGTTTGATTTGTTTGATCGTAGCTAGCCAGCTACATAGCCGTCTTTGTATCTAAGACAATTGTGTAGTCTAGAGCGATTTTCTAGGTTAGCTGGCCAGCTATTGTCGTTCTTTTAACGTAGCTAGCCAGCTAGCCCCCGAATAGCAGCACTGTAGAAACTATTACAGTACAACGGTTTGATTTGTTTGATCGTAGCTAGCTAGCTACATAGCCGTCTTTGTATCTAAGACAATTGTGTAGCCTAGAGCGATTTTCTAGGTTAGCTAGCCAGCTATTGTCGTTCTTTTAAGGTAACGCAACGCAATCAACCTGCTAGCTAGCCAGCTAGCCCCCGAATAGCAGCACTGTAGAAACTATTACACTCGACGGAACGACTTGATTAGTGTAGTGTCAACATCGCAGCCACTACCAGCTAGCCTACAAAGTCAACAACGCAGCCACTGCCTGCTAGCCTACTCCAGCAGTACTGTAGCATTTCAATCATTTTAGTCAATAAGATTCTTGCTACGTAAGCTTAACTTTCTGAACATTCGAGACGTGTAGTCCACTTGTCATTCCAATCTCCTTTGCATTAGCGTAGCCTCTTCTGTAGCCTGTCAACTATGTGTCTATCTATCCCTGTTCTCTCCTCTCTGCACAGACCATACAAACGCTCCACACCGCGTGGCCGCGGCCACCCTAATCTGGTGGTCCCAGCGCGCACGACCCACGTGGAGTTCCAGGTCTCCGGTAGCCTCTGGAACTGCCGATCTGCGGCCAACAAGGCAGAGTTCATCTCAGCCTATGCCTCCCTCCAGTCCCTCGACTTCTTGGCACTGACGGAAACATGGATCACCACAGATAACACTGCTACTCCTACTGCTCTCTCTTCGTCCGCCCACGTGTTCTCGCACACCCCGAGAGCTTCTGGTCAGCGGGGTGGTGGCACCGGGATCCTCATCTCTCCCAAGTGGTCATTCTCTCTCTCTCCCCTTACCCATCTGTCTATCGCCTCCTTTGAATTCCATGCTGTCACAGTTACCAGCCCTTTCAAGCTTAACATCCTTATCATTTATCGCCCTCCAGGTTCCCTCGGAGAGTTCATCAATGAGCTTGATGCCTTGATAAGCTCCTTTCCTGAGGACGGCTCACCTCTCACAGTCCTGGGCGACTTTAACCTCCCCACGTCTACCTTTGACTCATTCCTCTCTGCCTCCTTCTTTCCACTCCTCTCCTCTTTTGACCTCACCCTCTCACCTTCCCCCCTACTCACAAGGCAGGCAATACGCTCGACCTCATCTTTACTAGATGCTGTTCTTCCACTAACCTCATTGCAACTCCCCTCCAAGTCTCCGACCACTACCTTGTATCCTTTTCCCTCTCGCTCTCATCCAACACTTCCCACACTGCCCCTACTCGGATGGTATCGCGCCGTCCCAACCTTCGCTCTCTCTCCCCCGCTACTCTCTCCTCTTCCATCCTATCATCTCTTCCCTCTGCTCATACCTTCTCCAACCTATCTCCTGATTCTGCCTCCTCAACCCTCCTCTCTTCCCTTTCTGCATCCTTTGACTCTCTATGTCCCCTATCCTCCAGGCCGGCTCGGTCCTCCCCTTCCGCTCCGTGGCTCGATGACTCATTGCGAGCTCACAGAACAGAGCTCCGGGCAGCCGAGCGGAAATGGAGGAAAACTCGCCTCCCTGCGGACCTGGCATCCTTTCACTCCCTCCTCTCTACATTTTCCTCCTCTGTCTCTGCTGCTAAAGCCACTTTCTACCACTCTAAATTCCAAGCATCTGCCTCTAACCCTAGGAAGCTCTTTGCCACCTTCTCCTCCCTCCTGAATCCTCCTCCCCCCCCCCTCCTCCCTCTCTGCAGATGACTTCGTCAACCATTTTGAAAAGAAGGTCGACGACATCCGATCCTCGTTTGCTAAGTCAAACGACACCGCTGGTTCTGCTCACACTGCCCTACCCTGTGCTCTGACCTCTTTCTCCCCTCTCTCTCCAGATGAAATCTCGCTTCTTGTGACGGCCGGCCGCCCAACAACCTGCCCGCTTGACCCTATCCCCTCCTCTCTTCTCCAGACCATTTCCGGAGACCTTCTCCCTTACCTCACCTCGCTCATCAACTCATCCCTGACCGCTGGCTACGTCCCTTCCGTCTTCAAGAGAGCGAGAGTTGCACCCCTTCTGAAAAAACCTACACTCGATCCCTCCGATGTCAACAACTACAGACCAGTATCCCTTCTTTCTTTTCTCTCCAAAACTCTTGAACGTGCCGTCCTTGGCCAGCTCTCCCGCTATCTCTCTCAGAATGACCTTCTTGATCCAAATCAGTCAGGTTTCAAGACTAGTCATTCAACTGAGACTGCTCTTCTCTGTATCACGGAGGCGCTCCGCACTGCTAAAGCTAACTCTCTCTCCTCTGTTCTCATCCTTCTAGACCTATCGGCTGCCTTCGATACTGTGAACCATCAGATCCTCCTCTCCACCCTCTCCGAGTTGGGCATCTCCGGCGCGGCCCACGCTTGGATTGCGTCCTACCTGACAGGTCGCTCCTACCAGGTGGCGTGGCGAGAATCTGTCTCCTCGCCACGCGCTCTCACCACTGGTGTCCCCCAGGGCTCTGTTCTAGGCCCTCTCCTATTCTCGCTATACACCAAGTCACTTGGCTCTGTCATAACCTCACATGGTCTCTCCTATCATTGCTATGCAGACGACACACAATTAATCTTCTCCTTTCCCCCTTCTGATGACCAGGTGGCGAATCGCATCTCTGCATGTCTGGCAGACATATCAGTGTGGATGACGGATCACCACCTCAAGCTGAACCTCGGCAAGACGGAGCTGCTCTTCCTCCCGGGGAAGGACTGCCCGTTCCATGATCTCGCCATCACGGTTGACAACTCCATTGTGTCCTCCTCCCAGAGCGCTAAGAACCTTGGCGTGATCCTGGACAACACCCTGTCGTTCTCAACCAACATCATGGCGGTGGCCCGTTCCTGTAGGTTCATGCTCTACAACATCCGCAGAGTGCGACCCTGCCTCACACAGGAAGCGGCGCAGGTCCTAATCCAGGCACTTTTCATCTCCCGTCTGGATTACTGCAACTCGCTGTTGGCTGGGCTCCCTGCCTGTGCCATTAAACCCCTACAACTCATCCAGAACGCCGCAGCCCGTCTGGTGTTCAACCTTCCCAAGTTCTCTCACGTCACCCCGCTCCTCCGCTCTCTCCACTGGCTTCCAGTTGAAGCTCGCATCCGCTACAAGACCATGGTGCTTGCCTACGGAGCTGTGAGGGGAACGGCACCGCAGTACCTCCAGGCTCTGATCAGGCCCTACACCCAAGCAAGGGCACTGCGTTCATCCACCTCTGGCCTGCTCGCCTCCCTACCACTGAGGAAGTACAGTTCCCGCTCAGCCCAGTCAAAACTGTTCGCTGCTCTGGCCCCCCAATGGTGGAACAAACTCCCTCACGACGCCAGGACAGCGGAGTCAATCACCACCTTCCGGAGACACCTGAAACCCCACCTCTTCAAGGAATACCTAGGATAGGATAAGTAATCCTTCTCACCCCCCCCCTTAATGATTTAGATGCACTATTGTAAAGTGGCTGTTCCACTGGATGTCAGAAGGTGAATTCACCAATTTGTAAGTCGCTCTGGATAAGAGCGTCTGCTAAATGACTTAAATGTAAATGTAAATGTAAATGTACTGGAGTGACAAGTTAATGTCCAAAAGGCTAGTTAAAAGCTTCTACCCCAAGCCATAAGACTCATAAACAGTTAATCAAACGGTTTCCCGGACTATTTGCATTGACCCCCTTTTCTTATGCTGCTGCTACTCACTGTTTATCCATGCATAGTCACTTTACCCCTACCTACATTTACATATGACCTCAATTACCTCGAATTAACCCGTACCCCCGCACATTGACTTGGTACCCCCTGTGTATAGCCTCGTTATTGTTATTTTATTGTGCTCCTTTTTTAAACTTTAGTTTATTTTACAAATATTTTCTCACTGCACTGTTCACAATGGCTTGTAGTAAGCATTTCACGTTAAGGTCTACACCTGTTGTATTCGGAGCATTTGTCAAATAACATTTGATTTGATTTTGATTCTTTCATACTCTTCACATACATTGCTTCTACTCTGTTTATTATCTACACTACATGAACATCTCATTCCAAAATCATGGGCATTAATATGGAGTTGGTCCCCCCTTTGCTGCTATAATTGCCTCCACTCTTCTGGGAAGGCTTTCCACGAGACGTAGTAACATTGCTGTGGGGACTTGCTTCCATTCAGCCACAAGAGCATTAGTGAGGTAGGGCACTGATGTTGGGCAATTAGGCCTGGCTTGCAGTCGGCGTTCCAATTCATCCCAAAGGTGTTTGATGGGGTTGAGGTCAGGGCTCTGTGAAGGCCAGTCAAGTTCTTCCACACTGATCTCAACAAACTATTTCTGTATCGACCTCAATTTGTCATGCTGAAACAGGAAAGGGCCTTCACCAAACTGTTGCCACAAAGTTGGAAGCACAGAATTGTGTAGAATGTCATTGTATGCTGTATTGTTAAGATTTCCCTGGAACTAAGGGGCCTAGCCCGACCCATGAAAAACAGCCCCAGACCATTATTTCTCCTCCAGAAAACTTTACAGATGGCATTAGGCATTCGGGCAGGTATCGTTCTTCTGGCATCCGCCAAACCCAGATTCGTCAGTCGAACTGCCAGATGGTGAAGCGTGATTCATCCCTCCAGAAAAAGCGTTTCCACTAATCCAGGGTCGGCGAGCTTTACACCACTCCAGCCGATGCTTGGCAGTGTGCATGGTGATCTTAGGCTTGTGTGTGGCTGTTCGGCCATGGAAACCCATTTCATGAAGCTCCCAACCAACAGTTCTTGTTCTTGTGCTGACGTTGCTTCCAGAGGCGGTTTTGAACTCAGTAGTGAGTGTTGCAACCAAGGAAAAATGGCAGCTCTAGCAGGGCATACATGTTTTTTTATTTATTTTATTTTATTTCACCTTTATTTAACCAGGTAGGAAAGTTGAGAACAAGTTCTCATTTACAATTGCGACTTGGCCAAGATAAAGCAAAGCAGCTCGACACGCACAACGACACAGAGTTACACATGGAGTAAAACAAACATACAGTCAATAACACAGTATAAACAAGTCTATATATGATGTGAGCAAATGAGGTGAGATAAGGGAGGTAAAGGCAAAAAAAGGCCATGGTGGCAAAGTAAATACAATATAGCAAGTAAAACACTGGAATGGTAGATTTGCAATGGAAGAATGTGCAAAGTAGAAATAAAAATAATGGGGTGCAAAGGAGCAAATTAATTAATTAATTAAATACAGTAGGGAAAGAGGTAGTGTCAGGATTTGGCCAGGGTTGTTCCGGTTTTTGGTCACTAGATGCCCCCATTGTGCTTTTTGACCTTTTGCTTTCCCTTGATCCCCATTATTATTTGCACCTGTGCCTCGTTTCCCCTGATTGTATTTAAACCCTTAGTTTCCCTCAGTTCTTTGCTCTGTGTTTGTATGTTAGCACCCAGCCCTAGTATTCTGTGTACTCTTGTTGATCCCGGTGGACGCTCTTGTGGAATTCTGTTTTTTGTTCTTGTTTATTTATTTTTGAGAATCTTTTGAGGCTTTTTATGCTTTACCTACCACCTTGTGGATTTACCTTTTTGTCTTGGAGGATTACCTTGTGGATTACCTTGTTCTTGTGGAATTCCTTTTGAGGTTGTGGAGTTTCATGTTTTCCTGAAGGACTTCACTTTTTACTTTATTAAATACACCGTCTCAAGTACTGCTGTGTCTGCCTCATCTTCTGGGTTCTGCTGACTATTCGTGGCTCAGTTGGTTAAGTGACTGTTTCTCGCTCCGGAGACCCGGGTTCGTAACCGGGTCCTGACAGGTAGTTGTATGGGCTAAAGTATAGGTGGGATATGTACAGGCTATGTACAGGTGCAGTAATCTGTGAGTGTTTCCATTTTCAGAGATTTTTGTAGTTCGTTCCAGTCATTTGGAGCAGAGAACTGGAAGGAGAGGCGGCCAAAGAAAGACTTTGTTTTGGGGGTGACTAGAGAGATATACCTGCTGGAGCGTGTGCTACAGGTGGGAGATGCTATGGTGACCAGCGAGCTGAGATAAGGGGGGACTTTACCTAGCAGGGTCTTGTAGATGACATGGAGCCAGTGGGTTTGGCGACGAGTATGAAGCGAGGGCCAGCCAACGAGAGCATACAGGTCGCAATGGTGGGTCGTATATGGGGCTTTGGTGACAAAACGGATTGCACTGTGATAGACTGCATCCAATTTGTTGAGTAGGGTATTGGAGGCTATTTTGTAAATGACATCGCCGAAGTCGAGGATTGGTGGGATGGTCAGTTTTACAAGGGTATGTTTGGCAGCATGAGTGAAGGATGCTTTGTTTGCGAAATAGGAAGCCAATTCTAGATTTAACTTTGGATTGGAGATGTTTGATATGGGTCTGGAAGGAGAGTTTACAGTCTAACCAGACACCTAAGAATACGTGGACAACTACAAATACTAAGTCAGAGCCGTCCAGGGTAGTGATGTTGGACAGGCGGGCAGGTGCCGGTAGCGATCGGTTGAAGAGCATGCATTTAGTTTTACTTGTATTCAAGAGCAATTGGAGGCCACGGAAGGCGAGTTGTATGGCATTGAAGCTTGCCTGGAGGGTTGTTAACAGTGTCCAAAGAAGGGCCAGAAGTATACAGAATGTGATGAGCTGACTTGTCAGGTGGCATGCTATGACGTGCCACGTTGTAAGTCACTGAATTCTTCAGTAAGGCCATTATACTGCCAATATTTGTCTATGGAGATTGCATGGCTGTGTGGTCAATTTTATATACCTGTCAGCAACGGGTGTGGCTGAAATAGCTGAATCCACTCATTTGAAGGGGTGTCCACATACTTTTGTATATATAGTGTATCACAGTAATAGCAAGGAAAATATAGTTCTGTAACCCTTACTAAGAATGTTATTGTAGATTAAGTCATCTGTTGGTTTATTCCGTAGGTTCGATCATTTTGAATATCATCGCTACCAGTCCTAATCAATAATAATTTCTAAAATGATTAAATGTATTACTTCATTACGCTGCTGTCCATTGATTGCCATTACCATTAGTATTTATCCTGCTACTGTTCACTATTACTATCACGTTTTAGGGAAGACTCATATCCAGACATTGTCGACGTAACAAAAGTTTATTAGTAGAACAGGGGGCAGACAAAACAACAGGTAAAGGGCAAACAGAGGTCAGTAATCCAGATCAAAGTCCAAAATTGCATTATCAACAATTTACATTTTTTAAATTCTATTTTAAGAATAAGGCCTCTTTCTTTTGAAGCCATAAGGAGGCTAGTATTGGCTACATTTATGCCAATACTAGACTATGAGGATATTTTGTATATGAATGCTTCCACTCTGTGTTTGAGATCAATTGACACCCTTTACCATGGAGCATTGAGATTTATTTTAAACTGCAAAACCCTTACGCACCATTGCACGTTATATACAAGGGTTGGCTGGCCTTCTCTCGTCAATCGTAGGCTCAGTCACTGGTATACTTTTATTTACAAAGCCATTTTGGGTTTACTACCATTTTATGTAGGCATTTTTATTGTTCAGAAATGTGGTGGGTATCAATCAATCAAATGTATTTATAAAGGCCTTTTTACATCAGTCGATGTCACAAAGTGCTGTACAGAAACCCAGCCTAAAACCCCAAACAGCAAGAAATGCAGATGTAGAAGCATGGTGGCTAAGTAAAACTTCCTAGAAAGGCAGGAACCTAGGAAGAAACCTAGAGAAGAACCAGGGTTGAGAGTATACATGGCCAAGATGTTCAAATGTTTATAGATGACCAGCAGGGTCAAATAATAATAATAATCACAGTGGTTGTAGAGGGTGCAACAGGTCAGCATCTCAGGAGTAAATGTCAGTTGGCTTTTCATAGCCGAGCATTCAGAGTTAGACAGCAGGTGCGGTAGAGAAAGAGTTGAAAACAGCAGGTCCGAGACAAGGTAGCACGTCCGGTGAACAGATCAGGGTTCCATAGCAGCAGGCAGAACAGTTGAAACTGGAGCAGCAGCACGGCAAGGTGGACTGGGGACAGCAAGGAGTCAACAGGCCAGGTAGCCCTGAGGCATGGTCCCAGGGCTCAGGTCCTCCGGGAGGGGAGGGAGAGAGAATTAGAGGGAGCATACTTAAATTCCAAACTGAATTTGGTTAAAGGGCTTTTATGTACTCCGCACCATCGGCTTGGAACGCCTTACAAAATACTTTTAAACTGGAAGAACTTGTCCCGATTGGTGTTTTTAAATCATTGATGAATGATTGAGGCTGATTCCCTGGCCTGTCAATATTTTTAATTTGCTGTTTTATGACTTTGTTATACTCTTGTGAAGTCTATTTTTTTTTTTACTAGATTACCTGTAGTTTTTCATGTTGTCTGCCCTTAATTGTGTAATGACTTGGTGCTGCCTATCTTGGCCAGGACACGCTTGAAAAAGAGATTTCAAATTTGAATGATCCCTTCCTGGTTAAATAAAGGTTAAATAAAAAAAAATAGAGGTACAGAACGGCAGGCAGTCTCAGGGTCAGGGCAGGCAGAGGTCAATAATCCAGTGTGGTGCGACAAAGTACAGAACGGCAGGCTCAGGGCAGGCAGAATGGTTAAAACTGGGAAAACTAGAAACAGACAGGCACAAGGGGAATACCGTTGGTAGGTTTGACGAACAAAACAAACTGGCAACAGACAAAACAGAGAACACAGGTATAAATACACTGGGGATAATGGGGGAGATGGGCGACACCTGGAGGGGGGTGGAGACGAGCACAAAGACAGGTGAAACACATCAGGGTGTGACAATTATTACTGTTTACATGTATATCCTACCACCAGTCACTTTTCATGTATTAACCAAACTCAACTCTCCAGTACCCCTCCACATTAAATAAGGTACTGGCATTGACCTGTATATCAAATCAAATTGTATTAGTTACATGTGCCGAATACAACAGGTGTAGACCTTACAGTAAAATACTTACTTACTAACCAACAATGCAGTTTAAAATAATAAAAAAGATGAATGAGAATAGGAAATAAAAGTAACAAGTAATTAAAGAGTAGCAGTAAAATAACAATAGTGAGACTATATACAGAGGGGTGCCGGTACAGAGTCAATGTGCGGGGGCACCGGTTAGTCGAGGTAATTGAGGTAATATGTACATTACATTATGTACATTATTAAAGTGACTATGCATGGATGTTAACAACAGAGAGTAGCAGGTGTAAAAGAAGGGGGGTAATGCAAATAGTCTGGGTAGCCATTTGATAAGATGTTCAGGAGTCTTATGGCTTGGGGGTAGAAGCTGTTTAGAAGCCTCTTGGACCTAGACTTGGCGCTCTGGTACAACTTGCCATGCGAAAGCAGAGAGAACAGTCTATGACTGACTAGGGTGGAATGTGTACAGGAAGTTGTGTCGACCATGCAGAATCGCCATCTTCCTGCCCACTTTGTCATTTTGACTTTCCTCCAGGAGCTTATGACTGCATGGAAGTCCCCATCTACATTAAAAGTGTATATATCTCTATGGGTCATGACCAGTTTGCGGGTGCATCACCAGGGGTGCACCCTCTAGTATCGCAATTCATGAATGGTGCCTGCAGGCTATGGCCCCACAAGGCTCCTTCAGAACCTCATGACATTGCATTGCTTTCTTGACATTGCTATAAACAAAACAAATCCTACCTAGTTTTGTCTCACCTGGACTACTGCCCAGACATATGGCCATGTGCCACAAAGAGGACCTATCTCTCCTGGCTCACAGTAGAGGAGAGATTGACTGCATCACTACTTGTCATCACTACTTGACAGCTCAGACACCCATGCATACCCCACAAGACAATCCACCAAGTCCAGAACGGACTAGGGAAATGCACAGGACTAAAGAGCCATGGAAATCTACATGGAAATCTATTCCACATCAAGTAACTCATGCAAGCAGTAAAATAAGATTTAAAAAACAGATAAAACTGTGAGGAGACACAAACCCAGGCACACACACACATGTATACTCACACACACGCCAGCACACGCAGTCTACACACACTTATTCATGGCGGTATTAGAAATGTATTTTAAGAATTTCTCGTCAAACATAATAGCTTTTTGTGTGTTATGGAGAGCACACCAAAGTTCGCATTGTCTCGAAGCAGAGACTGGCACATTGGATTACCAACGCAGTGTCAAAATCATAAGCTGCAGCAGGTAGACCAACTCAAGACGACATGGTAGCCCTCTCCATCAGGGGTATGGCCACTTCATTGGCCCTGTTCAGAGGGGCCTCCCTGGACTCTTTCTGTGCTGTGGGAAGCAACCGTGGGAAGCACCTTGGTACAACACCGTTGCATTGGTCATTCACACTGGCTTGTCGTTAGGTTAGCTAATTGGCATGTCATGGTGACATCCAGATTCCAGATGGTGAACAACACTACAAGTTATTTCTCCCTTGCCCGTTGAAATAAACATCACTTTCTTTTACAAGGTTTAACTAGAGCCAAGCTGTTGTTGCCAAATAGCCAGCGTAAACCAGCTAGCTGGTAAGGGCTCATCAGGATGACTGACTAAACCAAATCCATTCATCTCGACTCTCAGCTGTGCGACATAGGTTATCAATTTTGGCTCCAGGAGTGTCTGTATAGCCTCTCCCTTTTGTGCAATAGGCTCCTTCCTGAATGTATACTTCTAATGCTGTCCCCAAGAGTTTCACGTTTGATTGACAATAGCCTGTACACTGTATTGTTGGAGAGCCTAGGTCAGGAGAACTCCAAAAGGTAGCATACCTTGGTATTTTAGCACGATGTCCAAAAACATCCAGTGTTGTCTTTATTATGTGTTACATGATTTGTAGCATTATGGTTTTGGGTTAAGATTATTATTATTTTTAAATGTAATAGCCTATCTTCGTTTCTAATCATAAAGAAGTGTTGTTTGATTCAGCCAATAATCATGATTGAAAGGTCAATAAAATATATGGCCATAACATTCTTTAGACAGATTTATCTGTGATGCACTTTGCCATACATAGACCTACACTATTTAATTTAGAGAAAAAGCAAACTCAGGAGTAGATATGTCTGTTTCAGGTGTTTATTCAACCATTTAGCCGTACAATTTCAAATTGATAAATAGTAAATAAATACATTATACATATAGAATATTTAAATCATTTTGTTATGGTTTGAAGCTGTTCAGTCCTTGGAACACTTGTCTCAGCTGCTCCAGAAACACCCGTGGAGACACCACTGGTTCACAGTGAGGGGCCAGCTGCTGAAAGCCCGGCTATGAGAGAGAATAACATATACATCCGGTAAGATCGTTGTAAATGTAAGCAATGTAATGGTAATTTTCATGGCTCTTTTGTTATCTCTGCCATATTCAGAATGGCATTATAGACTAAGAGCAATTCTGTGCATGTTTAAGGAAAATAACTTACCTTGGACCAAAAATTCAATCTTCTAATCAGTAAGCGTGCAACAGGATGCACACTACTCAGTGACGCAAGTCCCTGTTTGAAGTAGTCTGGTGTGCACGTTTCCTATTCAAAGTAACAGAAGAAAAAGGTTATAAAGGTACACATTGAATGAAATGACTACTGTATAAACTCCAATGTACATATTTATGCGTTGCTTACCACTAATGTGATGGGGATTCGGAGACACTGGCATTTTAGATCCTGTAGAGAAAAGTAAGTGTCAAAAGTACTACTTAAGTCGTTTTGGGGGGTATCTGTACTTTATATTTATATTTTTGACAACTTTTACTTTGACTTCCTAAAGAAAATAATGTACTTTTTACTCCATACATTTTCCCGGACACCCAAAAGTACTAGTTACATATTTTATGCTTGTCAAGACAGGAAAATGGTTCAATTCACGCACTTATCAAGAGAACACCCCTGGTCATCCCTACTGCCTCTGATATGGCGGACCCACTAAGCAAATGCTTTGTTTGTAAATTATATCTTAGTGTTGGAGTGTGCCCCTGGCTATCCGTAATTTAAAAAAACAAGAAAATTAGGCTGTCTGGTTTGCTTAATATAAGACATTTTCAATTATTTCTACTTTTACTTTTGATACTTAAGTATATTTGAGCAATTACATGTATTTTTGATACTTAAGTATATTTAAAAGCAAATACTTTTAGACTTTACTCAAGTAATATGTTACTGGGTGACTTTTACTTGAGTCACTCTCTATTAAGGTCTTTACTTTTACTCAAGTATGACAATTGGATACAGAACTGTTTACTATAACCACTGTATTGCAATACAAAACATACACTTAGGTCAATATTCCTCTATCAGAGAGCAATGCATTACGTTAGGACTGAATATACTGATATGAAATATGCTTTGCAGATTGAAATAACACAACAGAGGAAGTTAGGTCAGCCTGCTGTGGTCGGCTGTTGTAGCTGTGTGTATTCTGATTAAGGTTAGCAATGTCACAAGACAGATTAGAGATTATTTAGCTCTTTGCTCAAAAGGGGTGTTTCATGAAGTGCACAGTGTACACAAGAATCAGACTGGCACTGAGATGTTTTTTTTAAAAGATAGAGTGTAATGAAGTGAAGAAAAGATTAAGCCAATTATCTGAGATTGTTATGGACTCACCATTCCAGATGTGCTGCAGCCTTCATGACAGTTCTGTTGTTCAGGAAACACAGGTGACATTAGTTACATTACTTTAATCGCTACAACAAGTCGGGACTTGAACATTTGTTAAAAGGTTTTAGTGTAATAATAACTATCTTACCTTAAGTACATGTTTAATTGTATTGATATCATTATCATATTCAGTTCTTCCTTGAAGTGGTGCTGGAGATGAGGTGGCCAAACTAATCATCATTGAGAGCAGCATAAGAAGCATTATGCGTTTGTGCATTGCCATTTCTCTATTGATAAACCCGAATAAACAACTGGTTCCCAATGATTTGATTCTGGACCTGTATGGCAGCTTTTAAGGCCCATTATTGACATTTCCAAACAACTGGGGAATCCCTGATGCCAGTTTTCTCACTATAATTATTTGTCAGACTATTTTCCCACACAGGTCACTTTAGTCAGATGCCAAGGCATGAGTGCGATGTTTGCTACTGTCAACCACATATCACTGAAATCTCATTGTTTGTGTGGTATTTCCTAGAGTGATCTTGCATTCTGCTAGGAATATAGAAACAGTAATTATGTTGTACTTTTATTATCTCAACTATCAATTAATTTGCAATAAAGAGCCTTTGACAATCTTACAGACTAATAAAATCAGTGCCCCATACATTTGGCTCTCAATATCATTTCAAAACATACTTCGCATAACAAATTGAATAAATTGACAAAATGCAGAAGGTAGAGGAAAATCATAGGATTAACCTGTTGGTCTTGTTCCTGTTATTGGCAGTAGCCTCTCTCACCACCATGTTCTGAGAGGCTGCCTGGATTTTTAATTTAAAGACCCTTGCGCCCTTCGGTCTCAAAGTAGACTTTGATCTGAAGCCATTCTTGTGATTATTGTGACTTTGCCATTGTAATTGTTTGTAAACTTGTGTAGTCAAATATATCTATGATCATATGCTATCCATTTGTTGTTTGTATGCTGTTCTTTGTATGACATTTTAATATTTGTTTATTAACCAATGATATTAGGCCACTCTTGGCCATGATTACAGACACCTGTGTCTTTTGACACTATATAAAGGAGTCATCCCGCAGTTTTTGATTATACCCTGATGAAGACAGCTTGGCTGTCGAAACGTTGGTAATACAATTTTTGCATCTGAGCTCCTAGAGTGTGCGGCTCTCTTTTATTTTCAAGTTTTCTACTCCGCTAGCCAGCACATCGTCTTAATAGGTGCGTGTTTCTTTTTCTTCTAGATCGCTACATTGGCTAACACAATTAAATGTCAGGGCAATCTGCAGTTCAAACAGCAAAGCGGTCACCCCACCACCTTTTGGGGTAAATTATTGAAGAATGGGGCTGGAAAAATGGAACCACTCAAAATCATCGATGGATGCAAAAACTGACCTATTGGATGGATTAGTAAAAGCAAACTCATATTTTGGGTTCTGATGGGACTATACAGTTAAACTAAACTCCTAAGGCATTTATAAGTTATATTCTTAAATCAATGGCTGAATATCATTAATACAAAAATGGATGTAGTAACATAAAATACCATTACCGTTGGCTATAAAAAATATTATCTTTTACAATGCATGCTGATAGGTCAAATAGTTATCAATCGAAACATCAACCACATCATGCACAACACTTGGCTTTCCCCGTGATGAGCCGTGTACAGACAACACTGAAGCCCACAACATGGTTTTCAAACGAGGTTAATCTACATATCAACCAGAGAATTACTGACACGAGGTAGGAAAAAATAAAGATAAGAACTTGGGGTGAAAAGGTTATTTGACTCGTTGACTTTACGCAAAAATTTGTACAAATTTTTAAATAATTCATTTGAAGCCATCATCCTGTTAGTTATTGTAACGAAGATGCAGGCAGTCAGGAAGCAAGTGCAGTCAGTGAGTTTAATAAGAACAAACAGTGAATACACAAACAAGCGTATCGTCTGAACATGAACACAGAAACAATACTGCCTGGTGGGTGATTAAAACGTAGTGCTCGATAAAGGGGGAGTAAATCAGGGAATTGATGAAGTCCAGGTGTGCCTAATGATGGGTTGCCAGTGTAACCGGTGCTATATTGCACCGCTGTAACTCTTGCGTTGTGTGTGGTTGATTGAGACTATAGACGTGGACTTTGGAGATCAGGTAGTTTTAATCAAGCTGAACTCACTCTCTGCATACTGCATCTGCATCCAAAAGGAAATAAAACATTTGTAGAGCACATATGTTCTGAGAATCGTTGCTTCTTTCTACAACAGATGCACAATAGGAGGGACTGGGATCATTCGAGGAGCTAGCCATCGTTCACACATACAATAGCCTGCTAATACCTGAGCTAGCTATTAACCACATGTTGAATTCAGAATGTTGATATCATCCTAAAAAGTACAATTACAAGTGCATCTTAACAATACCATCCACTTATGAGTAACCTCTAAATATACATTATTCACGAACAAAACACTGTGTGTATGACTTTGTACTTAAAAGAATCAAACTTTTCTGAAGACAGAAAAAGCGTGCCTACCTCTCAGTGCATCAAAATGATTTGAGCACGCAGGGCAAAACGTACACACTCCCCTACTCCCAGGATGCGGGCATGCATAATAACAAATCAACACGACATATTAATATATGAACCTGGTGAAATTCACATAGTACTTTAACAACTGTTACATTCACGCCTCTTGAATTTCACCAACCTTGTAAAACAACAAAATAACCTACCAAGCTCAATGCTTAATTCTGAATTCAGCTCAAAGCTACCCATAGGGTTCAGGACAAGTGAAAGTTGGTCAGACCTTCAACTGCCCCTAGATGCATAGTGCCTCTTACACTATACCTACCTTCTTAGCCTTAAAAAAGTAATTCTGTACTAAATCATCTCTCTGTACTATGTTAAACTTACACCTTCTGGTGGATTGACTCTATTAGTCTCTTGACTGGTTTAACTACACTCCCCGCCCTTGTGCGACCTGCCACTGGGCTAGGGGCCATGGTGACTAACAGTGGCTCTGGCCTTAGATCATTGATCAGAGGTGGGCTTGAAGGAATCAGCTCCAGAATCTCAGAGGTGCTTCCCAGGTCATTTTCCTCAAGCAAACAAGGTTCTTCTGGCTCTGACTTTCCATCCGATGTCCAGAGCTCGGAGTAATCGCTTGAATCCTCCGCCAGCCAGGATGCACTTTCCTCCCCAGAGTCCTCCATGTCTTCCCTGTCCAGTGCATCACCGGAGTGGGTGACCTCTCCTGCATCTACATTGATTGAAGGCCCTGCAGCATCACTGTCATTAAAGTGCACTGAATCATCCATTTCAAATGGCAGGAAATTCACCTGCAGCAGTAGATTCCTGTGAACCACTTCTCTCTGCCGTAACGGTCTTGGATTATGTACGTGTGAGTTTGTGGATTGACTGAAGTCACTGTGAAAATCTCGGGGTTCCACTTGTCAGCCAACTTGCGGCGGCCCCTTTCACCCTTGTTTGCGATGAGGATACGATCCCCCATGGACAAACTGATGCCTTTAACCCGCTTGTCATACTCCCGACCTTGTCGTCTCTGTTGCTTGTCAGTGTGCCTTTGGGCAACACTCATAGCGTCCTTCAGCCCAGTGATCAGAGTCTCGACATACTTGTTGCAATCCACAACACTGGAGTCGTCCAAAACATTGAGGAACTTAACATCCACTGGTAGCCGAGGGACTCTACCAAACATGAGAAAGAATGGAGCATAGCCCGTAGTCTCGTGAACAGTGGCATTGTAGGCAAATGTTAATGACTGGATTTGTTCAGGCCAATGTTCTTTGGTTTTCAAGGGCAGACTCCTGAGCATGCTACCTAAAGTCCTGTTGAAGCGTTCAGTTTCTCCATTCCTCATTTGGTGATATGCTGTGGTTCTTGACTTTTGGACACCGGAGAGCTTAAGCAGTTCTGCTATTAGCTCACTCTCAAAATTTGCGCCCTGATCAGTATGGGTCCTTGATGCAAATCCGTAGACACAGAAGACATGATCCCACAGTTTACGACCTAGTTGCTTGGCTGTCTGGTTTCTGCATGGCCATGCATGGGCAAGTTTAGTGAAGTGGTCAGTCACCACCAGAACATACTGAGTTCTTCTTACTGTCTTCCGCTGTCCAAAAATCCAAACACACCAACTCCATGGGAGAGCAAGTTTTGATGCTCTCTAACGGGGCTCTAGCCGCTGACTCTGGAGTCTTTGCTAGAACGCATCTCTGGCAGCAGCGCACATACTCCTTGATGTCTCTCTCCATTGCAGGCCAGACAAATCTCTGTCTGACCAGAGCTAGAGTTCTAGCTTGGCCTTGATGTCCTGTAAGGTCGTGAATGCCAGTCATCGCTTCGAGTCTCAACACCTCTGGCAAGACATACTGGAACTTTCACCGGTTTGTGTGACTCTCCTTAATGACACGATATAGAACTACCTCTCTTAGGATCAAGCAATCCCACTTTTTCATCAGGAACAACACTTTAGAAGAAACATTGTATCGATCTCGTCTGGTGGGCCGTTTCTTATTGAAGACGAAAGGGATGACCTTGGAAGTCACAGAGTCTTGCAGCTGGAGATCTCGAAGTTCCTCGTGCGAGAGTTCAGGCAAAGTGTCAATACCAGGAGAAAGCAGCCGTTGGGTGTTGGAACCAAGCTGGATTGCTTGCATCTCCGTTGAACATTCCCAGTCGATATGGAGCTGACATATGGCCTTCACTTCAGCAGTGGTCAAAGAGGTTATCTCTTGGGGATAAGAAGCCCAACGGAAGGCATCTTGGACATCATCATTCAACGTCCCAACAGCCTCAGACAGAAGTGCTAGGTAGGACTCCCTCATCAGTCTCTGCGCGACAGTCTCTGCGAAGGGGTCGCGGCTCAGTGCATCTGCTACTGTATTCTTGCTGCCTGGGATACGCTTCAAATCAAAGCTGTATGGTGCCAGCTTGGCAACCCATCTTTGCTCGCAAGCGTCCAGCTTGGGTTTTGTCATGATGTACGTTAACGGGTTACTATCTGTCCAGACAATGAACTCGTGCCCCTTAAGCCAGTGACTGAATTTCTCACACACACTCCATTTCAATGCTAGAAATTTAAGTCTGTGTGCCGGATACCTTCTCTGCGACTTACTCAGGGTCTTGCTCGCAAATGCTATGGGCCTTGCCTTATCTTCACCTTCTGGTACTTGGCAAAGCACAGCCCCAAGACCATCCAAGGAAGCGTCAGTGAAGAGAATGAACGGCCTCTCGAAATCAGGGTGAGCTAGCACGACACAATTCAAAAGAGCATCCTTCAGCTTCTGGAATGCAACGACACACTCCTCAGTCCAATCCGATAGCGTCAGCTTCCGGAAAATCCCACTGTTACCCTTCTTCCCATCTCTTCCTCTTCTATTTTGACCCCCAGTGTGTGCAAACAAAGGTCTGGCTATAGCAGAACAGTCAGGAATGAAGTGCTGGTAATATAATACCATACCCAAGATTGGATTTCTGCCTCCATCAGCTGAGCTTGGCTCATCTTGGCAATGGCCTCCACCTTCTCAGGATCCACTGACACACCGTCCTCTTTAATGATATGTCCGAGGAATTTCACTGTTCTTCGTAGGTGCTAGTTTGAAATTGTTGGCTCTTAGACAGCTAAACACAACTTCAAGTCGCTGTAGAGCCTGTTCCTCGGTGGGTGCAAAGACCAACAAGTCATCTAGGTAACAAAGGAGATTTGAGAAGTTTAGGTCCCCAAATATACTTAACATCATTCTCATGAAAGAGGACGGGCTGTTACACAGACTTTGTGGCATGCGATTGTACTCATAAAGTCCCATCGGTGTGGTAAAGGCTGTGTATTTCTTGTCCTCTTCATGAACTGGAATATTATAAAATCCTGAGGTCAAGTCCTTGGTGCTGAAAAATGCACTGCCACCAAGGGCTGCGAGGCAATCTGCTTGATGAGGAAGGGGATGTGCGTCCTTCACCGTTCGTGCATTCATCCACCTGAAGTCAGTGCATAACCTCAAACTCCCGTCTTTCTTCCATACCATGACTAAAGGGGAAGCATACTCACTAACCGACTTGCATATAAGACCTACTTCTTCCATGTCTGTCAATACCGTCCTCAGCTTCAGGTAATGATCAGGAGGAACTCTTCTGTATGGTAGCCGGAAGGGTCTGTCATCAACCAGGTGGATACGGTGAACATAACCCCTGGCTTCTCCGCAGTCCAGATTATGTCTTGAGAAGATGTCTTCATATTTTGTGATGGTATTCACAAGCTTCTCCTTCCACTGGTCAGTTACCTGGCATCCATCAATGTCAATGTCTACTAATCCTAGATCAGACAGTCTTTTTTTCAGATTGTGGCAGCCATTGTCATCCTGCTTCTGTTCCATTGGGGTTTTCCTCACTTCATGAAGGCCCTGAAAGATTGTTGCATCCTCGACAGCCAAGCATGTAGACACATCGGCCAACTTCATGTTACGTCTTAGGGTGAGATGTTTGTCAGATCAGTTTATTACCTTACCATCCACTTATGAGTAACCTCTAAATATACATCATTATTCATGAACAAAACACTGTGTGTATGACTTTGTAAAGAATCAAACTTTTCTGAAGACAGAAAAAGTGTGCCTACCACTCTCAGTGCATCAAAAATATTTGAGCACGAGCACGCAGGGCAAAACGTAAGTACACACTCCCACAGGATGCAGGCGTGCATAATAACAAATCAACACGACATATTAATATATGAACCTGGTGAAATTCACATAGTACTTTAACAACTGTTACACCAGGACCTGGGGTTAGTAGACCGACGACGTCAAGCCTCGGAGGGGGATCGGGAGTAGACGTGACAGTAACCCCCCCCCCCCTGATGCGCAGCTCCAGCAGTAGAACGACTCTGGCCAGGAGGACGGCCCTAAGGGCGAAGATCGGGCCGTTCTGGACGGCGAAGGTGGAATTCTCAGATGATGTTGGGATCTAGAATATCATCCACCGGAACCCATCACCACTCCTCTGGACCGTACCACTCCCAGTCCACCAGGTACTCTCAAGGTGCATTAAAATGACGAGAGCCATAGGGAGGAAAACATACATTCTGACAAGCAGTCAATGCACAACAATTCAGATGGTTTTCACCAGAACCGGCAGCCCGGCTTGACAACTCTTCGCTACAAACGTTTGGCCGCTTAGTGGGCATACACATGAACCTATTCTAGCTGTGTGTAAATTAATGAGCTGCTAGCCCTTGATCATGAATCTCAGTTCCATTACATTTACACATAATGTAAGTCATTGGACTAAGTCCTCTTATGTCCCAACGTGCCCCAACCTGCAGTCTGAACATTGACACGCATCTCTTGTGGTACGGTTTTGGAAGCATTAGGACATTTTCTTTAATATCAGCTATGAATAATAATAAGAAATAGTTACATTTATATACACCTTTATAGGGTTAGTGTTCCCACACAGCCATATCGCCATGTTACACTTCGTGTTTACAGTAAACAGACAGAAGACACAGTCAACTACCTGTGCTAATTACTTGATTCTGTGACTCCAACTTTGTGGCAACAGTTTGGGGAAGGCCCCACCACAAACGTGTTGTCATTTTAAAATACTGTCGGCTGCAACTGTGTTAAAACAGTGTACAGTAAGTGGGTATTTTGCATTTATGAAATTATTTTCTTGTGATATAAAAGTAAAGGGATTCATGTTTTTAGAACTGTATCACAGTTGAGAATTGATTCACGTTCAGGAGAAATAGTGGTCTGGGGCTGTATTTCAAGGTTTGGGCTAGGCCCCTTAGTTCCAGTGAAGGGAAATCTTAACAATACAGCATACAATGAAATTCGAGACGATTCTGTGCTTCCAACTTTGTGGCAACAGTTTGGGGAAGGCCCTTTCCTGTTTCAGCATGGCAAATTGAGGTCCATACAGAAATTATTTGTCAAGAACGATGAGGAAGAACATGACTGGCCTACATAGACCCCTGACCGGAACCCCATTCTAACACCTTTGGGATGAATTGTGATGCTGACTGTGAGACAGGCCTAATCAACCAACATTAGTTCCCAACCTCACTAATAGTCTCGTTTGTGGCTGGAGGCAAGTCCCCACAGCAATGTTCCAATATCTAGTGGAGTTCTTTCCCAGAAGAGTGGAGGCTGTTACAAAAGTAAAGGGGGGGACCAACTCCATATTAATGCCAGTGGCAGGTCATTGGTAAAAATAGAGGGCTTAAAGAGCTGTCCTGCGGTACACCACTAAAGAAAACCCTCTGAGTTCTATTAGATAGATAGCTATGAATCCACAATATGTAAGATGGTTTTGTGATTAATAAGCCATCTGATTCAATGAAAGATAGAGTTGAATTTGTCTTTCTACCCATAATTTCATTTAAAGTACTCCAAAGTTTTTTATATCATTTATCTTGGCTTCATAATACATAATACATAATTGTTGAGTTTAGTCACATAATTTGTCAATTTACACTAAGGGGATAGTGCATAGGTGCAGAGTTATATGGTGCAATTTAAGATTCTCTCATTCCCCTTTTCTGTGGGGGTTGACCAAAATGTGCAATCCGTTTTTCTTAATCTATCAGGAATCCTTGTATTTTTGTATTTGACAATATGATACATTTTGCCTATCCCTACTCCCCCTCAACACTCATTCTAATGTTATATCTCTCAACTGCATTTTTCAATTCTTGATTCTCTTTTTTTGCAGGAATCTTCTAGCTTGGATGGAAGGATGGAGGAGGGAACAAAGGGAAGGAGTACAGAAGTTATCCAACCTGCTGACTAAGAAATGTAAATAGCTTATGTTTTGTGGTCTCTCTTTATCCCTCTCTGGTCTGTCTGCCTGACTGCCATATTACTGAGGCAACATTGTCAATGTACTTGCTAGAATAAATATAACTTAGTGAAGTCCTTAGGTAATGGTTAATCATGAGTTGTCTCTGTCTTTACAGTTCCTAAAACATGTCAATGTCCTGATGCATGGCCTTTACAGCAGTGGCTGGCCACCCACTTGGTTACCAGTGACCTATTCTGCTACATCCTAGGGTAAGGATAGAGCAGAAACACCCCTCCTTAAATCCATTGTCATTGACCATGGGTTTTGTGTGAAAATTGTTGTTTCTTCTCTTTGATACTCTGATGTTAAATGTGTATTGGTTCCTACTAACCAGCCTGGTAATAGCTAGGTTTGTACAAGTGTAACCGATGTGAAATGGCTACCTAGTTAGCGGTGGTGCGCGCTAATAGCGTTTCAATCGGTGACGTCACTTGCTCTGAGACCTGAAGTAGTTGTTCCCCTTGCTCTGCAAGAGCCGTGGCTTTTGTGGCGTGATGGGTAACGATGCTTCGTGGGTGACTGTTGCTTCGTGAGTGATGTGTGCAGAGGATCCCTGGTTCGAGGCGAACAGAGGGACGGAAGCTATACTGTTACACTAGCTATGCTGATGGTCATTAATGTTTTTTTCACTGCATTAGATCTCACTGAGACTGGATTCCCAAAAGACATGCTATTCAGCTCTCCATGATTGCCTGATCTTAGTGCAAATATCCAACAAGGAGAGGCCTTGCAGTGCGTGAATTGTCTCAAATAAAAAATAAAGGAACTTGACTCTTAAAACTGCCAAGCTGTCCTCAATTGGTTGAACCTCTGTCCGGGACAATGTCCTCAGGATTATGGAACAGTTTGTTTATAAAATGTTGTTTGAATCTTACAACATGTATTAGGATAAAACAAAACTTTACCATTTAAAGATGAGATAAAAATTGTCCAACTGTCAAATTTTGATATCCTCTTTCCAGTGGTGGAAAAAGTACCCAATTGTCATAATTGAGTAAAAGTAACGATACCTTAATAGAAAATGACTCAACTAAAAGTGAAAGTCATCCAGTAAAATATTACTTGAGTAAAAGTCTAAAAGTATTTGGTTTTAAATATACTTAAAAGTATCTAAAGTAAATGTAATTGCTAAAATATACTAAGTATCAAAAGTCAAAGCATAAATGATTTCAAAATCCTTACATAAAGCAAACCAGACGGCACCATTTTATTATTTATTTTCTTTACGGATATCCAGGGGCCTACTCCAACTCAGACATAACTTACAAACAAAGCATTTGTGTTTACTGAATCCGTTAGATCAGAAGCAGTAGAGATGCCAGGAATGTGTGTGAATTGGACCAAGTTCCTGTCTTGCTAAGCATTCAAAATGTAACTAGTACTTTTGGGTGTCAGGGAAAAGGTACATACTTTTCTTTAGGAATGTAGTGAAGTGAAAGTAAAAGTTGTCAAAAATATAAATAGTAAAGTACAGATGCCCCCAAAAAATACTTACGTAGTACTTTAAAGTATTTTTACGTAGTACTTTAAAGTACTTTACACCACTGCCTCTTTCTTAAAATGTTTCAGATTGATGACCAATGATTTAATGTCCCACTTCAATATAAAGTATTAAAAATATAAGATCCCAGAAATGTTCCAAATGCACAAAAAGCTTATTTCTCTCAAATTCTGTGCAGAAATGTGTTTACCATCCACCTGACAGGTGTGGCATATCAATAATCTGATTAAACAGCATGATCATTACACTTGTGCTGGAGACAATAAAAAGGCCACTCTAAAATATGCAATTTTGTCACAAAACACAATGCCACAAATTGTCTCAAGTTTTGAGGAAGCGCGCGATTGCCATGCTGACTGCAGGAATGTCCACCAGATAATATAATGTTAATTTCTCTACCGTAAGCCACCTCCAACTTTGTTTTAGAGAAGTTGGCAGTACGTTCAACCGGCCTGACAACCACAGACCTCGCCAGCCCAGTACCTCCACATCCGGCTTCTTCGCCTGCAGGATGGTCTGAGAGCAGCCACCCGGACAGCTGATGAAACTGTGGGTTTGCACAGAAACCGTCTCATAGAAGCTCTGTCCTCACCGGGGTCTTGACCTGACTGCAGTTTGGCTTTGTAACCGAAATTCAGTAGGCAAATGCTCACATTCGATGGCCACTGGCATGCGGGAGAAGTGTGATCTTCATGGATGAAACCCGGTTTCAACTATCAGGACAGATGGCAGACACGCGTTATGGCATCATGTATGGCGCCGTGTGGGGGAGCTGTATGCTGATGTCAACGTTGTGAACCGAGTGCCTCATGGTGGCGGTGGGGTTATGGTATGGGCAGGCATAACCTACGGACAAGAACACAATTGCATTTTATCAATGGAAATTTGAATGTACAGAGATTCCGTGATGAGACATCTCATGTAAATTTTGTGCATTTTTATTAAGATCCCAATTAGTTAATGCTGTAACGTTAGCTAATCTTCATGGGGTCCAACATCAATTAAGAAGACAAAACAAACAATTACAAATGAAGACTTGTCCACTAAAAGACCAGGCTCACCGGTAGGACCAAGTGCTCTGGTGGGCCATACAGAGAACTTTTCCTCTCCCCTTAACTTGCACCCCTTTTAATGCCATTTTGCTGTGGGGAAACCAGACAAAATCTCTCCGAGTACTCATCGACTCTGTGGCTGATGAGAGCTTTATGGACACTACTCTGGCGTCTGAGTTAGACATTCCCACTCAGCCCCTCACCATTCCCATGCACGTTAGAGCGCTGGACGGGCGCTCTATAGGCCAGGTCACCCACAATACCACCCCCATTAACCTACATGTGTCAGGGAACCACAGTGAGACGATCCAATTCTTGCTTATTAAGTTGCCTCAGGTTCCCATGGTGTTGGGATTATCTTGGCTCCAACGACCCAATCCCCTTAGACTGGTCTGCTGGTGCCATCATGGATTGGATCCCATTCTGCCACGCTTACTGCCTGAAGTCAGCGCAGCCTGCCACGGGATTAACCTTTGTTTAACTAGGCAAGTCAGTTAAGAATAAATTGTTATTTACAATGACGGCCTAGAAACAGTGTGTTAACTGCCTTGTTCAGGGGCATAGTGACAGATTTTTACCTTGTCAGCTCAGGGATTCGATCTAGCAAACTTTTGGTTACTGGTCCAACGCTATAACCATTAGGCTACCTGCCGCCTCAACTCAGTAAAATCTTTGAAATTGTTGGTGAAGCCCCAAAATTGCCCTCGCTAGAAGCATGTGTTTCAGACTTAAGGAAGTGGATGGCTGCAAACTTTCTACTTTCTACTTTTTTCTACTTTTAAACTCTAGGTCCCAAGAAACAAAGAGATCTTCTGTTGAATCTGACAATCAATCTTAATGGTTGTACAATCGTCTCAAATAAAACTGTGAAGGATCTCGGCATTACTCTGGACCCTGATCTCTCTTTTGAAGAACATATCAAGACTGTTTCAAGGACAGCTTTTTTCCATCTACGTAACATTGCAAAAATCAGAAACTTTCTGTCCAAAAATTATGCAGAAAAATTAATCCATGCTTTTGTCACTTCTAGGTTGGACTACTGCAATGCTCTACTTTCTGGCTACCCGGATAAAGCACTAAATAAACTTCAGTTAGTGCTAAATACGGCTGCTAGAATCCTGACTAGAACCAAAAAATGTGATGATATTACTCCAGTGCTAGACTCCCTACACTGGCTTCCTGTCAAGGCAAGGGCTGATTTCAAGGTTTTACTGCTAACCTACAAAGCATTACATGGGCTTGTTCCTACCTATCTCTCTGATTTGGTCCTGCCGTACATACCTACCCTTACGCTACGGTCACAAGACGGAGGCCTCCTAAATGTCTCTAGAATTTCTAAGCAAACAACTGGAGGCAGGGCTTTCTCCTATAGAGCTCCATTTTTATGGAACGGTCTGCATACCCATGTGAGAGACGCAAACTCGGTCTCAACCTTTAAGTCTTTACTGAAGACTCATCTCTTCAGTGGGTCATATGATTGAGTGTAGTCTGGCCCAGGAGTGTGAAGGTGAACGGAAAGGCTCTGGAGCAACTAACCGGCCCTTGCTGTCTCTGCCTGGCTGGTTCCCCTCTTTTCACTGGGATTCTCTGCCTCTAACCCTATTACAGGGTCTGAGTCACTGGCTTACTAGGGCTCTTTCATACCGTCCGTAGGAGGGGTGCGTCACTGGTGTGATCTTCCTGTCTGGGTTGGCGTTGAAAGTCAATATATATAAAAAAGAAAATTAAAAAAGAGTTCTTAACAAGGCGTGTTTTTTTTTTTACCCTTGTGCCGTGGTGGAGATCTTTGTGGGCTATACTCGGCCTTGTCTCAGGATGGTAAGTTGGTGGTTGAAGATATCCCTCTAGTGGTGTGGGGGCTGTGCTTTGGCAAAGTGGGTGGGGTTACAGCCTTCCTGTTTGGCCCTGTCCGGGGGTGTCATCGGATGGGGCCACAGTGTCTCCTGACCCCTCCTGTCTCAGCCTCCAGTATTTAAGCTGCAGTCGTTTATGTGTCGGGGGGCTAGGGTCAGTTTGTTATATCTGGAATACTTCTCCTGTCCTATCCGGTGTCCTGTGTGAATTTAAGTATGCTCTCTCTAATTCTCTCTTTCTCTCTCTCTCTCGGAGGACCTGAGCCCTAGGACCATGTCTCAGGACTACCTGACATGATGACTCCGTGCTGTCCCCAGTCCACCTGGCCGTGCTGCTGCTGCAGTTTCAACTATTCTGCCTGTAATTATTATTATTTGACCATGCTGGTCATTTATGAACATTTGAACATCTTGGCCATGTTCTGTTATAATCTCCACCCGGCACAGCCAGAAGAGGACTGGCCACCCCACATGGCCTGGTTCCTCTCTAGGTTTCTTCCTAGGTTTTGGCCTTTCTCTGGAGTTTTTCCTAGCCACCGTGCTTCTACACCTGCATTGCTTGCTGTTTGGGGATTTAGGCTGGGTTTCTGTACAGCTCTTTGAGATATCAGCTGATGTACGAAGGGCTATATAAATCAATTTGATTTGATTTGCATGTATCGTTTATATTTGTGTTCAGTGTAGCTATCTGCATCTATGAACACCTGTGTTTAAATGGAAGACAGACACCACAAATGTGTTGTCACAGAAAAATACTGTTGGCTGCAACTTGTGTTAAAACCGGTTAAAACAGTGTACAGTAAGCGTGTATTTTGCGTTTGTGAAATCAATTTGATATATGAAAGTAGAGGGATTTATGACTAGAATCATACCACAATTGAGAATCAATTCAAGTTTAGATGGAGTGTTTCGCTTTTTTGGCTACTAGAGCCAATTCGCCCTTTAAACAGAACATGTAAGGTCCTTGGACTAACACCAAAACGAAACCGGCTGCGCGCATGCGCCATCATGCATAAATGTATTTTGTCAACCCACACCAAACGCAATCACGATACGCAGGTTAAAATATCAAAACAACAATTAATTTGGGGACAGGTCGAAAAGCATTAAACATTTATGGCAATTTAGCTAGCTAGCTTGCACTTGGGTACCTACTTCTATAACCCAATGAGGAGATGGGAGAGGCAGGACTTGCAGCGCGATCTGCGTCACAAATAGAACTGACTTCTATTTTAGCCCTTGGCAACGCAGACGCTCGTTGGCACGAACGAGCAGTGTGGGTGCAATAATTGAATAATATAGATTTCCACATTTATTTTGCAACGCACGCAACGCGAGTGGTGTAGTCAGCCTGTAAGGAGTAAAGTTAGGCTCCTTTAGTCCAATATTGGGCTAGGCCTTTAATGCACTCGGTGTCCCAGTCTTTCTATGGATGTAATGTCTGTGGGTGTATTATGAAACTATTAGTGTATGCAGATGAGCAAAAAATGGTGCTGTAGATTTGTTTTTGCCATTGCTTGATATATTTTAAATGTGAGAATATGTTGCACTTTTAAGTTGAATTGGTGCCTATGAAAAAAATGTGAAATGTAATGAATAATGTTTTCAATATCCAACTTTATCTTCTGCAATACTTTTTACAGTAGGTAATAACAGAGGTGGAAAAAGTTCTCAATTGTCATTCTTGAGAAAGTAAAGATACTTTAATATAAAATGACTAAAGTGAAAGTAACCCAGTAAGATACTACTTGAGTAAAAGTATCAGATTTAAAAGTACAGTGGTGGAAAAATAACTACATGTTCATACATGAGTAAAAGTACAAGGTAAAAGTAAATGCTAAAGATCAAATTCCTTATAACCAGTCGGCACAATTTCCTTTTTTATTTATTTTTTTGAAAGCCAAGGGCACACTGCAACACTCGAACATAATTTACAAGGGACATTATCTTGATAAGTGTGTGAATTTGACCTTTTTGCTAAGCATTCAAATTGTAACTAATTATAGTAAAAAGTACATAATTTTCTTTAGGAATGTAGTGAAGTAAAATTAAAAGTAGTTAAAAATATAAATAGTAAAGTGCAGATACCCCTAAAAACAACTTAAGTAGTACTTAAAAGTATTTTTACTTAAGTACTTTACACCACTGAGTAATAAGCTGTAGTCAGGTGGTCAATACCAGGTTATGATTAGGTTTTAATTATGACCAGTACATAATATAGCCCATAATAAAGTGGTCAGGATTATGACCATTTTGGTCAGATAGAGGTCACAATTATGACCAACTGGTCATATGGTGGTTAGAGAAAGACTCCATAAAAAATTCAACCAAATTTTTCAACCAGTTTGCGACTGACATCTTTTCAACCAGATTCTGCCCACTGGGTCACCTGATAAGTATGCGTGCATGAGCATTGCAAAATAAGTTGACATGTTATTCAATCATTTCACCCACACCGCTTGCGCTCGTGTATGCGTAACCAAGAGTTAAAATAGAACTTGGTTTTATTTGAGGCGCTGCAAGTCCCCTCCTTATTGGATAGCAAGTCCACTCCTTACTGGATATCAGGAAGATACAAAGCCACATGGATGCTTGAAAGACAATCAAGGAGAGATTCATTAAAGATAAACTAAACTAAAAATGTACTTTTTCCCTCTTTTATCTGTGGATTAATCGTTGGAGTAGAGAAGCACAGCTTTGTATGACTCCAGGTCAAAATTCTACAAAGAACCAGCTAAACAGAGGACCATATGCATGTCAGGTTAAATAACCACCCAATTTACATCTTCCAGGTAAATGTATGGACATTTGCTTTCTGGCCCGGGCGTCAGTCAAACTGCAGTACCGAAGCAAGACTAAAGAAGCAGTCGAAACAGTGCTTCTAGACGGGAACCCGAGCCCCTTGGTGTGGATCACGGATGGACAACTCCAGTGTGTTAGCTAGGGCTGGGGCAAATGTGTGACACCCTACAGGCCCCGGAGGACTGAAGTTTCCCCATCCCTGAAATAGATGATTGTTGCGACTGTCAGTGAAAAGTAGAAGCCAAGCCTGGCATATTGCAATATTTCAAAATACAATCGCGGGAAAACATAGTTCAGAATGCAAATGGCTAGAGGAAAAATGGTAAAGAGAAGACAATGGAAATACCTATTCCTCTTCTCAACTTAATTTAGCGAACAGTGGGCTATAGCCTATCATACTGGCACCATGCAGCAAACCGCATTGGTCATATCCCCGGTGAGCACTCATATTCATTCTATATCATTGTTGGGTCAGTGCCACATAAAAGTTTGTTTTTGGATGGACATCATACTGTATTTGTGTCTCCCCTTCTCGTCAACCTATTATAGGGACCAGACAATGTCGTTTTTATAGATATGTTTGTCAGTGTCAGCAGAGTAGGCTTCCCTGTAATCAGTGGAGGCTGGTGACTAGAACCATTTAGGAGGATGGGAGACCCACAGTATAGGGGCGGAATGCACAGAGATGTCAAAGAGTATTTCAAAAATAGTCAAAGACTAATTCTTTTAAACTAAAGCATTTAATAAAGACATTTAAAATACAATATTATGGGGAATAGGAATGAGAGGTCGTCTTACACCATTTTGGAAAGGGATCACAGCAGTGATTGAATGACGGTATGTGGCATGAGTTGAGGTGTTCAGAGGCTTGACCAATGCAGGACAGGATTTGACTGGGAAGACAAAAAAATATACAAGACGACACACAATACAGTTAGACAAAAGAGCTAAGAATGAGTTAGTCCAAGCAAGGAGTAAAATCATTGATATGTAATAATGTGACTGTGTAAGTGATTGACTCTACATGCAGTAATGAGAGAAAATTGATAGGGTACTCACAGTGCTTGGAGGGGAAACATTCAATGTGCCAGTGGATGAGCAGGCACATGAGACTTGGCTTCAGTTCATGCCAAAAGAAAGTTGACAATGGTAGTGGAGGGGACTTAGCTGTAAATAAAAATGGCAGATACATTCCATTACAGCAGCGCCATCATAGATTTGGACAACGAGTTTCTCTATGAACTTTTTTATTTTTTATTTCACCTTTATTTAACCAGGTAGGCTAGTTGAGAACAAGTTCTCATTTACAACTGCGACCTGGCCAAGATAAAACATAGCAGTGTGAACAGAAAACAACACAGAGTTACACATGGAGTAAACAATAAACAAGTCAGTAACACAGTAGAAAAAAAAGAAAGAGTCTATATACATTGTGTGCAAAAGGCATGAGGAGGTAGGCGAATAATTACAATTTAGCAGATTAACACTGGAGTGATAAATGATCAGATGGTCATGTGCAGGTAGAGATACTGGTGTGCAAAAGAGCAGAAAAGTAAATAAAAACAGTATGGGGATGAGGTAGGTGAATTGGGTGGGCTATTTACCGATGGACTATGTACAGCTGCAGCGATTGGTTAGCTGCTCAGATAGCAGATGTTTAAAGTTGGTGAGGGAGATAAAAGTATCCAACTTATACTCAGACATCTCAAAATTCATAAATTCAAACACAGATTGCGCATCTCGCCCACTTGACACATTAAAGTAGCCCAAGAAACGTTCCAGAATAAAGCCCTGACCATCCACATACCTGAAGATAACTGACAACTGCAAGCAAACTGGTGCAGGTCCCAGAGCGGTGGGGCAATTTTTAACAGTTGAGGAGACTGAAAAATTATCTCGTTTTCATCCGATACAGCATGTCAGATTCCTAATGTTTAGGTGTAGCCTAGGCTGCTGCAACATCTATGTCATGCATTTTTGCTTGTGTCTGTCCGGAGTGATTATGTGTTATCCTCTTTGCTAAATAAATACCGGAAGAAAGTGGAAAGCCTACCTGAGCGCACGCGAAAAAAAGTCCTGGGTCAACTTCTCTGTAATATAACTTTTAATGGACGAGACGATGGAAGCAATCAAATCATTCGGAATGGTTTTCAACATCCCAGAAAAGACAGTCGAAAGTTCCATATGTTCAGCAAGTAAAGCATCATAATGTGCAATTACCTCTGCAAGCTCTTGTTAACGGAACTTTTCATATCGTAGTGTCCACCTAAAATAAAATTATTGCATTCCCTGCTTTTGTTTTTTCGTTTTTCTGAACCATCAATGTTCTTCATGTAGGGCTGGGCGATATGGCCAAAATGTAATTTTTAACCAAATGTTGCAATTGCGATTTAGATCAAAACACTTGGGTGAACTTTTGGAATCATGGAAATAGAATGTCTATTCTTATTCTATTGTTAGAATATAAATAATAGTGGCCACTTTGAATACAGTGTTGTTTGACATGACAACGAATGAAAATGCCATGGACGAGTTATTGTGACAGGTTAGGAACAAAAGTGATGTTCAGTGTTTCCTAGGGGACCATATAATCTTTGCCTACATTAAATCTTTATTCATGTAGCCAACATATTCATGCTTCGCCTATTCCTCTTTGATTTAGAAGATACTGTTGCATAAACTACATGCTGATTTAGGCCTAACAGGCTGTATTAGCTAGCAGCGTTTGCTCTGACTCGGTACTTGTATTAGCCAGCTAACACAATTTAGCTTAACTTGCTAAGAAAATAAAAACTAGCTGTTTGCAGATGTAAGACACACAAACTAATATTATAATTATAGAACGCTTGTGGATTTATACTAAGATAAAATTGGAAACAACATCGTTGTCATCAACATTGTTGCATGTGCTGCATTGACCATGCAGACTGACTGAAAGTGTCTCGTGGTCAAGCAACAACAAATGCGCTCCTTGAGTGACGGGGTGGGACTAGGTCAATGTGGTAAGCGGCATGGAGAGAAGGAGGAGGCTCAAGTAACGGAGTAAACTATTTTAAATGGACGTTACACACGGCGTATCACATTTAACAAACCAAACATTCAAATACCGTTATAGAAGGTAAAGTCAAAACCCAAACCGGTCCGCGCATCAATACCGGTATATAGTAAATTACTTTATACCGCCCAGCCCTATCTTCAGGTCATTGCACCCACCCACCTTTCAACCAAGGCTCAGACTTTCCAAAAAGCAGGTAAGACCAGCAGTACAGGCCGCCTGATGAAAGGATCCCTGTTCAACAGCTATACTTTTGATTCGAGTTAGTGTTGAACGCCCTCACCTTTTCATGTCATAATAAAACTGATCTATAACGACACAAGGCGAGACCCAGATGCAGACACGGGAAGCAGATGGTTTGAGCTCTGATATTTATTATACTCCTCAAGGGGTTGGCAAAAGGCAGGTTGGGGACAGGTAAGAGTTCATAACCAGGTCAGAGTCCAAAACAGTACAGGGTGGCAGGCAGGGGGGCTCAGAGTCAGGACAGGCAAGGGTCAAAACCAGGAGGATGAGAAAAAAGAGAGATTGGGGAAAACCAGGAGCTAGGAGAAAACTGCTGGTTGATTTGACAAACAAGACAAACACAGGCATAAATACACGGGATAATGGAGAAGATGGGCGACACCTGGAAGGGGGTGGAGACAAGCACAAGGACAGGTGAAACAGATCTGTGTGTGACAAAAACAGTGTATTTTAATAAATTATTTGGTGACATATGAATATATTTAGTATAGTTTTAATGTTTCACAATTTTATTTTTATGAAATTTCACTGAGGAGGATGGTCCTCCCCATCCTCCTCTGAGGAGCCTCCACTGCCTGTAATGTGTTCAGTAGCGGGGCGTGGGTAAAATCACGCACCTTTCTCTATAGCTATAGAGAAAGGTGCAGCGTTTTTGTCCTCATTATATAAATGCTTGAATCTTAAAATGATTAAATCTTTAAAAAGGTATAAGTAAGGTAATACAGTAGATGTGTTTTCTCTGCCCTAAGGACCCTGTCACATCCTGATCTGTTTTACCTGTCTTTGTGCTTGTCTCCACCCCCTCCAGGTGTCACCCATCTTCCCATTATCCCCTGTGTATTTATACCTGAGTTCTATGTTTGTCTGTTGCCAGTTCGTCTAGTCAGGTCTTACCAGTGGTCTTTCCCGCCTTCCTGTTGCGCTACTTCTGTTTCCTAGTTTTTCCTGGTTCTGACCATTCTGCCTGCTGTCCTGTACCTGCCTGACTCTGACCTGATCACGAACCTTTGCCTTCCCTGTGTTATTAATAAATACTCTGAGAACTGTACTATCTGCCTCCCATGTCTGCATCTGGGTCATATCCTAAGTTGTGATAGACCCAATGTATTTCAGCACCCATCTGGACCAGGATGGAGAGTCAAGTTGCAGTATTTCCATTGAATAGGATGTAGTGAATGGACATGTAAAAAATAAAAAATAAATCAGTTGTAGCCTATTTGACATGGAAGTTCACTGTCACCCTATATCCATTCGCTTTGCTGTTACTGTTTCCTGTGGAGAGGCCAATGTTACATGTTGTTGGTGAGTGGGGCCATAAATAGACTGCTGCAGAAAGATCGCACAGCATAAATTGGGCTCCATCTTTTGGCATAGTAGTGGAATTACTGAAGATGTCCAATAATGCTTTCTTGTTTAGGGTTTTATATCTCTGGCATATGTTGGGTTTTATGTGTTAAAATCAAGCTTTATTTATAGACAGACATGGAATGCAATACAATGTGCATTACAGGAAAAAATGAATAAAAACAAGGAAAAAAGAAACTGAGATATTTACTACGCAAACACAAGAGGATAAACTAAAGAATGAGTCCCTCTGTATCAGCCTCAGAGAGAAATGGTCGCACAGTGGCAATGTTCCTCAGGTGGTAAAAAGCTAATTTGGTCACATTCCTAATGTGTGATTCAAAATTGACTTCAGTCTAAAATAACACCTAGGTTTTTTTTACCAGGTGTTTTATCTTTATTGCTTGTGAATTAAAATATGTGGCCAGATTCTCTCTCTGTGCTTTGGCTCCAACAATAAGTACCTCAGTCTTGTCTTGATTTAGCTGCTGGAAGTTATGATCCATCAAAGTAATTCAATCACTAATACAGTCTAATAATTTATCCATGGAGCTAAAATCCTTTGGTGACACGGAAATGAAAAGTTGTGTGTCAGCTGCATAACAGTCATAATCAATGCTGTGCTTTCTGATAATGCTGCCAAGGTGTAACATAATGTAATGAAACTGGCAGGGAGCAGGTCTCGAACCCTCAACTTTCCAGCCCACTATCAACTGTGGCACAAAAGCAAGTGGCAGTCGATATCCGTGCTTATAAAACCAGGGTCGTTACAATATATAAACTGAACAGTACCGGACCCAAAACCGTGTTGCCACGACATTAGATAGGGTGTAAAAACTATTAATTAAATGCAGCAAGCTGCCAAATTGATGAGCTGCAATGACATACAGATGACATGAGTGAGAGGCAAAGTCCAATAGAATCAAACTGAGTAGCAATATGCCGATGAGCAAAATGGTCGACTGATCCCTTTATTTGGTAATTTAATGTATTTAATAATATATATACAAAACAAATTAAATATGTAGCTAATTTGTCCACATTTAGCTCGATGTTTCATCAGGCCAGACACTGTCATCAAAAACAGTACAGTGCCGGCATCGCTGATGAAACTCACGTGAGAATTTTCACCGCTTTTTCAAAATGACCTTCAAAAGCCCAGTGGTGTGTGATGCCCCGGTCTGGGCATGATTTTGTTTTAGCATAATTTATTGTGTTAAATAATTATACTGCACCCTAAACATAAACTACATGTTGTTTGTAAGTAAATAGTCTATAATTATGTAATATAATACTTGGATAACGTTGTAATTTATTTTTGAAGGATGTAATTTTACCCAGGCAATCTTTAAGTTTCTAAAATGGGTCCGTTTCTCAATGCATGGAGCAACTCATGTGTCAGTTAATTCGAGAAAATCGGAAATTCAACTGCATTGTTGGAGAGTAGCCGTGCTGCAATACCGGTTCTGACAGGCTAAATATATTCCTAGATTTGTCGTGGAAATTACATCTCTCCAACGAAATAAGATCGCTAAAATCGACAAAAGCTCAACAGTTTGGATTTGATCATTGCGGCCTCCATTTTAAAGCCAACTAGCTTACTACCAGAATTGTCAAAAATGTTAAGTGTTGCAAGAACAGCTTCAAGGTCTCTCCCCTCTCCGAACTGCTCAAGAAGCGTGTCCTCCTTGATAAAGAAGGTAAGTCAGTTAAAATTGTCCCCCAAATATATCAAATATGTTAGTTTAATTAAATGTTTCCAAGCGGTGTAACATGAAATGAAGGATAACTGATGGCTAAGCGTTAGCTCGCTTGCTAACTAAAAACGTTACATAAATGTCGCAGTTGGCTACCACACTAGCTAGTTACTAACGTAAGTTAACTAGCGTCTGGTAGTGGATAAAACGAATAACTAGCTAGTTAACAATTGTCAAGTCATGGTAGGTAAGTAACTGTTAAATAATTATCTAGCTTGCTAACTATCTTCCCAGCCTAGGCTTGAGCCTGGTCGGGTAGACGAACTAGCCAGCTAACGTTAGCTATGACGCAACTAGTAGTAACTAACTAATGTTAGCTAACAAGTTCACTTTTAGGTTAGCCAGAATGTTTTCTCATGTGTCCTTAGTACGTTTAGTTCATTGACGATCACAGTGGGGTTAAGTAACTAACGTTAGTTGGCTAGCTTCCCTCGTATAGTCTGATTGAATTTGAAGACTGCAGCAGAGGCTAGTCCTCTCAGGCAAGCTAATGCCATCTAGCTAACGTTACCTAACATGGATGTTTGTATAACCACCTCGTGTTATTTCAATGTGTTTTTAGCTAAATCCTCAACCAGTGAGTTGGTTAAAACTGACTTAAGCGGGGTGTCAAGACCTTTAGCTGGTTATAGACACGGTTCGTTTTATTGCGCAAGATAATGTTAGCATTAGCAAGCTGCTGAAGTTTACCGGTCTTGTTGTGAATGGGGGTGTCGTTCCTTGTTTTATGTGAAGAGAACATCTGTGACCTTCATTGTGGTGTTCCTGTCCACCCACCCTAGTACACCGCAGTCCTATGGCATAATGTTCAAATATCATAAGCGTGTGTAACATTATGTTTGGTTATCTATGTAACTATTTCACTCATGGACACCTTTGCGTTTCTTTATACCAAATGTGGATTGTCTATGCCCTGTGTGAATTGAAACTAGATTGTTTGAGTTTCTTCTCATATTAGTTGAAGAAGTTAAACAGATTTCACTAATAAGTAGTCATGGTAGCTAATCAATGTTGTTTTTTTTGCCAGGCTTGCTGGAATGGATTCCAACAAGATGCTTTCAGAGCGATGTCCAGACGTGACTATGCGTAAGTATTGTTAGTTATTTAACATTACTATACAACATCCATTCCTTTAACATCCATGAGCAGCTCTTAGCATTTGTACTTACTGTTTGACATTGTTTTACAGATCGGAGGCAATCAAAGGAGCCGTGATTGGAATTGACCTGGGAACTACAAACTCCTGTGTGGCAGTCATGGAGGGCAAACAAGCAAAGGTCGGTTGAAGTTTTACCAGTCATTTTATGTTTGTGTGACCTGTGTAATGAAAAGACTGTAGATCCCTTTGAAATTTTCCTCTTATAGTTCCTTTTCTAGATTGTTACTGATTAGTTTGTTGTGTGACAGGTACTGGAGAATGCAGAGGGAGCAAGGACAACTCCTTCAGTGGTGGCCTTCACAGCTGATGGGGAGAGACTGGTGGGCATGCCAGCTAAAAGACAGGCAGTCACCAACCCTAACAACACCCTCTATGCCACCAAGCGTCTCATCGGTCGCCGTTACGATGACGCAGAGGTTCAGAAGGACCTGTGAGTGTGTTTTGTTAAATTAGGCCTCAGACCGTACTAGCCATTGTAACGCATCATTAGTTGGAAAGTATTTTGTAGTTTGAGATGAATGTATGACATGGTCATTGTTGTGGCTTTACAGGAAGAACGTGCCCTACAAAATTGTTCGTGCTTCCAATGGTGATGCCTGGGTGGAGGCCCACGAAAAGTTATACTCTCCCAGCCAAGTCGGTGCCTTCGTGCTGATGAAGATGAAGGAGACGGCAGGTAAACTACCAATCAATCTTTATTGCCCCCCGGGGGAAAACTAGCATGGCAATTCTGTTCCCAACTACGCCTGCCTGTGTTCTAAAAACCTTGCTCATGGTAAAATTGTCTTGGTTTTAGAGAACTACATGGGTCACAGTGTGAAGAATGCCGTTGTCACCGTGCCAGCCTACTTCAATGACTCCCAGAGACAGGTAAGAGCCTTTCTTTGTCTGCTAAATCATTTGACTGGAACACACGGGTGGCCAAAAGCTATTCCTTTGCCATTGACTCACAGAATGGTGACCTAGCAAGCCTCTCAACTGATCAGTACATGTAGTGGCTGCCGTTTTACGGGCTCCTAACCTATTGTGTGTTTTTTTTTTTTTTTTTTTTTTTTCATTATTTGTAACTTATTTTGTACATAATGTTTCTGCCACTGTCTCTTGTAACCAAAAAGAGCTTCTGGATATCAAAACATCGATTGCTCACCTCATACTGGACAAAGATTATTTAACAAGTCGGACGCAAAAGGATTTACTTCAGACACCGGACAAGATCCGAATCCCCGTCATTCGCATGGAAAAGAGAAATATCGGACTTACACTACCGTTCAAAAGTTCGGGTCACGTAGAAATGTCTTTGTTTTGAAAGAAAAGCACATTTTTGTTCATTAAAATAACATGAAATTGATTATAAATACAGTGTAGACATAGTTGTTTTAAATGACTATTGTAGCTGGAAACATTAAAAAAATAAAAATAATGGAATATCTACAGAGACCCATTATTAGCAACCATCACTCCTGTGTTTCAATGGCACGCTGTGTTAGCTAATCCAAGTTTATCATTTTAGAAGGCTAATAGTACCCGCGAAACACTCGTCTCAACTTCAAAAGTGAAGCTGCTACTTCGGGATGCTGCCTTCTAGGCAGAGTTCCTCTGTCCAGTGTCTGTTCTTTTGCCCATCTTAATCTTTTCTTTTTATTGGCCAGTCTGAGATGAGACTTTGTTTTGCAACTCTGCCTAGAAGGCCAGCATCCCGGAGTTGCCTGTTCACTTTTGAAGTTGAGACTGGTGTTTTGTGGGTAGTATTTAATGAAGCTGCCAGTTGAGGACTTGAGGTGTCTGTTTCTCAAACTAGACACACTAATGTACTTGTCCTCTTGCTCAGTTGTGCACCGGGGCCTCTCATTCCTCTTCCTATTCTGGTTAGAGCCAGTTTGCGCTGTTCTGTGAAGGGAGTAGTACACAGCGTTGTACGAGATCTTCAGTTTCTTGGCAATTTCTCACACAGAATAGCCATAAATTCTCAAAACAAGAATAGACTGAGGAGTTTCAACGTTTGTTTGTTTCTGGCCATTTTGAGCCTGTAATCGAGCCCAGAAATGCTGATGCTCCTGATACTCAACTAGTCTAAAGAAGGCCGGTTTTATTGCTTAGAGGCTAGCTAAAGGCTAGAGTTGCCGCTTTCAAGGAGCGGGACTCTATCCCGGACACTTATAAGACATCCTGCTATGCCCTCTGAAGAATTGTCAAACTCCAGCCACCCTATTCATATATTGTTCTCTCTGCTACTGCATGGCAAGTGGTACCGGACTGCCAAGTGTAGGTTCTAAAGGCTTCTTAACAGCTTCTACCCCCAAGCCATAAGACGCCTGAACAGCTACTCAAATGCCTACCAGGACTATCTGCATACGCTGCTGCTCTGTTTATTATCTATTACAGGCCGACCGATTTAATTAGGGCCGATTTCACGTTTTCATAATCAGAAATCAGTATTTTTGGGTGCCGATATGCCTAATTTTTTAACATTTTTATAGCTTTATTTAACTAGGCAAGTCAGTTAAGAACACATTCTTATTTTTAGGCAGCTCGGGGATTTGAACTTGCAACCTTCCGGTTACTAGTCCAACGCTCTAACCACTAGGCTAACCGTTCTGCCCCGGAACAGGTACTTAACCCACTGTTCCTAGGCTGTCATTGAAAATAAAAAGTTGTTCTTAACTGACTTACCTAGTTAGATAAATAAAGAACCAGATTTTCACCATGTCAGCTCGGGGGATCCAATCCTGCAACAGTTAACTAGTCCAATGCAATAACGACCTGCCTCTCTCGTTGCACTCCACAAGGAGATTTTATTTTTTGATTTTATTGATGTATTAAGTTGAAATAAGTGTTCATTCAGTATTATTGTAATTGTCATTATTAAAAAATAAAATAAAAAATTGTCAGATTAATCGGTATCGGCTATTTTGGTCCTCCAATTATCGTCGTTGAAAAATCATAATCGGTCGACCTCTATGCATAATCACTTTACCTCTACTTAAATGTACAGTACCAGTCAAAAGGGGTTTTCTTTATTTGTACTATTTTCTACATTGTAGAATAATACTGGAAACATCAACTATGAAATAACACATATGGAATCGTGTAGTAACCGAAAGTGTTAAACAAATCAAAATATATTTGAGAATCTTCAAAGTAGCCACCCTTTGCCTTGACAGCTTTGCACACGTGGCATTCTTTCAACCAGCTTCATGAGGTTGTCGCCTGAAATGCATTTCAATTAACCGGTGTGCCTTAAGTTAATTTGTGGAATTACTTACCTTAATGTGTTTGAGCCAATCAGTTGTGTTGTGACAAGGTAGGTGTGGTATACAGAAGATAGCCCTATTTGGTAAAATACCAAGTCCATATTAGTGCAAGAACAGCTCAAATAAGCAAAGAGAAACGACAGTCCATTACGTTAAGACACGAAGGTCAGTCAATTCGTTAAAGTTAAACATTGAAAGTTTCTTCGAGTGCAGTCGCAAAAACCATCAAGCGCTATGATGAAACTCATGAGGACTGCCATGGGATTGGAAGACCCAGAGTTACTTCTCCTGCAGAGGATAAGTTCATTAGTTAACAGCCTCAGAAATTCAGAGTTCAAGTAACACAACTTGACATTAAAAAATGTTTTTGTTTTTTTACAACTCAACATTAACTGTTCAGAGGAAACTGTGTGAATCAGGTCTTTATGGTCAAATTGTTGCGAAGAAATCACTACAAAAGGACTCCTGTAAGAAGACTTGCTTCGGCCAAGAAACACAAGCAATGGATATTAGACCGGAGGAAATCTGTCCTTTGGTCTGAGTCCAAATTTGAGATTTTTGGTTCCAACCGCCATGTCTTTGTGAGACGCAGAGTAGGTGAACGGATGATCTCTACATGTGTGGTTCCCACCACGAAGTGTGGAGGTGCTTTGCTGGTGACTGTCAGTGATTTATTTACACTTCAAAAGGCACACTTAACCAGCGTTGCTACTTATTACTCAATCCTATCTGGTTTGCACTTAGTTCCAGTATCATTTGTTTTTCAACGGGGCAATGACCTAAAACACACCTCCAGGCTGTGTAAGGGCTATTTGACTAAGGAGACTGATGGAGTGCTGCATCAGATGACCTGACTTCCACAATCCCCTGACCTCAACCCAATTGAGATGGTTTGGGATGAGTTGAACTGCAGAGTGAAGGAAAAGCAGCCATCAACTGCTCAGCATGTGGGAACTTCATCAGGATTATTGGGAAAGCATTCCTAATGAAGCTGGTTAAGAGTGCCAAGAGTGTGCAAAGCTGTCATCAAGGCAAAGGGTGGCTACTTTGAAGAATCTAAAATATATTTTGATATGTTTAACATGCTTTTGATTAGTACATGATTCCATGTGTTATCTCACATGGCTACCTTGGGGCGATGGGTAGCCTAGTGGTTAGGGTGTTGGGCCAGTGACCGAAAGGTTGCTCGATCGAATCCCAGAGCTGACAAGAGTCTGTCGCTCTGCCCCTGAACAAGGCAGTTAAACCACTGTTCCTGTTCATTGTAAATAAAAATTTATTCTTAACTGACTTGCCTAGTTAAAGGATAAATAAAAAAAGTTTTTATGTCTTCACTATTACTCTACAATGTATAAATAAAGAAACCCTTGAGTGAGTACATATTACCTCAACTAACCTGTGCCCCTGCACATTGACTCTGTGCTGGTACCCCTCGTATATAGGCTCGCTATTTTATTGTTGCTCTTTTTAATTATTTGTTTTTATATTTATTTTAGTAAATACTTAACACCTAACTGCTTTGTTGGTTAAGGGCTTGTAAGCATTTCACTAAGTTCACCTGTTGTATTTGGCACATGTGACGAATAACATTTTTTAAATTTGATGTGTATAATGAGTAGCTAATTTTGTTTACAGGCCACAAAGGATGCTGGTCAGATTGCTGGGCTGAATGTGCTGCGAGTCATCAATGAGCCCACTGCTGCTGCTCTGGCCTATGGTTTGGACAAGACTCAGGACAGAATGTAACTACAACAACCCTACAAACTGCTTTTAACTTATGAGACCATGACCCTAACTTTTTTTTGATCCATGCCTAAAGGTGTTTTGGCTCATATTTCATACCTGTCCCTGATTTGTAGCATCGCAGTCTATGACCTGGGAGGTGGCACCTTTGACATCTCTGTCCTGGAGATCCAGAAGGGTGTGTTTGAGGTGAAGTCCACCAACGGAGACACTTTTCTGGGTGGAGAGGACTTTGACCAGCACCTACTAACCCACATTGTGAAGGAGTTCAAGCGAGAGGTGAGAAGGGGGAAAATATCCTGGATACACACCGTTCTATGACCAAGCGCATCTGCCATATTCACGTGAGCCAACCATTTTGATCAAACCTTTGATTTTTATTTTCAGTCTGGAGTTGATCTGACCAAAGACAGCATGGCTCTGCAGCGAGTGAGGGAGGCAGCTGAGAAAGCCAAATGTGAACTGTCATCATCCCTGCAGGTGAGTTTCATCATCCCACAGCAGACATTTCTCTCATTACCTATTTGGTAGGCTATTGATTAGTCTAAACAAGACCATTGTCAACAGAAGTAACTTGTTATACAGTCCCTGGACTCTGTCTTTGTTTGAAAATCTGCAATCCCACAGCAGTAGTGGGCTGTACAGGCCAGCCCTATGCCTGAGCTAGCTACAAAGCTGAGTGAAGAAGTCTTCTGGCCCAGACCACATTAGAGCAACTGTTTTAGTGGATGATGAGCTGTAGCAGAGCTGCTGTACCCGCACACTGGGGCAGTCCTACTCAAAGGGCTAACAAACATGCAATGCAGAGCTCTAGGTCGTGGTGATATTCAAATGTGGTTTTGTGCGATATTCCAAATGAATCAAGTCATGATTTATGCTCTTTCTGCTGTGGCTGCACGTTCCCATTTTAAAGGCTCTGCAGTGGCCATACAGCATTTACTGTGATGCAGCTTCTGCAGAAGTCAGAACATTCATACTACTTGGGAGCTGTCCATAAACACTCAATAAATTGGTCTGCACAGCACTACTCATAGTGATTCAAGGCTAATCTCTATAGCCACCCAGCTAATTAGTTTAGGCTATTGTTTGTGTATTGTACACTATGTAGAGGTAAAAATCAGAGTATAATGCTTGTATAGATATCAAGATGTGTATATGGAGGTTGTAATAGTATTTAAGACTGATATACAGTGAGCTCCAAGTATTGAGACAGTGACACATTTGTTGTTTTGGCTCTGTACTCCAGCACTTTGGATTTGAAATGATACAATTGCTGTGATGTTAAAAGTGCAGACCTTCTTGTCTCGACCAAAAGCCACCTCCAACGTCGTTTTAGAGCATTTGGCTGTATGGCCTCCCAACTGCAGACCACATGTAACCACACCAGCCCATAACCTCCATCTGGCTTCACCTGTGGGATCATCTGAGACCAACCACCCGGACAGCTGAGGAAACTGGGTTTGCACAATCGAAACATTTCTGCTCAAACAGTCTCAGGGAAGCTTCTCTGCATGCTTGTCATCCTCACCAGGGTCTTAACTTGACTGCAATTCAGCGCCGTAACTCACTTCAGTGTGCAAATGCTCACTTTCAATGGCACGCCGGAGAAGTAGGCTCTTCACGGGTGAATCCCAGTTTCAACTGTACTGGGCAGATGGCGTTGTGTGGGCGAGCGGTTTGCTGATGTCAATGTTGTGAACACTGTCTCATGGTGGGGTTATGGTATGGGCAGGCTTAAGCTACGGAAAACGAACACTTGCATTTTCTGGAAGCTGAATGTCCCAGTTCTTCAATGGCCTGCTCTCCCAGACATGTCACCCATTGAGTATGTTTGAGATGCTCTGGATTGACGTGTACGACAGCGTGTTTCAGTTCCCGACACGATCGACATCCTGATCAAGTCTATGCGAAGGAGATGTTGCGCTGCATGAAGCAAATGGTGGTCACACCAGATACTGACTGGTTTTCTGATCCACGCCGCCACTACCTTTTTTTGTTTTACGGTATGTGATCAACAGCTGCATATCTTTATTCTCTGTCATGTGAAATCCATAGATTAGGGCCACATGCATTTATTTCAGTTGACTGATTTCCTTATGAACTAACTCGGTAAAGTCTTTGAAATTTGCATTTTTTATTTATATTTTTGTTCAGTATAGAAGTGTTTAGAAACATTGTATTCTCAAAATAAACTAACTCAAATGGCATTTATTTTACATTTCTATTGGGCCCAATGTGAAAACTGATCAGAGTTGTGATAAAAGGACTACCTTGCTGTAACTGTTGGTTTGAGTTGGGGCTATTGTGGTTGTGTACGTTTTAAAACACTAATGGGGATGTGGAGTTCAAAGGGCTGTTGCCCAGTTTATTATTTCAGTTGAATTGTTGAGGATGTAAGGATGGGCTGGTTAACAAGGATGCAAAGGAAACAAATGTACATGAATCTCAACAATAAAATAATATTAGTGAAGTAACTTAAGTGATGTTTAAACATGAGTAAAGGAAATGCAAAAAGCAACTGGCAAAATCAAACATATGTCCTCAATCAAACGAGTGTATGAATTAAGAGCAATCTTACTTAAACTCATCCAAAAAATACACACAGGGTTACAAGAGAAGGTGTCTTGTAACAAAACACTTGCAAACTGAAACTGTAAGGTCTGCCACACTGGTTAGTGACAGGTGTGGGTATATGAAGGTGCTGGAGTCCCGCCTCTGGAGTGGGGTTGGACAGGGGATGGTCGTTGCTGAGGGGACTGTCGGTCAGGGTAGGGACAATTCGACTAACAGAAACAACCAAAACAAGCTGTAAATGCATCCAACAAATTTGTAGTCATTGCGTGCTACGAATGGGACCAAACCCTTAATGAAACTGTTTACAGGAAATGGATGAAAATACCCTCCAAGGTTCTGGAGTACAGAGCCAAAACAACAATGTGTGCGTCACTGTCCCAGTAGTTTTGGAGCTCACTAGGTTACCCCCTTTTCAGTGAAGATGGAAAAAACACTCATAGATCCTTGGTTCTCCCACAGACCGACATCAACCTGCCCTACCTGACCATGGATGCCTCTGGCCCCAAGCACTTGAACATGAAGATGACCCGCTCCCAGTTTGAGGGCATCGTGTCTGACCTGATCCGCAGGACAGTGGCCCCCTGCCAGAAGGCCATGCAGGATGCAGAGGTCTCCAAGGGGGACATCGGCGAGGTGCTTCTGGTCGGTGGTATGTCTCGTATGCCCAAGGTGAGCAGATCTCTCCCTGGTTCTATCCCACCTCTTCATCATGCTCTGCCCCCGTCTGACCACCCATCCTGTTGTCTTCTCTCCCAGGTCCAGCAGACAGTCCAGGACCTGTTTGGCCGTGCCCCCAGCAAGTCAGTCAACCCAGATGAGGCTGTGGCCATTGGCGCTGCCATCCAGGGAGGTGTGCTGGCTGGAGATGTTACTGATGTGCTCCTTCTGGACGTCACGCCCCTGTCTCTTGGTATAGAGACCCTTGGGGGGGTGTTCACCAAACTTATCAACAGGAACACAACCATTCCCACCAAGAAGGGCCAGGTGAGAGACAAATATCAGATTTTGTTCTGTCTGAAGCAGTCTGGTGAAAGCTATATTAATTGTATGTACTTCATCAGTGGTACTGATTCATTTTTCCTTGTGCTTAGGTGTTCTCTACAGCAGCTGATGGCCAGACCCAGGTAGAGATCAAAGTATGCCAGGGAGAAAGAGAGATGGCAGCAGATAACAAGATCCTGGGACAGTTCACTCTGGTAAGTGTCCTTAAACTAAGTATAGTATATTTTAAGTCTCTGTAGGATACTGTCTTACTGGTGTTTCTCTCATGCAGGTTGGAATACCACCTGCCCCACGTGGAGTACCTCAGATCGAGGTCTGCTTCGATATTGACGCCAACGGAATTGTGCACGTGTCTGCCAAAGACAAAGGCACAGGCCGTGAACAGCAGAGTAAGATCATCTAACAACCTGCCCTTGAAATACATGTTAACTTATAGTAGGTCTTCAATAGTATGAATTTACTTCGTCTAACACTGCCTTTTCCCCCACTTCTCCAGTTGTTATCCAGTCCTCAGGTGGACTCAGCAAGGATGACATTGAGAACATGGTTAAGAATGCAGAGAAGTATGCCGAGGAGGACAGGAGGCGAAAGGTAGGGTTGACAATTTTCTTATCAAGCATCGATTAAACTTTTATCAGTTACATCAACCTCAGGCTACTCCCAGCTGGAGTTGTGTTTTGATGACCGTGTGACTGTGAATGCTGACAGTTGTCCTTGAATCCGTTTGTTTTTGCCCAGGACCGTGTTGAGGCTGTTAACCAGGCCGAGGGCATCGTCCATGACACTGAGTCCAAGATGGAAGAATTCAAGGATCAGCTCCCCGCTGATGAGGCATGTCGGACATTTTATTATATTAATACATTGGTTTTAAAGGGCTTTTCAAAAAACCCAGACACTGAACAACAAAATTGACAAGAACAGATATGCATCTGAAACATCCCAAATATCAGGAAATTCCATAGTCCCAGTATTTGACTTTCTTCCCCCATCTTTCAGTGCAACAAACTGAAGGAAGAGATTACCAAAGTGAGAGACTTGCTGTCACGGAAGGATGAAGAGACTGGCGAGAATATCAAACAGGCTGCCACCACCCTCCAGCAGGCATCACTCAAACTCTTTGAAATTGCTTACAAGAAGGTAATTGTTTCAACACCCCAATATTGTCATCTTTTTTCCTTAACTTGCAGTTCTAACAGAGTTGGAATAAGCCTGGATTGTTTGCTTAGCTTGTCGAATTAGAACCCAGCATATTTTTTTTTTTACAATGGGTAAATTGAAATATTACTTATTTATTAACTGAGTATTTGTCAATTTCTTCCTAGATGGCATCAGAGAGGGAAGGCAGCAGTGGCAACAGCACTGGATCATCATCGTCTGAAGGTGGAGCTGGAGAGAAGAAGGAAGGCCAGCAGTAAAACCTTTGCGATTGTCATGGAGACGATGGGAACATGGACTGATGGGCTTGTGAGCGTATACATGTTCTGAACAGCGGCTATTGCCTTCAAGTCATTCTCACATACTGTGTTTTTGCAGTAAAATATACAGTGTAATGTATGTTCTTCCACCCCTTTAATTTAATTGTCAAAAACAATATATCCTGTCCATTTGAAAAACAGTTATTTGCATCTGTGTTTATAGCAATTATTTGTTTGTCGTACCGTGACGCCATTTGGGTTTCATTTGTACATGTAGCTCTGCTTCTGTCCGGTCAACTGACGACTCCAGTGAAAATGCAAAGAAGAAGCTTGGATATTCTCTCACTTCATCCTGTTTATCAAGTCTATCTGCTCTATGAAAACAGTATATATATATATATAATGAGTAAAGCCACATAGGTGTGGTTAAAGATTTTATTTCTGTTTTTAGACATTTGAATCCTTAAATGCTGATATTCCTTTCAGTACAGAGGAGCCCCGAGTTGGCTCATTCTTGACATTATCATGGGTCTAAACTGGGAGAGAATACTTTGCATACAAATAGAAACATCAAAGTATGATACATTTGTTTGTACATCGGTAATGTGGACTATACCAATGTGTAATTGGGTGAGGATGCACATTAACACATCTCACATTGTTAAGAATGTAAGTCATTGCCCTGGAGATTTTGTTTTGCCAGAGGCAGCATTTCACACAACAGCTATCAGACAAAGTTGACAGCAGTGGAAGAGGGGAAAAAATACGTCTGGTATGTGGTGGGTTTGTGAGCCAGGAGGTTGTACCGTTGCTAATTTTTCTAATAAAATAATAAATTTCAACGGGGTTGTGTTGGTCTCCTTTCAAATGAGGAATTTGTTCCTTTGGCAATCGGTGAGAGAAGTCTAACGTGTCCGGAAGTGACTTATGTATTCGGGTTCACTCAAACATCCCTTTAAGCTTTGCTTTACGATTTACAGTTACAGCTTGACTTCAGGATTGTATTTGGATTTGCTCTCCTTAAATATGCAATTGCTTTTGCTTCAGGGCATAAAAACCGCTGAAGTATAATAAGAACGGGAGATTGCATCCAAGATGTCCAACCGTTTGCAATGTAATCACCAAGGGCCCAGCGGTTCCGGTCTAGAAGCACAGTTGTGACTGCTCCTACAGTTTTGCTTCAGTACTGCAGATTAATTGACACCCAGCCTGGAAAGCGCATTTCCATACATGGCCAGATTGGAAAATATACTGTAATAAGACACTTTAATCATCACCTTTTGTGCACAAAACAGCCATTGAATTGTTCAAATATTTGTTGCTTAGGCCAAATGCTTTTTTCATTCACGGCCGAAGATATTAACATTTTATATTCATCCATTGTCTGCCATGTTTTGGGGGGAATGCTTTGCTGTTTGCACTGCTCCCTGTGAGTGCTGGCGCGTATGTGGTGTATATAAACCGGATGTAACCAGGATATAGACAGTTCATGAATCAACATATGGGTATATTACATTCAAAACAACAGGTGGACATCTTGGACACAGTCTCCAGTTTTTATAACTCAGTGTAATCTACTCACGTTTGCATATGCCGATTCATGGACAGTGTATATCCGGTTTGCATCTAGTTTATATGGACCAACATCACGTGCACAGGGAGCATTGAAGACATCTTTGGCTGTGCGTAATTGGTAAAAAATCGTCCTTAGCAAAAATTATTTGAATAATTCAATGGATGTTTTGGGCTCAAATGTGATGACTAAAGTGTCTTATTACGAATGTTCAAATCTGACATCTCTATGTCGCCATCTATGGAAATTGTCTTTCTGGGCAGGGCGTCAGTTAAACTGCAGTACCGAACCAAAACTGTAGGAGCAGTCGAAGCCGTGTTTCTTGACATGAACTCTGGCCCGTTGATTTAAAAAACTACAATCTGTGTCCTGAATTAGACTAGTGCCATGGCCGCCCAGCGATATGCCGTCCCAAAGTTTTTTTCCCCCGGTATTCCTTGTATAACTACCTGGCTAGCTGAACTATGATTGTTTTCGTCCTCATTGCTAAACTTCATAGATACTGCACCCTCAAATTCAAAACGCCTTTGCTATTTAAACAATCATGTAACTAAGAACTTTGCTGGAAAGAAACTTGAAAATTATGTATTGTTGAACTATCATGACTGGTTCGAACTATCTGTTGTGTTGTAAGACAATAGTGGCGAAAGATATCATTACTACTTAATGCAGATCCAAGTCCAGTTTTTGAGATCCACAGAGGGTGATGCAGGCAGCCCAGTACATCACTGGGGCCGAACTACCTACCATCCAGGACCTCTATCCAGGCGGTGTCAGAGGAAAGCCCGAAAATCTGCCAGGCTCCCATCGCCCAAGCCTTAGTATGTTCACTCTGCTACCGTCCGGCAAATGGTATCCTAGCATCGTCCATCGGACCAACAGGCTCCAAGACAGCTTCTACCCCCAAGCCATAAAATTGCTAAAGAGCCAGATTGCTAAAAAGTCCATTTATGGTACCCAAACTAGCTGCACTGACTCTCTTGCACTGCTCCTTCGCACACTCACTATGTATATATATACATACACACACACACACACACACACACACACACACACACACACACACACACACACACACACACACACACACACACACACACACACACACACACACACAATAGTACACGCTCACACTACATTGACACTCCCACACACATAACACACAATAACACATAATTTGCTGCTACTCATTGTTTATTTTACTCACATTATCTATCCTGATGCCAAGTTACTTTACCCTGCATTCATGTCCATACACTATATATACAAACGCATGTGGACACCCCTTCCAGTTCGTGGATTCCGCTATTGCAGCGACCCCCGTTGCTGACAGGAGTATAAAATCTAACACGCAGCCGTGCTATCTCCATAGCGAACATTAGCCTTACGGAAGAACTCAGTGACTTTCAACATGGCACCATCATAGGATGCCACCTGGTACTCCCTGTATATTGCTCCATTCTTTGTTATTTTATTCCTTGTGTTACTATTTTATTTGTATTATTAAACTCTGCATCTTTGGGAAGGACCTGTAAGCAAGCACTTCACAGTAAACTTTCTAATCGACCTGGCCGGGGTATCCTGGAAGGATATTGATCTCATCTCGTCAGTAGAGGATGCCTGGATATTTAAAAAAAATGCCTTCCTACCATCTTAAATAAACATGCCCCATTCAAGAAATGTAGAACCAGGAACAGATATAGCCCTTGGCTCTCCCCAGACCTGACTGCCCTTAACCATCACAAAAACATCCTATGGCATTCTGCATTAGCATCGAACAGCCCCCGTGACATGCAGCTGTTCAGGGAAGCTAGAAACCATTATACACAGGCAGTTAGAAAAGCCAAGGCTAGCTTTTTCAAGCAGAAATTTGCTTCCTGCAACACTAACTCAAAAAAGTTTTGGGACACTGTAAAGTCCATGGAGAATAAGAACACCTCTTCCCAGCTGCCCACTGCACTGAAGATAGGAAACACTGTCACCACTGATAAATCCACCATAATTGAGAATTTCAATAAGCATTTTTCTACGGCTGGCCATGCTTTCCCTCTGGCTTCTCCTACCCCGGTCAACAGCACTGCACCCCCTACAGCAACTCGCCCAAGCCTTCCCCATTTCTCCTTCTCCCAAATCCGTTCAGCTGATGTTCTGAAAGAGCTGCAAAATCTGGACCCCTACAAATCAGCCGGGCTAGACAATCTGGACCCTTTCTTTCTTAAAATTATCTGCCGAAATTGTTGCCACCCCTATTACTAGCCTGTTCAACCTCTCTTTCGTATCGTCTGAGATTCCCAAAGATTGGAAAGCAGCTGCGGTCATCCCCCTCTTCAAAGGGGGGGGGGACACTCTTGACCCAAACTGCTACAGACCTACATCTATCCTACCATGCCTTTCTAAGGTCTTCGAAAGCCAAGTCAACAGATTACCGACCATTTCAAATCTCACCATACCTTCTCTGCTATGCAATCTAGTTTCAGAGCTGGTCATGGGTGCACCTCAGCCACGCTCAAGGTCCTAAACGATATCTTAACCGCCATCGATAAGAAACATTACTGTGCAGCCGTATTCATTGATCTGGCCAAGGCTTTCGACTCTGTCAATCACCACATCCTCATCGGCAGACTCGACAGCCTTGGTTTCTCAAATGATTGCCTCGCCTGGTTCACCAACTACTTCTCTGATAGAGTTCAGTGTGTCAAATCGGAGGGTCTGCTGTCCGGACCTCTGGCAGTCTCTATGGGGGTGCCACAGGGTTCAATTCTTGGACCGACTCTCTTCTCTGTATACATCAATGTGGTCGCTCTTGCTGCTGGTGAGTCTCTGATCCACCTCTACGCAGACGACACCATTCTGTATACTTCTGGCCCTTCTTTGGACACTGTGTTAACAACCCTCCAGGCAAGCTTCAATGCCATACAACCTGGAACCTGGACTCAAACCCAGAATCTCTAGTGGCACAGCTAGCACTGCGATGCAGTGCCTTAACCACTGCGCCACTCGGGAGGCCCGTCGAGAGAGATATACATGGTTATCAAAACGTCACAGTAAGCCTACATGAAACAGCCCTTATTTTAAGTGTTTCTAAAATCCCTTATTGGAAAAATGAATGGTGGAAAACAATTGGAACCATTTCCGTTTGACCGCTAGGTTTCATGGGTATTATGACACCTCTACTGTGGGTCTCTACTTTCCTCATGCAATCCAGGAATTGTGCACAAATCGTTGCGACATGGGACCTTGCATTATCATGCTGAACCATGAGGTGATGGCAGGGGATGAATAACACGACAATGGGCATCAGGATCTCGTCACTGTATCTCTGTGCATTAAAATTTCCTTCGATAAAATGTAATTGTGTTCGTTGTCTGTAGCTTATGCCTGCCCATACCATAACCCCACCACCATGGGGCACAATTGCACGCTCCCTCAATTTGAGACACCTTTGGCATTGTGCTGTTTGACACATTTTAGTGGGCTTTTATTGTCCCCAGCACAAGGTGCATTTGTTGAATCAGCTTGTTGATATGCCACACCTGTCTGGTGGATGGATTATCTTGGAGAACTAACAAGGATGTTAACAAATCTGTGCACAACATTTAAGATAAATAAGCTTTTTGTGAGTATGGAAGATTTCCGGGATCTTTTATTTCAGTTCATGAAACAAGGGACCAACACTTTACATGTTGAGTTTATATTTTTGTTCATTGTATATAATACCATATTTTTTGTGAGAAAACCATCAGTAGAGTTGAAAATGCAAATGTATTTTGCCTTTGGTACATCACAAACACCCTTTAATCTGCAACAAGTCATTTGATGGAAACATAACTCTGCAGCATATTATTTTATGTGGATTTTAGAATATTTGCATGAAAATCTATTGCCAATTGGATCGAAACCTAGCTACAGCTGGTTACATTTATTGGAGGTAGGCCTATATGCTATGGTGCGTTCAGGGTTGGATGTCCGTTCAAAAGATGTTTCCCATTCGGGAACTCGTTTTTTCCCTAGTTCCCAGTTGTTTTGTACTCGGAAATCTCTGACTTCAGTGCGTTCATGACAACTGGGAACACGGGAAGAAACGAGCTCCATCTCGGGACCTCAAGACTCTCTTTGGAACTCCAATTTTCAGACTTGAAGATCACTAACGTCATGATTTTACCTTTTATTTGCCCAAATCAAAGTTGTCTTGAATGTAGCAATAGTCCACGGAAATGTGGACCAGTTATAACGTTTGACATTTCCGAGTTTCCTTGTTCAGATTATTACATGAACGCAGCAATAGCCCACATTTCTGGGAGGTACAGACCTATCCCACAATTCACTCCGGAACATGTATTCTATGGTGCCGAGGAGGACTATAAATCTGCAAGTGCCCTACCAGCGGTCTTTTTGTTTTTGCAGACTTGAGAAGGAAAGGAGGCCCTTTTTCGTTCATGGCAATGGCTGCTTGCGTTTATGGAACTTGGAATGTAGCTTGGCTGGCTGGCCGGCCTTGCTCTGGCCAAACGCTGCGGCGGTTAGATTCGTTCCGCAATGAAGTAGCTATTTAACGTTACCAAGTGAACAGATCGGAAGAATTAAGTTTTCGTCGTCAGGTAAGAGAAATGGCTAAAGTATTAAGTGTCAAGGAAGCTCCTAGCTAAACAAACAAAAATAATGCAAAACTAATGCTGCCTCTAGCCCTGGCTAAAATATATATAGATAGTAATTTAAAATTACGTCCAGCTAACTCGTTTAGCTAACAGTTGTGTTGCATTGGCAGCCATTTACTAGTTTTTGCGATAGGTTTCCAAGGCTAACTAGCCTGTAAAATGACTGGCAAGTTTCACATGCAAGGCCTAATGACACGTGGTGGCGTGAAAAAAATGGGCCTGGTTAAATACTGTAGCCAAGCTGGCTAGCCAATGTAAAACCGAGAACGATACCATTTGTTTTAATGCAATAACATTGTCGCAACTCAGGCATACCATGTCTTTACCCTCACAGGTTGTGCCACCATTCAGGTCTCCAGACATGAGAGGGCTGCAAATGGGAATAACACGATCCCCCTTCAAGGTAGTTGTCTCCCACATCCTTACATTAAAAATGAAAGGTTATTTAGGTTTTCGTGATTGGGTTGTTTTAGTAATCCAGCGGTAGTCAGCTGTACAGGCCAGCCAATGCCTGAACTAGTGTTACACTGCTGGAAGAGGAAGGCTCTGCTAACGTGGCCTGGTCCAGCAGACGCTGTTTTAGTGACTGTTGGTACTGAGCTGTAGTAGAACTGTGCCCTTCTGAGAGTGGTCTGCACCTACACACGGGGGCAGCCCTAGTAGAAGGGTTAACAAAAATACAATTAAAGCAATCCATATGTGTAGATAATTTATTTTAAGTCGTGACATTAATGACCTCATCCTTTGCATTTCATGTAAGCATGGGGACTGAATGAATCGCATCAACTCTTCAGGTGAGCATAAATAACAATTTTGTTTATACAAATGTGATGTACTGTGCCATGATGCTTATTTAACACATCATTCTTATTGTATGGTGAAGATAATTAATTTAAAAACAACTGAGCACTATATTTAAGGCCTGTTACTGTTTACCAAATGTTTTACATCGTTTCAGGTATTGTAAGTTTAGAATTTCCTTTGCATTCCAGGAAAGCATGCGCCGTCAACTCCATTGAAGGTGATTCAACTCTCTTCGATGCGTTTTGAAGGTGAGGATGGCTCAGTAGTTATAGCTAAACGGCATGAACATGTACATTGATGAGAGCGTTATAGCTTTAACCCAGCTTTCTTACTGTTGGTGAAGACTTTTAAACTCTGAGCACAATTTCTAATGGCTGGTATAGTCTACACTGTATTTATCTACTGCTCACTTGGGTTCTTATTCCTCTAATGTAGACTAAGCATGGAACTGCTGGGACTGGATTGATGGTTAAATGGAAAGGGTATTAAAGGTGAGGATGGGAATTGTAATAACTAAACATGTACTGTGCACTGATGAGAGCTTTACAGCTTTAACCCAGCTTTCTTACTGTTGGTGAAGACTTTTAAACTCTGAGCACAATGTAAAATGGTTAATATTTACATTGTAGTCCTACATGACTCACTGTTGGGACTTTAGTCATTTTATTCATTTGCATTTCAGGAAAATCCCAATTTGGTTGGACTGCTTGCATTTCAGCAGGAAATTATCCAGGTAAACTCCATAGCTGATTCAGAATTATTATAGCTACAAAAACATGTACTGTGCACAGAGCTTTATCTCTTTAACCCAGTTTAACTGACTTTGAAACTGAGATTATATGCACATCCCCAATGTCTGTTACTGTATACATTGTATATGAAGGTAATGTACTATAACGTCTACATTGATTTTGAAACCCTAGTGCCGTCATGAAAATGCACTGTGCGGTGATGAGAGCTTTATAGCTTTAACCCAGCTTTCTTACTGTTGGTGAAGACACTATGTTCTAACTCTGAGCACAATTTGTTATGGCCTCTAAATTGAATTTGTATACTATATAAAAATTGTATTTTTATATTAGACTAAGCTTAATCTTAACTTCCTGTCTTTGCATTTCAGGAATACATGTGTATTTGACATTCAATCGAGTTGAAGCATAGGTGAGGGTGGTCAGAAATTGTATCTTAAGAAAATAAACATGTACTTGCAGTGAGTTTATCACCTACTTATTGTATAGTGAAGAACCTTCAGAACATTGGGCACAGTTCTTAATGGCTCACTCCCTATGTTGTGTATGCATTGCTCATATGCATTTTCCTTTGTCCTCCACTGGGATAAGGCAGACAACATGGCACTGCTTGGACTGGATTGATGTTTCGTTGGGTCGATACAAGGTAATGCACAAACATCTGAATTGAATTTTTGAATGTAAGTAGTACATTATATTATACTGTGCATTGAGAGCTTAGTAGCTTTAACCCAGTCTTCTTACTGTTGGTGAAGACTTAAACTCTGAGCACAATTTCGTAATGTCAGATACTGTCTACATGGTATTTACTTGGTACTAATTGGATTCCTTTATTTCTGGTAGACATGCAGATTGTATGGAATGCGATGACTCCATTGAAGGTGAGGCTGGGTCAGATTTTGTTCAGCAAAATTCATTATCACCTACTTAGATTCTGCACTAAACAATATGTGACCCTGAGCACAGTTCTTTCCTGAGTTGCTCACTGTCTACATTCTTGTGTTTGTCTTCCAAAGACAGAAAAAGCAGGAAGCTGCTTGGACAGTAATTGATGCTTGAGCTTTATTCAAGTTATGTACCTATAAGATCTTCAGGCAGTTTATATAAAATAAAAAAAAAATCAGGGAGAATAGAACATGGCTTCAGTTCATGTAGTTAATCTACCTCAATCTGACTAGTAGAGCTGAGATGCTTGCATTTGCAATATGTTGAATGTATATTGATGTGTCAACAGGATTGTTTCTTTCTGGACGTAAGTGGGGAACAATGTTACATCCTGCAGATTGACGAAACTCCAGGCCAGACTGTTTGGCTCAGCCGCCACCAGCTGTGTTCACATGGCCCTTTGATACATCTAACCCTGGAGTGTCACTGCATAATCCTCTTGCAATGTCAGTGGTTTCTGAACAAGTGTACCACATAATGAATTGAATGTATGGTCCCAACTGTATAGACAGTGGAACAGTGTCAAGCGGTGAACAATAAAATTGACTTTTGTAAATGTATTTTGTTTTTAATTATAATTGATTATAATTGATTTTGGTTAATAGCATTGAGGTTTCTATTGAAGTAATGATAACTGGTAACCAAATGATCTTTTCACAAACATGCTGTGGGGATTTGACTGATGGTTATACCGAAGAACTCTAGTTCTTACATTGAGTTTGTTATATAACCAAACCAGGGCCATGTTGAGTAACTGACTGTTGCAGCTCATTTTAATGGATGATGCTGATCTAATTGCCGATTCTGCATGTTTTCTACGTGGGCTTTTTCTAGCTGAACAGCCTGTTCTGACCCCCCCTTTGTCAATCTAAATTGACTGCCTTGTATCCCTATCTAGGGGAGGGAGAATGTAGACTTTCTATATACAGTGGTTATATATATTGTGTAGCACTTTAATTCTAAATATATTTGATAGTGTAGCTCAATTGTCCACTGTGTGGACGTTTAACTGGTAGGCCTGAACACCCAACGATACTACCTACAGGGAGTCGTTGTGGAGTGGTGCCAGGAAATAACCTTATTAAGTAAAAGCTGATTGTCGACTTTTGGAAACGGCAGCGAGAGCACGTCTTCGTCTACATCGAGGGTGACGAGCTTCATGTTCCTAGGTGTGCACATCCCTGACATCCTGAAATCATCCATCCACACACATGGTGTGAAGGTACAACAGTCAACTCAGGAGGCAGAAATTGAGGCTTTGCCCCTCAAACCCTTAGGGACTTCACAGATGCACAGTCGAGAGCATCCTGTTGGGCTGTGTTGCCGCATAGTACAGCATTTGCACCGTCCGCAACTGCATGGCTCCCCAGAGCGTGGTGTGGTCAGCCCAACGCATCGCTAGCGGCTTGTTCACCCCGCAACTATCTGGAAGGCGGAAACCGTACAGGTGCATCTGGAACCAAGATACAGGAGAAAACGCCCTCTCCAGGCCAGAATGTTAGTCACCGCTAGCCTGCCCTGGACTTAATCATTGTTGCTAGCTGCCACCCGGTACTCTACCCTGCACGTTTAAAAACTGCTGCCCTAAATGTGCATAATCATTGAATACTAGTCACACTGTTTACCCACTTCCTATGTATACTGAACAAAAATATAAATGCAACAATTTCATAGGAAATCAGTTGATTGAAATAAAATCATTAGGCCCTAATCTATAGATTTAACAAGACTGGGCAGTGGCACAACCATCGGTGGGCCTGGGAGGGAATAGGCCCATCCACTTGGGTTCCAGGCCCACCCACTGGGGAGCCAGACCCAACCAGTCAAGAGTTTTTTTTTTTTCCTCAAAAGGGCAAATACTCCTCAGCAGCACACCCCTTCCTCAGACGATCACACAGGTGAAGAAGCAAGATGTGGAGGTCCTGGGCAGTGTGGTTTCACGTGGTCTGTGGTTGTGAGGCCAGTTGAAGGTACTGGCAAATTCTCTGAAATGTTGAGGCGGCTAGTATAGAAATGAACATTGAATTATCTGGAAACAGTTCTGTTGGATATTCCTGCAGTCAGCATGCCAATTGCACGCTCCCTCAACTTGAGACATCTGTGGCATTGTGTTGTGTGACAAAACTGCACATGTTAGAGTGGCCTTTTATTGTCCCCAGCACAAGGTGCACATGTTTGAAGATCATGCTGTTTAATCTTGGTATATCACACCTGTCAGGAGGATGGATTATCTTGACAAAGGAGAAATGCTCACTAACAGGGATCTAGACATATTTGTGCACAACATTTGAGAGAAATAAGCTTTTTATGCCAATGGAACATTTCTGGGATCTTTCATTTCAGCTCATGAAACATGTGACCAACACTTTACATTTTGCATTTATATTTTTGTTCAGTATATATACTGTATTCTAGTCAAGGCTGATCCTATATAACTACTGCAGTACACGCCTTTTCTATTCATATACTGTCTATATACACCATTATTTACATATATATTGTATATATTTATATTCTGACATTGCTTGTTTTATTTTTCTTCAATTCTTTCTTTTCATTTTTGTGTATTGTCTTGTATTGTTAGGTGTTACTGCACTGTTGGAGCTAGAAACATAAGCATTTCACTGCACCTGCGATAACATTCCACAAAATATGTATACACGACCAATACATTTTGATTTGATACCGTATGTACGGTCGTGGCCAAATGTTTTGAGAATGACAAGTATTAATTTTCACAAAGTCTGCTGCCTCAGTGTCTTTAGATATTTTTGTCAGATGTTACTATGGAATACTGCAGTATAATTACAAGCATTTCATACGTGTGAAAGGCTTTTATTGACAATTACATGAAGTTGATGCAAAGAGTCAATATTTGCAATTTCTTTTTTTTGTTTTGAATTTGACCCCCTTTTCTCCCCAATTTCGTGGTATCCAATTATTAGTAGTTACTATCTTTTCTCATTGCTACAACTCCCGTACGGGCTCTGGAGAGACGAAGGTCGAAAGCCATGCGTCCTCCGAATCACAACCCAACCAACCATGCGCATCCAACCCGGAAGCCAGAAGCACCAATGTGTCGGAGGAAACACAGTGCACCTGGCGACCTGGTTAGCGTGCACTGCGCCCGGCCCGCCCCTGGAGTCGCTAGTGCGCGATGAGACAAGGATATCCCTACCGGCCAAACCCTCCCTAACCCGGACGACGCTAGACCAATTGTGCGTCGTCCCACGGACATCCCGGTCGCGGCCGGCTGAGACAGAGCCAGCCGCGACCAGAGTCTCTCGTGGCACAGCTAACATTGTGATGCAGTGCCCTAGACCACTGCACCACCTGGGAGGCCCCTTTAGGTGCAATCTTACTGGCAGCAATATCCTTGCATGTGAAGCCCTTTTTGTGCAAAGCAATGATGACGGCACATGTTTCCTTGCAGGTAACCATGATTGACAGAGGAAAAACAATGATTCCAAGCACCACCCTCTTGAAGCTTCCAGTCTGTTATTCGAACTCAATCAGCATGACATAGTGATCTCCAGCATTGTCCTCGTCAACACTCACACCTGTGTTAACGAGAGAATCACTGACATGATGTCAGCTGATCCTTTTGTGGCAGGGCTGAAATGCAGTGGAAATGTTTTTGGGTGATTCAGTTCATTTGCAATTGCAAAGAGGGACATTGCAATTAATTGCAATTCATCTGATCACTCAAGTTCTCTCACGTCACCCCGCTCCTCCGCTCTCTCCACTGGCTTCCAGTTGAAGCTCGCATCCGCTACAAGACCATGGTGCTTGCCTACGGAGCTGTGAGGGGAACGGCACCGCAGTACCTCCAGGCTCTGATCAGGCCCTACACCCAAACAAGGGCACTGCGTTCATCCAGCTCTGGCCTGCTCGCCTCCCTACCACTGAGGAAGTACAGTTCCCGCTCAGCCCAGTCAAAACTGTTCGCTGCTCTGGCCCCCCAATGGTGGAACAAACTCCCTCACGACGCCAGGACAGCGGAGTCAATCACCACCTTCCGGAGACACCTGAAACCCCACCTCTTTAAGGAATACCTAGGATAGGATAAAGTAATCCTTCTCACCCCCCCCCTTAAATTATTTAGATGCACTATTGTAAAGTGGCTGTTCCACTGGATGTCATAAGGTGAATTCACCAATTTGTAAGTCGCTCTGGATAAGAGCGTCTGCCAAATGACTTAAATGTAAATGTAAATCACTCTTCATAACATTCTGGAGTATATGCTTTGTGAAAATTTATATTTGTGTCATTCTCAAAACTTTCGGCCAGGACTGAAGAGGTCATATGTGCTGCACATGAATTGAATCGACCCGACCCGGAGGGGGGCGCCCGTGCTTTGCTGCAGCGCAACGCTGTCCATGAGGAGCAGAGCTCGATCCGGTCCACGATTGGCCAATGGAATTCCACATCAGTTCTTGGAAACTTCTATACTGCTCCTCATGGCAAAAGGATGCAGAAGGGCACACCAGGGATGAGGTGAGAGAAGTAAGCCCGAAATAGAAGTAAACCCGAAAACTTGACCATTAGGCCTACCTGTTATTTACCTTTTTTTGCGAGAACAGATTTTTTTGTTAAACGTTTTATTAGACAGTATTTTGCCGCGATGTCATTGATATGATATTGAAGTAAATTGTATTTACATTTCCCGCGTGACGGATAACCTGAATACCAGTATACTTTATTGTACAAGACATTTGATTAATACGTCAGACTTTACAGTGAACCATTGTGTTTACAAACAGTTTGTGGAAAGCGTCTGCCTGGCAGAGGACAACACGTGAGTATGCCCACTAATCTGCGCCCTTCACTCAAATTGCGTGTGTATGATCATTAAATTATGTCAGTGTGGCTATGTAATTTAAACGTCATTGGGTCAACTCAATCAAGTCTCTAGATGTTATACTGTACTTTTGTCATTGAATTCTCTATTTTGCCGATTTTCTTCAGTACAGACACAAACTGCAGTTTGCTGAAAATGTTCTCTAAGGATGGATGTCTGGCTGTGTGTACAGTGATATTAATGATTCTAACATCAAGCGAGGCTAGAGGTAAGATAAACTGCTTATTATCTTACTGTAGTGTTACTACATTGTAACATTGTCCCGCAAATAACCTAATGAAATATGTGGAAAGAATTATCATGTTTCGTCTGTCCTCATTGATGTACAAATACTTATGAAAATGGATATCCATATGAAAATCTGAATAATACATGTGTGACTCACATTTATGACAGATAATATCATCTTTTAAATGTTATTTTTTGGCACCGTAGTCTGTTTCCACAGACTATTGTCAGTGAATTTGTTTGAGAATGTTTGTGTCTGCAACACTGAGAGACAGAGTCTACACTCCACCTAGAGTGACCTCTTCTATCACATGTTTAATTCACAGGAATTTATTTAACAATTCTGTGAACTCTACTTGGCTTCCAACCCCACATTCAAATTTGCCCTAAGGTCAACAGAAACAAAAAAATCCTCTCAGTGGTAATGTGTTTAATGATTAACTGCGCACCCAGAGAGAGTGGCCCTGTGCCGTGTTTACAGACAAAACATAGACCATGGGGCTGCACATAAATGTGGCTTTTGAAGAAGCCCAGTTTGCATCAGCGGAGGGAGGCCGTCAGAAACCAAACAAGCATGCCTTTTCTTGAAATCGTTGCAGGAATTTAGAGGTGCATAAGTTTGTATCTCCTGCCAAGTTGAAGAGCAGTTAGCGTACATCAAAGCAGGGCTGATGACACCTACTGGGCTGTGTGCGTAAACCAGGGGAAGAAGCCTCTGTGATCCTCTATTATACCCTGCTGACTGTACTAGACTCAGGGTCACTGGCATTGCAATGTCCCCATGGGAAACATTCTTTTCACACGACTTCGATACCGAAGTGAGTTTTTTTAGCAGGTTAGGAGACTGAGGTTAAGGTTAGGAAATGGGTTAGGGTTAGCGAAAATGCTCTCCTAACCTGCTTCGAAAATCACTTTGAATCGAAGTGGCATGAAAAGATTGTGTCCCATGTCCCCATAGTGGCAGGAAATAGAAACTGCGTTCAACATGCAACGTGCCCAGTCCAAGGGGAATGGCTATTGGTTGTTTGATTTGAAACAACATTTTATTTTGTATTGTAATATATATTCTACTGGAATTCCCTTTTGATGTTAATATGGAAATGAATTGACTATGTGGATTTGAGTGTGATGCAAATGTTTCGAAATCAGGTTCAAGGATTTCTTGACTGTTTTAAAAAACAACAACATTTTATTCAGTTCAGTAATGACACCTGTGATATGTTTTAAAAGTTGGCCCCTACTGTAGAATTCTCAAACTTTTGTGTCTCATGGTTTTAGTCTATCATCATCCAGGTGGGCTGTAACTAAAGCTACCTGATCACATTCAGAGAGGCCACCACCACCACAAGACTGCTGGGCAAATCAGATAGATCTTGACCTTACTCTGTGGAGTAATCAGTCCATTGTTTTCTCTGTTGACCCTGGTATCTGCTCACTGCACTTCTTTCACATTGTGTGGCTGTGTGTGTGTACGTGTGCTGGAGTGGGTGGGTGGTAGAAGGAAATACACACACACAATCTGTGTTGTCCTTAGATTGCTCCTTTCCTTTCTGCCTTGTCGGAGTTATCCTAGGAATGCCATGTCAGAGCCCAGGACGTTATGCAGTGTGTGTCTCTCTCTGGCAATGTAGATAAAAGGTGTCATGTGGGACGTCTGAGTCTGGAATGGGTGCATTGTAAAGTGTTGCTTGTGATCCAGGTGAGAGATGCAGCCTATTGGGTTTCTTCTCAGTTTTAGGGATTGTTCTGGGCTAGCCTGATATACAAATACCTCTTGTTACTCCGGTAGGTCAGATCAAAAATTGACAATCCTAATTTCATTGAGATTTTTTTTCTCCCAGCAGAGAAAGTCATTTTTTTGAAGGGCTTCCACTTATCTGCATGAGTGTGCTTGACATAACTGTTATCATACAGCGTTTCCAGTTTCGCAATGAAGGTTTAATCCAAAGTTCAGTTTTCCCATTTTCACGGTAGGTATACTCAACTATTCAAAGTTATGACTCCCAAGAGTGCTATAAGCAGGGCTTCGCGAGAGAAAGTCCAGGCACCATGCATGCGATTTGCCGCTGATAAAAACAAGTTCATGCTGGCTGGCCCTCAATGAATGAAGAGTGATGCAGGAGCTAGGCACCTTGGATCGGATACCATAGATACGCTCCACACACCCGCCAACGGAGATAAAGTGCAAACACAGACAGTTTGCGGAATGTTCTGGCTCCTCTCTCTCCCTCATGCCGTCACATAGTTTCTGTTCCTCACTGGCTCGTTTTGACATTTGGATTGGAGAGAAGTGGCCCACATTGACTGTGAGTGAGCCTCCCACGGGTGCTAAGGCTCTAGCTAGCCTAGCTGCCAACCCAATGCAGTTCAGCCCAGCCCCCGGTGCTCACCTGTTCTCTCACCCAGTGTCATGGCTCTGTGCCGGGCTATCACAGCTCCAGGACCAGCCAGCCGCCTGCCGGACGTGAATGCTCAGATGGGCCTGGTGATTGCTGGCTTGGCTCTGAGCCGATTTGAAGGACCAAGTCAAGCAGACCGTATCAAAAGCTAATAAGTCGGAAGCCGTTTGATTTATGTACTTCCACTCAGCAGTACAAAACTCTCTGAAGAAACAGTGTTTCTATCTCAGACTCAGCGACAGCCACATGTCTCTTCTTTTTCTTTTTTTCTTTCTTGGACATCCATCAAAGAATCCGCCTTGCGCTTAAGCCTTTCAATCTGAAAATGGTTTTGAGGAGTCTATTTGGTGTTAAATGAGACATAGTAACATGCTGCATACTGCACGGTGAGGGAGTTTTTGTGTCATGGCCCAATGGCCTCTCCTCTCAGAGACCTCACAGCACAGAAAGGCCTTCTGGCCACTCAAGATCCCTAAACAACCTTGTAACAACTTAATAAATATGAGATTATTGGATTCAACTGATAGGCCAGGAAATTAAGCCTGGCTTGTTGCTGTTTATTTCCAGTTCAGGTCATCCATCCTGTCAATGCTGCAATAAGCAGTAGTCTACTACTTAGTACACTCAGTGATGAAGTCTTCTGGGGCTGTAGTAATACTAAACAGAGCTCCCTATCACTGCTGTGGGCCTCTCTCACCAGGTGTCATGCTCTTCCAGCTCATTAGGCAGATAATGGTGGATAATGTGGCACTGCAGGCCTCCTGCTTATCACAACGCCTGGCTGCTGATTATATACAGCCTCTGCTGGAGCAATGGGGACTAACTGGAGACTGGAGACTGGGTTGGCCTCAGCAGCCTTTGATGGACAGCAGCTCAGTCTGACACAATTCTACTTGTTGAGTAAAATTCCAATTATATCTATGATGAGTCCACAGTGTTCTGTCAGTTTTCTTCCGTAGCTCCCTTATCTTCAGAACATCATCAGTGCTCATCTCTTTCCCTGATCCATCTGAGTGCTATTTGCTAGTACCTCTTCCAGCTGGATGTCTGATTCTGCGCAGGGTTGAACGTGTGCACACAGTTAAACAGTATCACATGCCCGTCCAGTCTTCACACCGAGGACTTGACTGTTCCAGAAGAACGATTAGGGTTGCAAAGGGAGAGCATATTAATGGAAACGTTCAAATTTACCAGTAAACTACGAGATTTGATGTAATCTATCACAAGACATCTAGTGGCCCTTTTGGTTATTTCAGATTATCACAGGTGTCTGTTATAATCTCTGGCCCTCTGTGTGGATTTATCACATATAAAATATATGAAATAATTAAATAACATGATTGTAAAATAAGAAATAGTACAAAGCTGTAAAACACTGTCCTAAATATAAACCATAAACAGTGAATACCATTGGTGTTTAATATGAGGGTTTCAACATGAAATATTTTTTTACAAACTAAGATTTATTTGACTATTTCAATATGTATTTGTTGGGAATGTTTTGGCGTCAAACTGGTGTCAGTTGGAAGTAGTCCCAATAGTTGGAAGTTGCAGAGTTAAATGAAAATAATTTAATTGTTGATTAAATGCTTTTTTCATTAATTTGGCTATTTTCTCTTGAACCATATGGTCTATCTACTAGAAACTCATGGACAATATGGACACCGATATAATCAATGAATACTGTATATTAATCAATGTTATTTTAAGTTATTCAAGTATACATTTCCAAAGTTTGATTTTCTTTTAATGTCACATCTTTTGTAATAATGGTCGGAACAAGGCGCAGTGTATGTAGAGTTCCACATATTTATTAAAGACTAAAGTGAAACTTTAGCCAAGAGAAAAGAAATAAAGAATAAACGAAACGTGACTAACAATGCAGTGCTAACAGACAACTAAACATAAACAATATCCCATAACCCACAGGGGGAAAAAATGCTACTTAAGTATGATCCCCAATTAGAGACAACGATAACCAGCTGCCTCTAATTGGGAATCATACAAATCACCAACATAGAAAATAAACCTATAACCCCACATAGAAAATATAAACTAGAACAACACCCCAGTCACGCCCTGACCTACTCTACCATAGAAAATAAAAGCTTTCTATGGTCAGGACGTGACATTTATTTACAAAAATTACTGAAGATTCCGGTAACTTTGGTAAATTACTGGTAACATTGCAACCCTACAGCGACTGATGTCAGCAAGGATATAATATAATGCTAATGTGGCTGATGGTTTAAATTATGGTTCATGGGTCAAGCATAGAAGAAAACTGTTTTTTGTTGTTGTCAATTTTGTAGATGGAGGGAACTCAAACCATTACTGTGGGCCTGGCCTATACAAGCATGTTGTCCACCATGATGACACTGCTAAAGGATTTGTCAGGTGTTACACAGTTACATTTTACAACACACATGCTCCCATTCAAAGTTAACACAAAGCCCACCTCGTTTGCGATTGTATTTTAATGTACTTATTTTTTGGCCTGGGAACCGACAGCTTGGCTGATGCTCCTGACTGTGTGTGTTCTCTGGCTCCATAAAGCTTCGTTATTAGATTTGAACATGATTTTCATTGTGGCAGATCTCAGAGTGTGTGGTGCACAAACCAATGTGTTAACATCCGGCTCTTACAAGTCCACATGAACACAGCTTGCCAAACCTCATTTTGTATCTCTCACTCCATATTTTTTTTATGTTTGTTTTGAAGTAGGTCCCAGTCTTCTTTGTAGTTGTGATCTCTGTTAAACGTGTGCACTTAAAACAAGTCTGTGGTGTTTCGCGTGAGGGGAATGGAACTTTACGTAAACAAGGCAGTTAATGAGCTGCATTTGGTTTGAAACGTATTGCTTGAGCACGGCTATTAGAGAAGTGTTTGGTATTTATAGTGGAGGCATAAAAAACACAAAGGTTAGCGGCGGGTGTTCAAACATTCCTCACCCTGGTTTAGATAAAGGCCCCACTCCGCTGGAGGTCAGCGAGATGTCATCTTGCGTGGACCCTGTTTGTGTGCTCTTTACCTACTTGAGCCCAGAACTGCACTGTTTGCACAGGTGGGGAGAGGGCACCTTGGAGTGAATTGTTCTCTCCATTCCCGTGGACTTAACTTGTCGGAGCAGTGTGCTTGCACAAGACCAGTGAGGCTGAGTGTTCGACACGAGCAATTTGTTCTTGATGTGGGGCCCCTCTTCCTAATGGAAGCTTGCTTTGTTGCAGTCTCTTTGTCCCTGGGTAAAGGTGGGATTACACAGCCTTTAACTAGGGGGATTTCAGAACCCTTCCAACCATCACCACTCATCATAGCCCTACACTCTGGGCATTTTATAATGTCACAGAAAAGAAGCAGGGAATATGCCCATTCCGTGCATTTGTCCCATTGACTCAGGGCAGTGGACGGCTTCTCTTTAGAATCCTGTGGTTTTCTCAGAACACCGACATTCCAGGCATTTAGAACCTGTGGCTCAACGGAAGGGCCTCCTTAATGGCTTTCATCCCCGGCTCTGCTGCTGCTTCACCCATTCAATGGCATGGCCCACTTCTGCCTGGCCCTGGTTCAGCGCCATAGGTTACACAATGTTCTGGGACTAAGCAGCAAAGAAAACATGCTCTACAACAAGGAAGACGGGCCTCTCTTCAGTCTGCTACCAATAAGTGGCCATACATAGAGCTTAAAGTGTACCCTGATGAAAGAGAGAGAGGGAGCGCCCACCCGGCCCTACTCTGAGCCGACAGCAGCAGCAGGTTTGGGTAAAGCAGTGGTGAGAGTGAGGGTGAGCCACTGATCAGTATCACCACCTGGCATGTTCCTCCTTGGACCTGTGCTGCACGGTCTTGTCTGAGTGATTCTTATGCAAGCTGCCCTGCCCTCCCTGCCTAGTCTGCTCTGCTCTGGCACTCACATTCAGCAGTGACAGACAGACCAGCAGCCGCAGCAGTAGCTTGCTGGGTCGGTGAGTGTGAGCCACAGCCGAACATGTAAACATTACATACTGTGTATAGCGAGAGCCAAACCAGAATTAGGAACCATGCGTGAGATAATAGCTGTCTGTCGGTGTGGACTGTTGACACAAAGGGTTGTGCTTAATAAGCAGGTGCTCGTTATTTGTGACGGGGCCGGCGTTCTACAACATTACCCAGAATCCCTGTGGAGCTGTGGCTCTGTTTGTGTGGTCTGAGCTGCTGGTGGTCCAACCTGTGTGTGAACAGATACATGGGGGGTCCCATACCACCACCACTGGGTAACTACAGGCCAAGGCTGTTGGTTGGGTTGTCTTACCCTCACAGCAGAGGAGAGTGGTGTTCCCAAATCTGATGGGAAACAACACAACTAGGGAATCTGAGCCTCTATGATTCAGATAGAGTGTGTACATAGAGCGCCCAGTGCCCAAAACTCCCTCCTGTGACTCACATGAATTCCATTCACACTGAAATAAGAGATTAACATTTACATCTGAGAGTGAGAGTGTGTTGGGGCCAGTGGTATGGAAAGGAGAGTCAGAGGTGGGTACATCATTGCCCCCACACCAACCCAAACACCCAGCTACCCACATAGGCCTGGCGTCAGGGCCAACAGTCAGGCCTTGTGCCCTCTTCAGCTTCTGCATCAGTGGAGGTTGAGCGGGCATAGCCTTTGCTCCAACAACATGCCAGAGCTAAAAAGAGGCAGACACTCGACGCCACCGTCCAGAAATGTTAAATGGTTTGCTTTTGAGGAATGACCAGGTTTCTGTATTTTTTTCTAAGGTAGGGGAGAGTGTTCTTCCAAGATTCCAAGACGATGTTCTATGATGTCTGTCTGAGAGACAGCTGGGGGCTTGGATGAGCTCTAGCGGGGTGAGGTGGATGGATGGACATGGAGCTAATGAAAGAATGACAGACACACACTCTGCTAGGCATTTACATCCACACGGTGGAGTAGAAGAAGAGTGAGTGAGTGAAATGAAGCTGGAAGCCCAGAAAACAGTGACCTGCCCTCTACGCAAGTTTGTAGGTGCAACAGTTTTTATCAGGGCCTAAAATTAACACTGTCACCTGCCAGATTTGGGTAGATTTAGGCAGTGTAAGATATCTATTTCTATTTTTGGTCAGGCCTCCACAGTGCGAGCATTTCACTCGCATCTGTGAATAAAAATAGTCAAGTATGACCACGTAGTAAAATAAATGCTGCAGTAGCTGTTCAAAGTATTTCTGTTGTTTTGTTTCATAGCTGGTAAATTAATCGCACAAAGTCAAAGAACTACGAATCCTATATAGCCTATTCCACCTCGTGCTGCAAAATTACCTGGCTGGAGGCTGTGAAAAGCTGAGTGAAAGAACGATTCATTTTTAGAAGCGCTGCGCACAGGCACAAAACTTGGTCTAATTTACTTGAAACGAAAGTCTACGGAAGTGAAATGTTGTTCTTTTGTTCCTTGACTATTTACATGGTTTCAAATTAAATCCAACTTTATTTGCCACATGCGCCGAATACAACAAGTGTAAATTTTACCGTGAAATGCTTACTTACAAGCCCTTAACCAACAGTGCAGTTCAAGAAGAATAAAATATTTACCAAGTAGGCTAAAGTAAAAAGTAATAATAAAAAGTAACACAAAAAGAATAACAATAACGAGGCTATATACAGGGGGCACCGTTACTGAGTCAGTGTGCAGAGGGACAGGCTAGTTGAGGTAATCTGTACATGTAGGTGGGGGCAAAATGACTATGCATAGGTAACAAACAAACAGAGAGTAGCAGCAGTGTACAAGAGGGTGGGGGGTCAGGGGGGTTTCAATGTAAATTGTCTGGTGCCGATTTTTATGAATTGTTCAGCAGTCTAATGGCTTGGGGGTAGAAGCTGTTGAGGAGCCTTTTGGCCCTAGACTTGTCGCTCCAGTACTGCTTGCCGTGCGGTAACAGAGAAAACAGTCTAGAATCTGACTGGAATCTCTGACAATTTTATGGGCTTTCCTCTGACACCGCCTATTATATAGGTCCTGGATGGCAGGAAGCTCGGCCCCAGGGATGTACTGGGCCGTTCCCACTACCCTCTGTAGCGCCTTACGGTCAGATGCTGAGCAGTTGCCATACCAGGCGGTGATGCAACCGGTCAGGATGCTCTCGATGGTGCAGCTGTAGAACCATTTGAGGATCTGGGGGCCCATGCCAAATCTTTGAAGTCTCCTGAGGGGGAAAATATTTTGTCGTGCCCTCTTCACAACTGTCTTGGTATGTTTGAACCATGATAGTTCATTGGTGATGTGAATGTAACAGTATAACCGTCCCCTCGCCCATACCCGGGCGGCAAACCAGGGACCCTCTGCACACATCAACAACAGTCACCCACAAAGCATCGTTACCCTTCGCTCTACAAAAGCCGCGGCCCTTGCAGAGCAAGGGGAACTACTACTTCAAGGTCTCAGAGCAAGTGACATCACCGATTGAAACGCTATTTAGCGCGCACCACCGCTAACTAAGCTAGCCGTTTCACATCCGTTACATGGACACCAAGGAACTTGAAACTCTCGACCCGCTCCACTACAGCCTGTTTGTCCCGCCTTTTCCTGTAGTCCACAATTAGCTCCTTCGTCTTGCTCACATTGAGGGAGAGGTTGTTGTCCTGGCACCTCACTGCCAGTTCTCTGACCTCCTCCCTATAGGTCGTCTCATCGTTGTCGATGATCAGACTGTTGTGTCGTCAGCAAACCTAATGATGGTGTTGGAGTCGTGTTTGGCCACTCAGTCGTGGGTGAACAGGGAATACAGGAGAGGACTAGGTACACACTCCTGAGGGGGCCCAGTGTTAAGGAACAGCGTGGCAGACTTGTTGTTGCCTACTCTTACCACCTGGGGGTGGCCTGTCAGGAAGTCCAGGATCCAGTTGCAGAGGGAGGTGTTTAGTCCCAGAGTCATTAGCTTAGTGATGAGCTTCGTGGGCACTATGGTGTTGAACGCTGAGCTGTAGTCAATGAATGGCATTCTCACATAGGTGTTCCTTTAGCCCAGGTGAGAAAGGGCAGTGTGGAGTGCGATTGAGATTGCATCATCTGTGGATCTCTTGGGGCGGTGTCGCGTTCTGACCTTAGTTCTTTTGTTATGTCTTTGTTTTAGTATGGTCAGGGTGTGAGTTGGGTGGGTTGCCGGTCAGTCAGGAGCTGCCAGAGCTGCCAGAGCCGCCGGTCAGTCAGGAGCTGCCAGAGCCGTCCGTTACTCCGGTGCTGCCGGAATGGCCCTTCACTCCGGAGCTGCCGGAGTCTTCCGCCTGTCCGGTGCTGCCGGAATCTCCCGTCCATTTGGCACCCATTGCTAGGGTCCCCAGTCCGAGATCGGCGGCGAGGGTCGCCGCTTTAAAGAGGCCACGGAGGCGGGTTAAAAGGCGGACAAAGACTATGGTGGAGTGGGGTCCACGTCCCGCGCCAGAGCCGCCAACGCGGACAGACACCCACCCAGACCCTCCCCTACAGGTTCAGGTTTTGCGGCCGGAGTCCACACCTTTGGGGGGGGGGGGGGTACGGTCACGTTCTGACCTCAGTTCTTTTGTTATGTCTTTGTTTTAGTATGGTCAGGGCGTGAGTTGGGTGGGTTGTCTATGTTCTTTTTTCTTAATTTGGGATTTCTGTGTTTGGTCTGGTATGGTTCTCAATCAGAGGCAGCTGTCAATCGTTGTCCCTGATTGAAAACCATACTTAGGTAGCCTGGTTTCACCTTTGAGTTGTGGGTGATTGTTTCCTGTGTCTGTTCCACACGGAACTGTTTCGGTTTGTTATTTCACTTTGTTATTTTTGTATTTTGTCATGTTCAGTTTGTTCTATTAAATATGGACACTTACCACGCTGCGCATTGGTCCTCCTCTTCTCCTTCATATGACGACCGTTACAGGCGGTATGCGAATTGAAGTGGGTCTAGAGTGTCTGGGAAAATGCTGTTGATGTGAGCCATGACCAGCCTTTCAAAGTACTTCATGGCTACCGACGTGAGTGCCATGGGGCGGTAATCATTTAGGCAGGTTACCTTCGCTTCCTTTGGCACAGGGACTATGGTGGTCTGCTTGAAACATGTAGGTATTACAGACTCGGTCAGGGAGAGGTTGAAAATGTCAGTGAAGACACTTGACAGTTGGTCCGTGCATGTTTTGAGTACACATCCTGGTAATCCGTCTGGCCCAGCGGCTTTGGGAATGTTGACCTGTTTAAAGGTTTTGTTCACATCGGCTACCGAGAGAGTTATCACACAGTCTTCCAGAATAGCTGGTGCTCTCGTGCATGCTTCAGTGTTGCTTGCCTTGAAGCGAGCATAAAAGGCATTTAGCTTGTCTGGTAGGCTCGCATCACTGGGCAGCTTGTGGCTAGGTTTCAAATTTCAGTTTCAAGCCATACCACATCCGATGAGGGTCAGAGCCGGTGTCGTAGGATTCAATCTTAATCCTGTATTGACGCTTTGCTTGTTTGATGGTTCGTCTGAGGGCATAGAGGGATTTCTTATAAGTGTCCAGATTAGTCTCCCGCTCCTTGAAAGCGGCAGCTCTAGCCTTTAGCTCGATGTGGATGTTGCCTGTAATCCATGGCTTCTGGTTGGGATATGTATGTACAGTCACTGCGGGGACGACATCATCAATGCACTTATTGATGAAGCCGATGACTGAGGTGGTGTATTCCTCAATGCCATTGGATGAATCCCGGAACATATTCCAGTCGGTGCAAGCAAAACCGTCCTGTAGTGTAGAATCTGCGTCATCTGACCACTTCCGTATTGAGCGAGTCACTGGTACTTCCTGCTTTAGTTTTTGCTTGTAAGCAGGAATTAGGAGGATATAATTGTGGTAAGATTTGCCAAATGTATAAATCTCTGTGTGATGAGTAAAGGTGGTCTAGGATTTATTTCCCCCTGGTTGCGCATGTGACATGCTGGTAAAAATGTTGTAAAAACTGATTTAAGTTTGCCTGCATTAAAGTCCCCGGCCACTACGCTCATTTTGGGTGAGCATTTTCTTCTTTGCTTATGGCCTTATAGAGTTGGTTTAGAGCAGTCTTAGTGCCAGCATCACTTTGTGGTGGTAAATAGACGGCTACGAATAATACAGATGAGAACTCTCTTGGTAGATAGTGTGTTCGACAGTTTATCGTGAAGTACACTACCTCAGGCGAGCAATGCCTCGAGACTTCTTTAATATTGGACATTGCATACCAGCCGTTATTAACAAAAGACACACACCCCCACCCCTCGTCTTACCAGGGGTAGCGTCTCTGTTCTGCCGGGGCAATGGAAAATCCCGCCAGCTCTATATTGTCTGTTTCTTCGTTCAGCCACGTCTCAGTGAAACATAAGATGTTACAGTTTTTAATGTACTGTTGGTAGGATGATCTTAATAGTAAGTCATCAATTTCATTTTCTAACGATTGCACATTAGCAAGGAGAATGGAAGGCATTGGGAGTTTACTCGCTAGCCTCCGGCTTCTCAGAAGGATCTCGGATCTGCGTCCCCTTTTCCGGTGTCTTTTCTTCACGCAAAAGGCATGGATCTGGGCCTGTTCCAGTGAAAGCAGGATATCCTTCTCGTCAGACTCG